>NC_092877.1:140537154-140851737 GCF_028372415.1 Notamacropus eugenii
TTCCTGAAAATTCTTTGTTCTGTTTTTGAGTGCTTATTTGTAAGTTGAGAGAGGTATGTTTTTTCTCAGAACTAATTTATGTGGGACGCTTTTGAAGGACTACAAGAAATGGATTGTTCAGTCAAGAAATCCCTTTTGACATTTTGGGTTGCTTGCAATATTATACCGTGCTATTTGAAAATTGTATTAAGAGTCGATTATTCTGACTGCAATGTCCTGGCAGACATGAGCATGTCAGATGTCTTGGCACGGTTTTTGACCAGAAGGGGACTTTCCCACTTCTTTATATAAGCAACAGCCAGAATGTGTGGGAGATTGATGAAATCTCTTCTGTTCTAGTGAAATGCTTTGCTCTGTGTGCTACTTAATGAAAACAGACTCTGTGTGTGTGTGTGTGTGTGTGTGTGTGTGTGTTTAAATGAGATTAAGAAGTGAAATTAAAACCTCAAAACACTTTCCTTTGCTGTGGAATGTGTTTTTAGACCATACAATACAGGCAGCCTCCAATTTACAAATAAGTTGTATTCCCAGATGAATTGGTTTATGTAACTTGAAGTGTATTTTTCCATATAAATAGTCTTATAAGTGACCTTTCAGGTCTGAGGTCAGCCCGATAAAACCAGTCTAACTCAGACAATAGCAGAAATACTGTACATGTACAAGGGGGACAAAGTACTTAACAATACAGCAGAGTTACAAAGATTTCCAACTGGTGTTCATACTATTAATTGAATGAATCAGGAAAAACAACTTGGCATAACTGGATAAGAAATAGATTTGTGTTGTTGCTCATGAATTCTGGTGCTTGAGGGAAAACAGGATAATTAGAAGAGGAGACTGGAATGCTGGAAGACTGGGGACTCTCATGGGGGGTTTCAAGGGGCTTTTGACCTTTTCAGGGGTTTTAGAGGTTGACGACCCTGTTTTGTTATGTCTAACTTCACTTCGGTCCATCCTGTTTTTCCTTTTTCTTGATACAAGTGCATTACTAAAACTGTTGTGTGCCCATCAGTCACGTTTAATCTCCATGTTAGGCCTACACATGGAATGAATGGAATAAATGCTTTCACTCAGGCAACAAAATTTCCTCAACCCCCTCAAAGCAAGTTTTGTCTCTGATCTGCCTTTGAGTCTGTCTCTAGCCTTGACTCAGATTTCTCTCAGAGTCTCTTAAAAACAATTCTACTTAACACTTAGAGTCTGTTTCTCATGGTCTCATAGTTTATCTCAAATAAACCCTCATCTCACACCAGTTTCCTGACTTCTTCAGCAAACAAGGCCCAGTGGCTGTTAGCTTTCTCTGACTCAGACTCTTACTCTGGGCTAGAAATTAAACTCTGGATTGCCAGTGGATTCTTAGCAGATGATGCTTCTTCTAGGACTAACCTGTCCCAAAGCTCCGACTCATGGGATGCTACAGCTCGAAACCAATACAGACCTATTATCATTCTACCCACAGTCACACTCTCCCAGCTACTTGAGGGAAGAGACTGTTTATTTTTCCTTTTTATCTTTGTGCAAACATAGTGTGTGTGTTCTTGGATCATAGATTTAGAAAGCTGGGACTTCTAGATATTGGACTAGAGATATCTAGTCCAATGCTGTTTTATAGATGAGAGAATGTTAAATGACTTGCTGGAGCCCTTACAGATGCCAAGTTTCCCAGCTGGCATTTGAACCCAGGTACTCTTCATGGACTGAATTTCAGCTTCTATTGTATTGTATTGTATTGAATTAGAAGTTTGAAAACAGGACAAAAATGAGGAGACATTGTCCCTGGGGAGTGGTGGAGTGGGTCTGGGACCTTTTGATCTTAAGCTTTAGATGGCTTTTCTGATATCTATTAACTATTTTGATTATCTGTCAACTATTTGGTATAGTAGATAGAGTGCTGAATTTGAGGTCAGGAAGGCCAGAGATCAAATCTGGCTTCAGATACTTGTCTGCTTTGATTTCCTCATCTGTAAAATGGGGATAATAATATCTGCCTCCCAAGACTGTATGAGATAATATTTATAAAGTGCTTTGCAAACCTTAAGCAAAAATGCTAAATATTATAATTATCATTATTATCATCACCAACCTCCCTTAGTTCTAAGGCAACAGGCTCCTCCAATTGAAAGGGTTTATTATCTACAGCTCTGTCTTTTTTCCTCTGATCTACAAAACCAGTCAGGCAACTGAGTAGGTAGCAAATACTGATAGGCAGAGGGGAATTCCTTGTAGCAACTCTGAGGAAGGATTAGGGATCCCTAATGATGACTCAGAAAAGCTGGGGATGTGTGACACCTGGGACGGGGGAGGAAAGTGGGACATTTGGGAAGGGATCATGACAGGGAGAGGAGGGGAAGCTCTGTGGCCTTCATGACTAGGAAGGTGACTGTCCAACCAGAGATGTTCACCATTTATAAGGGACAATCCTAAATTCATAAGTTGAGGGCTACCTCATATGTAAAATTATTTTATGTATTAAATGTATGTATTAAAAATTCACAAGCCTTTTTTTTTTAACAGTTTCAGATTGACAAATACCTTATTAGAATAATAGTTTATATTTCTGATGCTGGCTGCAAAAAGAATAATTCTTAAAATTGAAATCCTAAAACTTTAGAGCTGGAAGGAACTAATTTAGTTTAGTTCAAATTCGTATTGGGGATGAGGAAGCTAAGAGTGAAGTGAATTGATAGATAAAAATAAAACCAGTTACCAATTGGGTTGGTGCAGCACAGGCACTCCCCTAGGTTCTCTAGAGGACACTTTGATGACTCTAGGATGCCATCACTGTGAGTATTCCTTTCAGTAAGGTAGATTACACGCCATCCAACACTCTCACCATTTGTAATTCTTGTCCATTTTCATTCTTAGGATCATAGGCCTAATGCTGGAAGATACCTAAGAAGTCCAACCCTTGCATTTTACAGATGAGTAACTGAGGCCAAGAGGGATAAAGTAACATACCCAAGGTCACGTAGGTAATAAGCATCAGAGGCAGGATTAGAATGTAGGTCCGCAGACTCCTCTAAGAACATTTAGACTCCTCTAAATGCACACTGGCTCAGGGGATAGAATGCCAGCCCAGGAGTCAGGAAGACTTATATTCCTGAGTTCAAATCTGGACTCAGGCACCTACTAGCTGTATTACCCTGGACAAGTCATTTAATCCTATTTGCCTCAGTTTCCTCATCTGTAAAACAAGCTAGAAAAGGAAATGACAAAACTACTCTTCTGTCTCTCCAAGAAAATCCCAAATGGGGTCACAAAAAGTCAGACACAACTGAAAACAACTCAACAGCATCCTTGGACTCAAGAGCTAGTGTTATTTTCACTGTACCACACAAAAATACTTTAGAATTAGAGGTCCATCCAATGCTTTAGGAGCTTTGTTCTAGAACTCAGCATTGCATGAGTGGGGCACATGGACTGCTCTTTGGATAGCTTCCTCAGGTTGGATCTTCACCTTTCTTCCTTTTCCTATTATATAAACCTTTCCAGAGGCATCCTTTATGTCATTTCCCCTGTCTCATTCTTAGTTGCATTTTGCAGACCATTCAGACTCTCCCTGAACCAGTCTCTCACCTTTGGTTGTACTACATACAGCTTACTATCTTTGGAGTTCCACAATCGACAGTAAAACAAATGGTCCTTTGTGCCAAAGAGGTGCTCTTGGGTCATTTAAAGTCACTGCCCAATTTAAATTTTCCAAAGACAAATCAACTTACTTCTTATTCTAGGCTCAACTCACTTCTTCTGAATCCCAACTCATAGTGCATATGCAAGTACTTGTGCAGGATGAATGCACTGGTGGATAAGCGCTCTAGGTTGTCCGTGCAAGTGGCGGTCATGATAATGGACAACACATATTCTTCATCCTTTGATTTTTTTCTTTATGAATGATTAGTTTGAACTCTTGAATAATTAATAAATCAAATTAAATCATGGATACACAGTCTTTACCAAGCTGAAAGTGCTATGTAAATAATAGTTTGTTATTGTTGTTGTTAACTATAATATATTTCATTTAAGAGGTTCTGAAGTGTCCTGGGGCTTGATATAATCAGTTCAATGCCCTCTGCAAACAGGACAGTCTGATGGACCTCACTCACCATAGACAATCCCCCTTCCTTTTAGAGTCTGAGCTGGATAGTTGCCACCGTAGTGACAAAGACGCTTCAGGAACATGTATTTCTCTGTTTTATGCTTTGTTTGTTATTAATCATCAGAGGGTCATTGAACAAAGTTAATTCTGTTGAGAAGTCTTTCAAAGAATCTTGTGTGATCTTGACATATCCTCCCTGTTGGAGGAAAGGGCAGTCTCTTGTCCTCACTGATCAAATCTGTGAGTGATAGGAAGCATTAAATAGAAGACATGGTCTTTGACCTCAGACACCTTACTGTCTTCTAGAGGCAGCAGCAGGGTGTCAAGTATATCATAAGAAAAAAAAGAGTTTCTGTTGCTCACCTTCCCCACCAGCTACCTTCAAGAAACATTTTCATTTTGTTACTCAGTCATTTGAGCCCTACTTTTAATGACCCCATTTGGGGTTTTCTACTGGAGTGGTTTGCCATTTCCTTCTCCAGCTCACTTGACAGATGAGAAAACTGAGATAAACAGGGTGAAATGACTTGCCCGGGTCACACAACTAGTAAATGTCTGAGGTCAGATTTGAGCTCAGGTCTTCCTGACTCCAGGTCCAGTGCTCTATCCACTGTGCCAACTATCTACCCTAATATGTATTAGTATATTAGATTTAGTTTACAAGATGAGGTACCAGTTCCTGTCCTCCTGGAGTTTATATTCAGTCCCATCTTGCCTTCTTCCCAAATTTAGTTGTAGAAGAAAGCAGGAGGTGTCAACTTTAGTAACTATTGTGTGCTATAAACATTACTTAGAAGAGGAGTTAGGTAGTATAAGACAGTGAGGGAAATTAAGTTGACCCAGGTTTTAGCCTTGCTTCTCCTAGATGTGCTCTACGTTGAAAGTGACTGTGTCTCTATTTTGCCTATGCATCTCCATATACCTGTTGTACCTGAGGAAAAATTTCCTTTTTGTCTTTATCCCTCATTATCTAGCATGGCCCTCACCCATATTGGGTGGTTAGTATTTATTGAATTGAATAGCTGTTATTTCTTGAAGCAAGTCACTTAACTTTTTCCTGCCTTAGTTTCTTCTTCTATAAAAACAGAGTTAGACCACATGAGGTTCTTTCCAATTCTAGGTCTGTGGTTCCCTGAGTCACAGTCTTGTGATACTTTTGTCCTCCCTCCCTCTCTTAGTAATCAAACTTTTTATCCTTTCCACTCCCTTCTTTCATAAAATTCTTTTCTATTTAGAGAGATCTGGGATGATGGCTAACAAGCCCAACTTATTTAATAGTATATAATTACAGGCTTTGAGGGGGTATCTAGTCTAGTCTTTTCAATTAACATGAATTTATTTTCTTTCCTTACCCCTTTCCATTAAAAAAAATAAGAAACACAACTCTTGTAACAAACATACACAGTCAAGGAAAACAAATTTTGCTGGCCACTTCCAAAAAGTCTGCATCTCATTCTGCACCTTAAGTCCATCACATCTCTGTGAGGAGGAGCATAGCGTGCTTCATCATGGATACTTTGGAATCAAGACTGATCATTGCGTTGATCATTGATCAGAGTTTTTAAGTCTTTAAAAGTTGTTTGTCTTTTCAATGTTTTGTTATTTCATAAATTGTTCTCCTAGTTTTGCTCATTTCACTCCGCATCGGTTCATAGAAGTCTTACTGTGCCTTTCTGAAAACATCCCTTTCACCTTTTATGGTACATTAGATTCTTGTACCATAATTTGTTCATCAATTCCCCACCTGATGGGTGCATCCCCTTAATTTCCAGCTCTTTGACACCACAATAAGAGCTGCTACAAATATTTTTGTAAGTATGGGTCCTTTTCTTCTTTTTAAAATTTCTTTGGGGCAGAGGTATAGTTGTGGTATTGCTGGGTCAAAGGGTCTGCAGTTTAGTGATCACTTTAACTTCATTTCAACAGGTCTTTACCAAGTACTCCCTGTGTAAAAAGTAATGTGTTAGGCTAGCAATGGAAAAATGAGAACAACAGCAATGAATTCCTGTCCTTGAGGAGCAAGAATTTGGGTTTTGATGCCTTCAGCGGGTGGATCACACCCTTCTGTACCTTAGTAAATAGTTTCAGATACCTGTATATATGAAAATAAAAACCTTTATTTGATTTAAAGAGTTCTTGGTCTCATAAGAGTTTCCTTTAAATGGTTTATACACCACATATAATACATATATATAATACCTATATATATCTGAAGATAGAGGAATACAGATAGGGATGTTTAGTTTATAGACATTAGAAATAATATATTTGGATAGGGAAATTTGGAGAATGAAATGCATTGTGTGAAGTCTTGTACCACAGTAACGCAGTGTATGCAAACCCCACTCTCCAGAGGCAATGGCTTTCAGTTGGTTTTTGTCCAGATAGTTTGTGCTGATCCATCTACTGCATTTTCTCAGCTCTTCTCTTGACCCAGGTACACTGACTTGAGAGGTGAGTGACTGGAATCAGGATTGCAGTCTTGTTGTAGAAATGAATTAAGCTAGGTGTTACAGACCTAAGGAGCTGACAACTTCCATCTTTTGCCAAACTAGCCAGCCCACCACGGGCAGCCACAGGAATATCCCACGCCTTGCTGAGACTCTAACCAAATACTGGTATAGGCACTGAAGAGCCAAATCAACCAAATCTTTGGCAACAGAATCTAATGTGTTACTTTGATACAAAAAGTTAACTTAAACTTAAAACTTAAAAAACTTAAACTTAAAAAGTTTTCATTGATATCTTTCGTTTTGATATTGTCTATTTTTTTCAGTATATTGCCCTTTTCCTCTAAGGGTTTCATCTCTTATGGTGAAGAAATTAAGCAAAGTCAACCAACATATTAAAAAGTTTGATATTATTTTCAATATTCAGCACTCGTTATCTTTCAAATCTTTTTAAAGAAGCATGGAGTGGGGTGATTTTCTTGTATATCTTTTTTGGGGCTAAGCTTAGACATTATAATTTCACAGCATTCAGTCTTGATTGTGTTACATTTGTTCTTCCCATTTACACCATTATTATTAATATCCAGATGGCTCAGGAGGAGAAAGTGAGGCTGGTGACCTGCACAACCCTCCTGCACTCAAAACAAAGTCAAGTGCAAGTCATGTCATCATTTCCCCTGATGTCATGGTCCTCTTGGAAAATGAAGGACAAACACAATTAGTAATTGGACGTTTTGTTCTACTGGTGTTGGAAAGACTTCTGTGACCTGACGCAAAGTGTAGTATGAAGATTTATTGAAGGGAATACACTTTTATCCAAGGGGTGTTGTAACTGTTGTTTGTTGCAAGAGATGTGGCTAGACAACAGTTATTTGAAAAAGAATTGAGGGTTTTGGTGGACTGCACTGCACGTTCATTGTGAGTCAGCAGGGTGACTTGGCAGCCAAACCTAGGGGGATTTTAATCTGTCTTAACAGAAAGGAATATAGTGCCCTGGTCAAGGGAAGTGATAGTTCTGCTGCCCTCTGGTTAGACCACATCTGGAATATTTGAAAAGTTCTGCACTTTTAGGTAGAACATTGACAGGTTCTAGGACTTCCAGAGGAGAGGGGAGAAGGAGAGTCAAGCTCTGCCCATTACTTTGTTCAGATATTTTAAGGGTTGGCATGAGACAGAGATTTGATTCGCTATGTTATTTCCTAAAGGTCAGAATTGTAAGTAGATGCTACTTAGTGGCAAATTTCAGTTAAATAGAAGGACACATTTCTTAACCACAAGAATTTGTTTACTGAGATAACAGGTTCCTACAACAAGGAGGTCTTCAATGAGATACTTTCTAACTGTTTCTTGGGGATGTTAGAAGGGATTCCTGCTTTGGGTATGGTTTAGGACTAAAGTCCTAAGTGGTTCTTTCTACAATTCCATAATTCTGGGCCCTTTTTCTTGTTACTCAGAATTGTTCTGGGTTGCTCATAATGGTAGAAGGCAGTGTTGCACAATGGGAAACATTGGATATGTAGTGAAAGGACATATCTCTGCCACATACTTCTTTTGTTTCCTTGGGAAAGTCACTTAACCTTTGGACCTCTGAGGCCCCCTTCTAGATCTTAAATTTGTGTTCATATATCCCATATTTGTGTAGTTTTTTTTCAACTTTAAGGATATAGTCAAACTCAGACCAAAATCTCCAATCTGTTCCATTTTCTGTTATTATAGAAAGTAGAACAGTTGAAGTGAGCAGCTAGGAGACACAGTGGATAGAGCGCTGGACCTAGTCAGGAAGACCTGAGTTCGAATTCAGCCTCAGGCACTTACTAGCTCTGTGACCCTGTGCAAGTCACCTTACTCTGTTTTCCTCAGTTTCCTTAGCTAGAGAAGGAAGTGCAAATCAAACCAGTACCTTTGCCAAGAAAGCCCTCAAAAAGGGGTCATTAAGAGTTGGACAAGATTGAAAAATGCCTAAGCAAGAAAATATGGCTTCGATGTAGGACAGTGACACTTTCTGGATTTAGAACTTTAACTGGGGAGTAGGATGGAGGAAAGGAAAGGCATGCACCTGACTTGCCAGGCAGTTTAGAGAGAAGTCTGTGGAGGAAGAGAGATGGTCAGAGAGGTGGGAGTGAAGTGAAGAATGGTTTTCCTGAAGGAGTGTTTCAGGAGACACAGTCACCAATCAGGAGAGCAGAGACCTAGGAGGAGAGGGTGGCCAGCCATGGATAGCTGGCAGTGTGCATCACTGAAAGGAGCCATAAATGGATGAATTCACCGATCTATTTGAATTTGAGGTTGTTCTCATTTTATGTAGCCTAATGAAGGTTACATTTCCACTTCTTGCTGCCGTTGCTATGATCTTTTCCCCCACCTTCATTTTGTAAACTTCTTACAAATAGAATTTACATTCAGCATCTAGCACAGTACCTGACACTTAGTAGGCACACAAAAAAATTTTAAGTGATTTCTGTCTGGTTTGGCAAACTGAAATTGTTTCCCAAATGAGAAATGATCCTTCTTCATTAAGTGACTTGGTGTTACTGATGACATTTTATTTAAATTCAGTTAAATTAGTATTAATTTAAGGTTAGAATTTCTTAACATAGTTCCATTTTCCTATGGATTCTAATTTTTTTTCCCTCTCTTAGGGTCTTCAGTTTTATTGTCACAATTTTATACTAAAATAACTCCTTAGAGAAAATATTAGTTGAAGCATTGGATCTTGTATAGCCACAAAGAATGTACTCTTGCTATTTCCCCAGTAGGATATAAGCTCTTTGAAGTCAGTTACTGTTTGGTTGGGGTTTTTTTGGGGGGGGGGGAAGGAAGAGAGTGGTCCCTTTACCCAGTGCTTATAAAATTGAATGCAGCTGAACGTGATTTGGAAAATATAATTTTCTGTTCAATTCTACAAATATTTATTAAATGTCTGTTATGTACCAGACACTGTGCTAGCAATGGGGATTCAGGAACAAGGAAAGAAAAAGCCCCCAAGGAACTTTATTTCTCTGGGGATGTCGGGAAAAGAGAGGTGAAAGGAAAATACTGAAGGTACACAGATAAAATTGTACCAGATGAAGTAAAGGAAGAAAAAGCTCTTGCCACGAAGATATCAGGAAAGACCTAGTGCAGAAGGTGGCACCAGAGCTATGCTCTGAAGGGAGTTAGGATTCTATGAGGGAGAGGTGAAGACCAGAAGGGATTCCAGACCTAGCTTTTGGCAGAGAAGTCATCTAGATTAAGACCTGGAGATGAGAGGAGGACTTTACTTAAGGAGGAAAACTAGCTTTGACAAAGAGAACAGGAGGGCATCAAACATTCTCCCTGAAATCCAGTAACGCGTAAAGGGAAATGTTTTTTTTTTTTTAATTTTTGAGCTATTTTAGAATTTCCTTTTTAAGAAAAAATAAATGAACTAGCTTCCAGATTTTTGGCCTTCTCTTAGGTTTTTAAATAAGAGTTTGTTATGGCCAAGGGAGCAATTAGTTGAGAAATAATGCTTGAGTGAATACTTGGGATCATTAGCGTATAGTAAAGAGATAGTAACATGCTAAATTGATTAGTTAATATATTTTTTCTCTTTCCCTTGTAATATCTGAAAAGGAACACATGGTTTGAAACCATTGTTATTGTGGTAAGTAGAGATGCATTCCAGCTTTGAACTTGATTCACTTTGCAATTTGCTAATTGTTGTAATTTTAGATGGATTGAGTCCCTCCCATTGGGGAATGGAACATGACCTTATTCTGGCTTTAGCTTCTGTTCCGCCCCCTCCCCTGGTCACTGTGTGTATGGGGGGGGCGGGGTTAGTTTTGCTAACGGTTTTCTTTCTACACTTTGTATTCAAAGGGACTGGATGTTTTATAAGGATTGTAGACAATTTCTTGTACCTTAATAATATAGCACAAAAATTTCCATGCCACTTCAGAGGGACAAAACTTGAATCCCCTATGTTTGGCTTTGGAATACAATCAAAGGTGCAGATTCACCTCCTCTGTGCCTCTCCTTGACCCATTTTCCAAGGACCTATTTTCAGTTAAGTGATGGAGGTAACTTTCAGATGCTGACAGTGTCTTTTAATGCCAAGTTATTGAAATCATACATGTTAAGAAACTCTTTTTCTTAAATTGTGGAAAAGATCATGAAGAAAGCTTTGTAATTAATGTCATAAGGACCTTTGATAGTAGAGCTGTAACCAGAGTGGGACAGTTAGGGCTTTACCTAAGGGTGCTAGTTATAGAGGCTGCTAAGACCATACTTGCAGTCCTTAAGCAGTATAGAAACAGCAGAACTGAGCACCTGATTGGCAAAAATAATTAGTTAAAATAGGAAGCTACAAGTTGGCAAGTTCTTCCTTGTCTCCCCTGACTGATTTTGACCCAGCTTCCTGTTCTCCAACTGAAGGCCATTTACCATTGACACAGTTTGTGATATCTGTCCCAGTTGCAAAATTTCCCATTTGAGGTTCTTGGTGTAATATATGATCATGTTAAATAACTGTTCATGACCCAAATTTGACCTACCTTAGCAGAGAACATTGGTATCACTCTTTTGATACAATGCAAGCTGTACATTTTTATTTTAAATACTATTTATTTATTTACCTTGATGTAATAAAACTCTAACTAGTAATTAGCCAAACTAATTGTAAGGCACCATTACTCTAGTCTACATTACTGTGTCTTAAAGTCACAGAAGATACCACCTGTCCAAAGTAAAATATAAAACTCAAACTAATTTATATATTACCTTCCCTGTGATTTAGAAGTGTGGCCAGTTTATCTGTAAGCATAATTCTAGTGGTGTTGGAATTCAGCTATCATGAAACTCTTGATATAGGCACTGCTACTGCTGTATCCTTTTAATTTTATCCTTAGGCATAGTACAGTGGTATAATAAGTGGATTGGATCCTCTCCTAAAAGCCTTTGGTACCAGTGGCCATGTGGAACTAGAAAAACATTATGATGCCAGAACAGTCAAATGGGTATAATGAAAGTGCAGTGAAGGTTTTCTGTGTATCCGATGAAGTAAGCCCTTGTGTTTGGAGTAAAGAAGGGAGGTACTTGTCTGCTGGAAGCTATGGGAGTTATATTTCTTAATCTAGTTTTGATTGCCAATTGGTCTTGCATGGGAATGATGAAGGCTCAGGAAAGACAGAGGAACCCCAAAACTCGAGTTCCCTGTGTGGACCATCTGGAAAAGAATTTCACAGACTCAAGCATTCTTAAGATCAAGATGGTAAAGATTTATTACACTTTTCAGCGGGCAAGAGTTCTTAGGGAAACTGCAATTTGAATGGGGTACAAATAAAGTTTGCATAAGATATTTTGTAATGAGACATGTTCCAAGTATGATTATTAGGTGATTCAGGGCAGAATTAGGAAGTGGTTAGTTCTTAAAGGAACATGCACTTTCAGAGTTCATTAAGAAATAACCTGGGAAGGGGGTGCTACATGGAAGTATGGTTTTGGGCCTGAAAAGTCACTAAGTCAACTAACTGTCAGGATTGACTAAGGAATACCAGCCTGTTCTCCTCAATGTCTGTTAGACAAGATAATATAAGGGAGTGTATGTATGTCTCAGTCTGGGATACACGTAATTGGTCAATGAGTAGTAAATGTCATTATGACCCAGTACACAGCCAGTTCAGCCAGTACACAGCTGGTTCAAACTAATCAATTTTGAGGTGCAGCTAGCTACGGTTTTTGCTAGAGCAGGCTGTTCTCAGGCTGGAGAGAAACTTCCTGGGATAGTGTTTTGAGGCTAGGGAGAAATGTGATTTTTAGAGAGAAATGTGATTTTAGAATTGGGGTCCAAGCACAGCCACCAAAGCACCCCCTCAGATAGAGAGGGACAGAAAGTCAAGTACTGTTTAGAATAACTGATGTAAGATTTTAAATACTCTTGTGGCTAAGGTTCCCACACAAAATCGTGAGTTTTATTTTATTCTCGGTTTATCATACAGTCTGTTAAAGACATCGTAAGATGTTAGATTTAGAACTAGAAGGGACCTTAGAATATGCGTAGTACGGCCCTCCCATTCATGCCTGCCTCACTGTTTACTTGGCTGTCATTGAGTTTTCATTTGAAGAAGTCCTTAAAGAGGACAATTTCTCTCTAGAAGAGCATCCCCTAATCCACAAAAATGCCTCCTAATGATTCCCACAGCTCAGACCTAACAACAAAATATTGGTATTTCTGTTCAAAGAGGACCTAAAGATGAACAACTTGGGCAGTATTCTGGAATGTTAATCAACCAGTCAGTCAGCATGCAGTTATATATATATAGTGCTCTCTAACTATAACTGGCTACTTGAGGGAGAGGGGGTAATGTACAAAAACCAAACCACACCATCCGTACCCTCCAGAAGAGTACTTGGGGGTAGGGGTGGGGAGAAACATGCTCACATGAGCTATAGGTAAGACACACAAAAAAGACACAAGAGGACTTTGAAGGGAAAGGCACTAATCTAGGTGGTACGGTAGATAGAGTGCTAGGTCTAGAGTCAGGAAGACCTGAGTTCAAATCCCACTTACTAGCTCTGTGACCCTGGATTTAACTCTATTTGCCTCAGGTTCCTCATCTGCCAAGTGAGCTAGAGAAGGAAATGACAAAACACTCTAGTATCTTTGCCAAGAAAACACCAAAAGGGGTCACAAAGAGTCAGACAGGACTGAAAATGATTAAAGCGGTGGGTAGAGTGCTGGGCCTGAAGTCAGGCAGATCTGAGTTCAAATCTGCCTCCCAGACAGTTTTTAGCTGTATGACCTTGTGTAAATAATTTAACCTCTGCCCTCTTCAGTTTCCTCGTCTATAAAATGGGGATAATAATAGCACTCCCAGAAGGAGAAGTGAGGTTGGTAACCTTGCACAGCCCTCCCTCACTCAAAAAAAGTCAAATGCAAGTGTTGTCATCACTTCTCTGATGGCATGGTCTTCTTTGGCAACTGACAAACACAAGAGGAGGGTCAAATGAGATAATTATTATAAAGCACTTAGCCACAGTACCTGCCACGTAGTAACCTCTGTATAAATGTTAGCTAGATTTTTATTATGTGGAAGGTGGCTCCTGCTCTGTGAAAACAAAGACTGCTAAGCACCTAGGTGCAGAGGGAGTGGATGCATTATAGGCATCAAAGATAGCCAATGGGAAAGGACAGAATGTTGTGTATTACGTCTGGAAAGGTAGCATCATACCTGAAGAGATAGATAAACATATCATAGCATCCTATTCCTTGGTGTGTTTGATACTTAAAGTTAATCACAAGAATGTAGGAAATCAGTCTCTGTTCCGTGTTCTGTTTTATGTCATTGGTTTCCCAGGTGGGTCCAGAAACCCATTCATAGTTTGTTTGTCCACATAGTTTGGTGTTAAGCTTAGACTAAATTGAGCTGTTTGTTTAATTACTGACTGACATAATTTACCATTACATTGTGAATGAAATACGTCATGTTTTAGAATTGCTATTCTGGAACAAATAACTTTGAACATAAGACATATGAGTGGTATGAATGAGGCCTTGAAACTTAGTCCCTAGGAACAGTTTCCAATGCCAAAAATTTTGTTTCTTTTATATAGTTTTTTTCTTTTTTCTTCTAAAATTTTCCCTTACTCAACCTGCCTTCACATATGTTCTTCCTTTCCCTCTAATTCCTGTATGGTATTTGACACAGAAAACTGGAATTAGATGTTCTTTTCTTTCTCTAAAAAAAGTTTTATTGCTGTGAATTCCTTCCTTCTTTCTCTCTCTTCATCTCTCCCTCTTTCTTCTTCACTTTCCAATGACTACATGCCTCCCCTCAAACAGACTTCCCCTTCCTTGTAACAAATAAGAATAGTCAAGCAAAACATTGGCTATGTCTGAAAATGTATGCCTCCTTCTGAGACCATGGTCCACACCTCATCTGTGCCAATAGACGGGAAGCAGGCTTCATTGATGCATTGAAGACATAATACTGGCATCACTGTGTTGATCGGAGTTTTGAGCTCTTTTAGTATTGTTTTTCATTATATTATTATCGTCTTTTCTGGTACTTCCCACTTGACTTTCTTTCATGTAAGTCTCCCCATGTTCCTCTGAGCTCTAAATATGCATCACTGATGGCAGCATTATAATATTCCATTAACAGTTGTATGTCACAGTTTACCTAGTCATTCCCCCAGGCATTAGGTACTCACTTTTCTTCACCCACTTCCAGTTCTTTGCACCTATAATAAAGCATTATTATATTTTTTTTGTATATATGGGTCCTTCTTGACTTCTTTAGGGTATATGCCTGATTGTGATATCAGCCAGGCAGTTTCCCCTCTACGCAGCTCAACTTCAGTCCAATGAGGCATCTAATGGCACTAAAACAAAATGGGCTCATGACCAAAACTCAGTTATGGGTGGTTACTGATTACAAAAGGGGTTCCAACTCTGATTGGTCACTCTTGGGTTTGTTACATCTGGAATGAATCTTCTTTTAATTGTTGTACTGCCTAGCTGGTGCTTCCAAGTATGTGACAAGGTAACTAGAGATTAGATTTGTTCTTTAGGGCCAATGGGAACAGAATGAGGAGCAAGGAGTAGAAGTTGTAAAGAGGCAATTCACTTGCTGTGGAAGGCAAAGAGAAGCAAAACAAACTTCCTGTGAATTTAAATTCTTCTAAAGTGGGACGGGCTCTTCAGGAGTCAGTTATTTCCTTCTCATTAAAGGGCTTTAAGGGGAACCTAGATCATGGTGATGTTGTGTAAGTTCAGGAACATATGGAAGTAGAGGACCCTTCAGTTCCCTTCAAGTGTTGAGATCCTGTGGTCTCCTGCTTCAGCTTTGGGTTCATCCTCCTCCTTCTGTTGATGGATCTCTGGAGGGACACTCTCCCACACTCTTACCCACTTCCCCTTGTGGCCAGCAGTGTGCATTTGCCAGTTGCCTGGCATCCTGTGAAGGCAACATCAAGAGGTTTGAATTTAAATCCTGCCTTCTGCCCTTGTTAGGTATGTGACTTGAGATAGGTCCCTTGCACCCTAAGTTTATTTAACTGTACAATGGGAATAATTATTCCTCTAGTCACTGGGTTGTTGTGAGGAAAGAAATTTGTAAACTTCAGTTAAGGAAATGTAAGTTATTATTATAGCTTTAGGGAAAAAATATTCCTGTTTATGGTATCAGAATTGCAAAGTTGGACTTATTAGCATCGTGTATTAGATCAGCAGAGGTAAATTTGAAAATGCACAGTTGTTGTTGGTGCCAGGTAGCATTAAAAAGTAGAGGTGTAATGAACCAGTTGATTGAAAGCTTTAAAAATGCAATTAGGACTTTACGTTTATGGTACACTAAATTTAGATCTGGAAAGAATCTTAGTGGTCAACTAATGTTGTCTCCTCACTTTAACAATTAGAAAACTGGGGCCCAAAGGTGAGAAGTGAATTTCCCAACATCACTGGGCTGGGAACTAAGTGAATCAAGACTACATTCCAGGTTTTCTGAGTTCTACATTTCTATCAGTATGCCAGACTTTTAATGAATGAATGAATGAACTAATGAAAGAAATACAAACATATCTGCACACACACACACACACACACACACACACACACTCACACACACACACACACCCCAAGGTGGCAGAGAGACAGACAAAGAGAGCATTAGAACATGATTTGTTAAGGGAGAACTTGATGGCAGCCTTCTCTTGGCATAAAATGAAGTGGCTAGAGGTGCAAATGTCAGTAAAGGTACATTTAGATGTATATATCAAAGTTGAATTTTGGATTTAACTACTTTTTTGTGATTCAGTGTTATAATTTCAGTTGTGTCCATCCTTGTGAAGCTATAGTAGATAGAGAACCAGCCTCAGAGCCAGAAAAACCAATATTCAAGTCTTGCAATTGTTAAATACTGGCTATACGAACCCAGGAAAAGACAATTTAACCCTTCATTGCTCTAGGCAGGTCTCAGACTCAACTTGCAGCAAAGCATCTGAATTCCACTAGTAGAAGGAGCTTCTATACCTGGAAATTCCCTGTACCAGTACAATTCCATTCCAGAAGATCGCTATCTTCTTTCTCAGTTTTTCTAGTTCTGCCTTGAAATACAATTATATTCCATAAAGCCAACTTCTTATCAATTTTTGAGGTTCTACCTTGAAAAGGAAATAGACCAGTTATGCGGTGAAAGTAAGTGATAACTGATGGTCAACCTGATTGGTTCATAGTTGCCCCCCAAATGTTGAGAGACCAAAAAGGGAAATTCCAGAAGATGGAATAGATTTTCTGTGGCTGCTGTATGAGAGAACCTAGACAAGAATTATGCATAAAGAGATTTTTTCAAAACCTCCATGGATCCACCCGGGATCCATTGAAGTACTAGCCCAATCTGAATACCAAGTTAAGCCCCTGCTGTTTGCTTAGTAGATCACACTCTGTGTTTTCATTATTCCACCAGAACTATAGGATAGTTTTAAGTCTACAAAGAGATAACGTCTTATGACCTATTCGACACCTCTACCTGGATTTTGCATAGTCATCTCAAATTCCACATGTCCAAAACAGAATTCCTTATCCCCCCCTCTCAAACTGACTATCCCTCTAAACCGATTCTCTTTTTCTATTGAGGATACCACTATCCTTCAGTTCACCTTGGCTCCATCCTCAACTCTTTTCTCCTCCCCACACCTGATCAGTTACCAACACCTATCTACTTTACCTCCACAATGCCTCTCACTTTTGCCCGCTTTTCTTCACCAAAAATCAATACCGAGTTCAGTGCAATCATCTTTCACCTGGACTATAAACAATTGAATTTCTCTTCTACAAGTCTAAACTACCATGAAATTGGTATTTCTAAAGTACAAGATTGGTTTGACCATACCTCTCCCTTGTTCAGGATGGTTGTTGGTGGCCAAACTCCTCTATTTTGTGTTTAAAGCCCTTCACAATCTGGCTTTGAACAGTCTTTCTAAACTGATTTTACTTGACTCTCCTTGGTCTATTCATTGAATGGGTGTATCTCACTCAAAGTGAGAATCTGATAAAATCTTAGTCTAAAATGGCTAGGGTAGCACATTGCAGCCTGGGCCATCTCCAGTCGTCCTGATGAATGTCTGGCCACAGGACCCAGATGTCTCTGGAGGAGAAAGTGAGACTGGTGACCTTGCATAGCCCTCTCTCACTCGAATCAAAGTCAACTGCAAGTCACGTCATCATCCTGGACCACGTCATGGTCCAAACACCAACAACCTCTTCTCCTTAATTCACTCTGCATGTTAGCTAAACTTGCCTGCTCCTTAGTCCCTAGATAGGGTGTCGGTGTTTCTCTTGCCTTGAAGAGAAACCTTTCACCTCTATTTCTTAGAATCCTGAGCAACTTAAATTCAAGCTTTAATGCATGTGCCACCTTTTCCTGATTCCTTCAGTTGCTAGTGTTTTCAGTTATTAAGTCATGCCAAACCCTAAAAGCTGCTTTATGTGTGTATGTACATAATTATACATATATGATAAATAATATATACATATATAATACTTTATATATTATATATAAAAATATATAATAATACATGCTTTATAAAACTCCTCCCAAGACCCCTCCAAGTTATAACATTTCCCAAGGGCAGAGAGTGGTTTTTGGGGGATGAGGGGGTTGCTCTGTTTTCTCATGTCTGTGGGGCCTGTTACACAGTAAGCTTCTGATAAATGCGTATTGATTTGAATCAAATGACTGACTGGCTGGCCTGGTAGTCAGAAGTTCATATCCTTCGTGACCCCTCCCCAGCCTCCCCCAGGCAACTCTTACGATTAAGGAAAAGATGAGTTTTCTGTCTATACTGATAGAAGGGGCCCTATGATGAGATACCCCTATGCAGATGAAATGCCCAGTCTAGACTCAACAGAGAAAAACACATATTAATATTTCATTATTTACAGGGAAGCATAATTGAGTTACGACAGAGATGAATAGGCATTTTACATTTGATTATCATTGCTGTAGAAGTGCAGTCAAAGAGCAAATATGTATCGAGTGCCTACTGTCACTTTTCTATTACATTCACAAAAAAATGAATGTACCCCCTAGTTCCTTAGCTTTTCCTACCAGGGACTGAGTTAGGAATCTAAGAAAATAGCATCTAAGGAGATGGGAAGAAAGTCGATGTCAGATTGTACAGCTGAATAAAACCACCTGGAGTGATTGGTATCTGGGTTTCAGTGTAAGATAATGACTTTTTAAACTTGGGTTTCCCAAGAACCAAAGCAGCCCTTTCATGCCTTCAGATATGGGCATCTTGGCCAGTTTCTTGAAAGGAAGAAGAATGAACTAAGACGTCATCAAGCCCTTTTACAAAGAAGCTTGAAAAGGAACAAGTGAATTGAGCCCACTGTGAGTAAGGCCTTGGGATTGTGGGTCAGTATTCTTCCTTTCTGTGGAGCCAAGGGTTGGAAAATTTTTCCAAGTGTTGCTTCTAGAGATTGCAACTTTCCAGGCAGTCTCTGGCGAAGACTTGTGTTTCATCATTTATCATTTGCCCTCCCAGCAGAACCTGGTTCCCACAAATTGATCTTGCTCTAAACAGGTATCCAAGGTAATGTGAGCTTTCAGTCTTTTGTTTTAGCTTAAATGGTTTGCTCTAATGAGCACTAGTCTCCCCCTACCCTTTAAAAAAAAAATCCCTTTATTACCAGCCATGGAAACGAAAACTGGATCAGATCTGCATAGTAAAATAATTGTTCTATCCTGGCAAAGGACATGTAGTGTTCACTCATCTTCTGTTAATTAAAACCTTGTAAATCTGGCAGTGGTTTTGAAAGGCAGATGGCTAGCCCAGTTTCGTTTCGTGCCCTGTTTACTTTTCTGCTCACATCAATTTGAAATGTGTCTCACATCCTAATAAAGACAGGGTAGGAAAATTGTTTTCTGGATAGACTTGGTATGGCCAGCAACTGCTTAGACTTAAGTACAGCAAGCTAAATTCAGTAAGCTAGCTAACATTTGTATGTCACTTTTAAGGGTTACAAAATGCTTCACACATATCTTATTTGTTCCTCACAATAACCATGTTAATTAAGTTGTTAGCATGTTAACCATCTTAACTTAAGGGAAGGGTGCTGTTATCACCCTTATTTTACAGATGAGGAAATTGAGACTGAAAGAGACTTACCCGTTATGTGACAGTTACTAAGTTGCAGTGGCCAGCTCTGAACCTTTCCTACTGGGGAGGAATGTTCTATAGTATCGGTTCTCCAGGACTGGTTTCCCATTGCTGCTCCACTGTTTTCCTATTTGTATCTTTGCATTGCTGTGGCATCTGTGCGTGCCCTTCTGTGGTCCTGGTTTCTTCACTTTCTGTCACTTCCTACAAGTCTTCCCCCATTTCTCCACTTTCCTCATAGTTGTTATTCTCTGATACTATAATATTCAATGAGAATTATAGCCTACAGCTTGCTCAGTCATTTCCCAAACATCCTTTATTGCTTTTTAAAAGATTTAGTTTACAATTTAAACAATATTCCTATTTTATGATGCTTTCTGTTGGCACTTTTAATATCTCTGGTGGTTCTCAATACTGAATTACCATGTATTCCTGAAAGAGGTTCCAACATAGTAAAAAGATAGCTGGAAAAAATAGAGGAAATAAAAAGACAAAGTGTGTGCGTGCGCACGCACGCAGGGACATACTAATTTGTGATACTGAAAGGAAACCCCCTCCCCTCTAGTATTGTATAATTGTTGCTTAGATTTGTTTCATAGTAAACATATTGTTTGAAACCACTAAAACAAGTTCATTTTGAACTAATTTTCCGTACTGTTTCAGTACTGTTGTGTTAACGTAGAGCTGAGAATCCATGGATCTTGGCTTTAAAGGCAGCATGATGGATGTTGAAAATGGAAGCAAACTTTCACCCAAAAGACCGTTTTTGTTGTTGACTGCCCATAAGGAGTGACTGTGTGTGTTTTTATTTCTTAGGAATTCACTACTCAAGATAATAGTGTATCAGTGAATCTGGGATCCCTTTCCACTGGTACAGTTTGTAACCTATTCATGATTCCTCATGCTTTTAAATTTTTGTCCATATCTTTCTGTCAATCCCAGATTACAGGAGCCTCTAGTGCTACTAGGGACCTTCATTTAAATGTTTGAACATTCCAAGGTTACCAGTGAATCCATCCGTCTGTCCGTCTATCCATCCATCCGTCCGTCTATCTGTCCATCCATCCATCCATCTGTCATCCCTTGCCTCCATTATATGATTTGATCTATTTCTTTTTTTTGTTGTTGTTCCTTCGGTTGCTATGGCCCAAGAATTCATTACTATATAGTAGCAGCCTATTGATCTTCTGCCTCTCAATGATTAACTAGGCCAGTCTCCAGACAGAAGACACAGTCTGTGGTAGAAACAATACTAGAATCCTTTCTATCATGGTAAACCTTCCAGAGTTCACACTTTATCAACATAGCCTTCAAGAACCCAGGGTCATCTCTGCTACTATGAAGTGAACTAGCAGTAATGAACATAACTTAAAATGGCAGGATAACCCAGAACATCTCTCATTTTTTGATTTGTGATCAGCTCACCTTTCTTTCCAACTTTCTGTGTTTTTCATGATATATTTCTTGCTGTTCTTTGCATGCAAGTCATAGTTAATAATATACCTACCTACCTATCTCCAATAAACATCATTCCTTTGTCCTCTGGGACCTAGACAAGTTTCATTCTGCTGCACTGATGGTGTTTCATGATAATGCAGCTATATAAAGAGACTATTACTTTTTAAAATACATGCTTTTGCAACAGTTACTAGTTTGGTATCATTAATTTCCCAAGTGCAATATATTTCATCTCTTCCTGTTTAAATTTGAGTCTTACTTGTCCATCCACTCTCGTTTAAGAGGGACTAGGTAGGTTTCCCATTCAAATGCATGCCAGTGTCTGAGCCAAAAAATAACAATTTGTTATTATCACTATGTATTCATTCATTACTGATAGTAGTAAGCTAATGATAGAACCAAGCACAGGGTAAATCAACCAGGGTTAAGTCTAAATCCCCACTTTTCAGTCATTTATCATTTAATGTATTAAAAGAAACTTAACATTTGTACATTTTAACCAAGTAAATCAACAACACGTAATGAATTTACATTGTCTCCTTCTAAATCTGTCTAAAATGATATCCTCCTTGTTTTTTAAATACACACACACACACACACGCTACACATCTGACTTTGTGCATGTTGTACAACTTCTGTCTTGTATCACTTTATGTTTCCATATTTATTTACAACAATAATAATAATAGCTAACTTTTATATAGCACTTACTACATGCAAGCATTGTGCTAAGAACTCTACAAATATTATCTCACTTGGTCCTTCCAACCACCATTGGAGGTTGGTGCTATTATTAGTATGCCCAATAATAACCTTATATTATTAAGATTTACTTTATGGTACCATGATTACTGCATTACAATAAATATAATATACTTTTCTAGCCATTTTCTGGACATTGCTTTTATGTCCAATTTTCATATTTTCATAGAGGTAGTTCCTTTTTCTTTTTCATGATAATTTTAAAATAAAATAATAGCACTTGAATTACAGGTTTTATGATCAACTTATTTACTTTTATTATATTATTATCAGATTGTTTTCCAAAAAGTTTAAATCACTTTACAGCCCCATGAACAATGTAATGGAGTACATCTTTCCATTGTTATACTGAATTTTATATATGTGTATATGTGTGTATGTATTTTTTTCTAATTTGTTACTTTATTAGATATAAAGTAGTATCACAAGGTTGTCTTGATTTGTGTTCCTTTAATTATTAGAATCTTTGAATATCTTTCAAAGTAATTATTAGCAATTTCTTTTTCCCCCTTCAAGTCATCTTTTCACATCCTATAAATATTTCTCCATTGTCAAAGGTAATACCGTTTTTTAGAGAGGCATAGTGCTACAGCAGATTGAGTGAGAGTGGGCCAGTGAGTCATACTGGCTGGGCATTCACTTAACCCTTTGGTACCCTCCAGGTGATTCTCAAGAAATAGAAACTGGGGAATTCATCAGGAGTTTCCCTACATAATAAAATTAGAGATTTGAACAACGAAGAAATTATTGTTGTGTATCATTTCCTTAACAAATTCTAGATGTCAGGTCTTTACCTGATACGGTTATGGGCCCTCCCTCCCAAAATCCCCTCAGTGTGCTCACTTTCTTTTAATTTTAAAGTTGTTGTTTTTTTTAATGGTACAAAACACGATGAATTTATTCTCCACTTTGCTTTTTCTCAGTGGATGACTAGGCCAACCTCTTTATGCTGGTACCTGTTGTGTTTGTGAAAATTAATATAGTTACATCCTTTAATCTTTGAGTTCATAACACTTTGCTCAGAGAGAGACAACAACATGGCGAAGAAAGTGATTTGCAGAAGAAGTGGAAGGTTGTGGGTTTTTTTTACCAGTAATTCTTTCTCTGGTTTCAAGTTTGGGGCTTAAATACCTTAAAGGGGGGTGGTGGGCTGGGACATATATAGAATGCACTGTTGATGACTTTCTAGAAGATTGGAAGTTGTAGTCAGGGTTTTGACAACTTGACAACCCCAAACCCATAGGGAAAAGTAGGAGACGTGATGAAAGGTAAGAAGAAAAAGAATGAAGGGCTTTGCAAATTTAACCGCCTTTCTGACCTGGCAAATTCATTTAGCTTCCAGAAGTCTCTACTGGGAGAATGGTAAGCTGTTTAAAAGCCAAAAATAAACAAACAAAAAAACCCCAAGCCAGCAAAAATAAACGAAAAGGAAAGGGGAAATCATGTATGGAAAACATTTTCCTTTATTTTCCTTCCCCAAAACATATGTGGGAACATGTGAAAGGATAACACATATAAATAAATATTGAATATTATCTTAGGCCTTTTCAATAGAACAGTCAAAAGAGAACTAAACTCATTTCTTCATTGAAGAGAAAACTTCATTTTGTTTGTTATCTAAAATCAACTTTAGAAGTTTAGCCACACATATGATTGAGAAATTATTCAGAAATAAAAATAAGAAATAATCCCCCTCCCCCCCTTTTTTTTAAAAGAGCCTTCCAAGCTATTGACTTCTTTCTTTGTGAAAGTCTCTTAGCATGGCTCTTTACCTGATACCTGGATTTTTGCATGGAAATAACACAAGCATTCCTTAGTACTTTCAGGCTTGGCAAGGCAAGTCTCACGTTGTTTTGACTGTGAGTATTTTCATGTGTTTGGTAATGAGGTGGTCTTTAACAGCAGGCATCTGTTTTTGTTTTTATAAGTTACCCATGGCCTCATCCCTGAAAATAGCAGTGGTTATCTTTAACAGATGGCTCTGAGTTACTAGGGAAGGGACGTGGTGGTGCAGTTCCTTAAGTGTTCATGACATCTTCTTTCCCAAGAGTACAAATAAAGCATTATCTGTGGTTGCCACAAGGTCCCAGCTGAATCCTTACCTGACCTGCGGGCTACACTTTTCCCAGTGACTAGATGTATCAGATAAAGTCTCCCATGTTGGTCCAATTGAGTTGAGAGCCACCAGCAGTTGTATGAGTTGCATCTTTGTTACTTCCAAACAAGCTGTCATGATTGTTAATGGGATTAATGTTGAAAATTTGTCCAAATATTTGGAAACTTGAACTAATTCAGAACTTCTCAAGTCTTCTGAGGGGGTGACAAGTGGTAATGTGTCAGATGAATGTTTCATTTCTGTGATAATTGCCATAGAGACTATAACTCAACCTGATTGTTAAATTTTCATTGTGCCCACGTATTTCTAGGAAACTAGCAAGCTCTACAGACCAAGCTCTACAGATTGATTTATTCTTTTGTGGATTGCTTAGACTTTAGAAAGTGATGAGGAAAATGTTAATTATGCACATTAAACTCTTAATATGTGTTTACATTAAAAAAAATCTTGATAGCTAGTTGTTAAACATCTATCAACATACCACTGCATAAGACTAAGAAGGGAAGATTGCTGCATTAGAACTACATTATCCAATCCAAATATACATTTGTTGGGATAGAAAAAATAATATCTATGTAAATAGCCGCTGACCTTATGGAGCTTGCTTCAGGCTGGACATCAAACTTTCTTATACTATTTATTCCATCTCTCTTAGTTTAATTATTTTTCTCTAACATTGAAAATAATGGATAGATAGGTAATATGGACACCATTAGTAGGATTTTAACCCTCACAGGCTCCATGTAGATTTCAGGGGAGTTTTTGAAATTGTATGGGACAAACATTACATATTTTTAATAACTGAAATGTAGCATTTTCTTCAATTATTTAAAAACATCTTTCTAAGAAGACATCCACAAGTTTTACCACACTACCAAAGGGGGTAAAGAAGTAGAATTAAGGTTAGAAATTTGGATTAAGAACCCCTCATTGAAACTGAAGAATTATTTCGGTTAAATATATAGAAGATGTTTGAGGTGGTACATGTCTAGCCTGGTCCTCTGCTCAGAAGGGACCCCAAGAGGTATCTCATCAAAACCCCTCATTTTACAGATGAAAAATGGAGGTTTAGAGTCTTAAGTTACTTGCCCAAGGTCACACCTCTATAGTTTTAAATTATAATTTAATTTTTTCTCTGTTACACATGAAAACAATTTTTAACATTAGTTTTCAAAAATTTTGAGTTTCAGATTCTTACCCTCCCTCTTTCCCCTCCTCCTTGAGAGGGCAAACAATTTACTATAGATTATACATGTTCAGTTATGCAAAGCATTTCCATATTAGCCATGTTGCAAAAAAAAAAAAAAAAATAGACCAAAAAAAAACCCCAAGAAAAAGAAATTTTTTTTAAAAAAAGTAAGTTTGCTTCTGTTTGCGTTCAGACTCCATCAGTTCTTTCTCTGGAGAGGGATAGCATTTTTCATCATGAGTCCTTTGGAATTGTCTTGGATCATTCATTATATTGCTGAGAATAGCTAAGTTATTCACAGTTAATCATTGTACAGTGTTACTGTTACTATGTCTGAGGTTCTCCTGGTTCTGCTCACTTCACTTTGCATCAGTTCATGTAAGTCTTCCCAAGTTTTTCTGAAAGCATCCTGCACATCATTTCTTATGACAATCATAAACCATAATTTAGTCAGCCATTTCCTAATTGATAGACATCCCTTCCATTTCCAATTCTTTGCTACCACAAAAAGATCTGCTGTAAATATTTTTGTGCAAATAGGTCCTTTTCCTTTTTCGTTTTGTTCTTTTTTCCAATCTCTTTGGAATACACACCGAGTAGTGGTACTGCTGGGTCAAAGGATATGCAGTGTCCTTGGGCATAGTTCCAAATTGTTCTCCACAAAGATTGGATCAGTTCACAATTCCACCAGCAGTGCATTAGTGTCTTGATTTTTCAACATACCTTCCAGCATTTGCCATTTTCCTTTTCTATCCTATTAGCCTATGAGAGTTCTTTTTAATTTGCATTTTTCTGATCAGTAGTCACTTTTTAAAAAAATAATCACACTTTCTCTAGTAACATAAACAGGATGCAAATCCAAACTGATTTCAAATCCACCTTTTTTTTTACTAGAACACTCTGTTTGCTTATGTTCAAAAATATTTGTAGGTTTAATTTTATGCTGATGTTTTTATACATCTCCATATATGGCGTGGACTTAACCAAAACCATCCCATTGTGTTTTTCTCTTCTCCAACTTAAATCATCTCTACTTCTTCCAACCTTTTTTGTCCTTCAAGCTAATCAGTGGACATTTCCTTTAAGTACATAATTATCTTTATCACTCTCCAGTTCCACCTCCTTGCTCCCCTCCTCCCTTCTTTAAAGCAATACGACAGAATTGCACAGAGACAGTGTGAGGAAGCTCTAGAAACATTTTTCTCCTCCTAAATGGAATATAATCAATTAGCTCCTGTCCCTTCACATCTTTTCACTTGGATGGTTTTTTCCTTTTATGGACATTAGAGTGTTCAGATCAGTACTCAAGATGGGTTCTTTGGGATTGTCAGGGGACCAGAGGAATGATGAGCTGCCATTGAAATTACACTGTGAAACCACACATTGATTACCTCATCTCATTAGCCGATTGAAACAGGACAGTTCCGTTCCAGAGCTTTCAAAGAGATACAACATATGTAGTCACTAGGATCCATGGGTTAAGCTCTGGCTAGAAGATTTCATTGCCTTGTGGGATAGATGGGGGTACAGAATAATTGTGGCTCTAGTGCCCTAAAATAAGTTTTGTGAGACAGTGGAATGACTCCTGACTATTGCCAAACCTCAATTTCTTTTGAAATTGCTTATCAGCTTAGGCCTTAACATTGAGGTTGGTTTTTCCATCCTCTGAAATCTTGCCCTGAATATCATCAGTTTGTATACTTTTAAATATAGTGTGCTGAGGAAAGTATTTCTTTCTAAAAATTGTATCAGTGTCTTTTGTTTCTTCCATCACAGTTATTACCAGATACATCCCTTTCCCAATGAACCTTTTCTTGTAACAGATGAAAGCAGTTAAGGAAAGCGCACAGCGGTCATATCTGACCATGTATACTTCACATGCCCATCATGACCTCTCAAACAGAAGGAGGGAGGTACATTTTGAACAGAATATTTTAAGAGTGCAGATATTTCTTAAAAATTATTCCTCTTTAGGTAAAAATAGAACAGAGACTAAAATTAAAGTGTACCAGCGAATGCTTTCCAGATTTTCATATATTATTCTTTTAGATTCTTCAGCTTTTGACCTAATATTTACTACAAAAGGCCTTAAAAATCAGTTTTTTTTTTTTAAAGATAAGGAACTTTGGGAAGCAATAATATAAATTAAATATCCATTCAGAAATTTGGTCAGTTCTAGTGGAAGGTTTGTTTTGATTTTACTCTCTTTTGTAGGAGGTTTTATCTGGTTGATTTATTAGGGGTGTTCAATAGAGACAATTGCAATGCTTAGCAATATTTTTCCTCCAAAATGTTAAAATACGAGATTATGTAGTCAAAAACAATTCGTAGGTTCAGTCCCCAAAAAGTATCAAAAGGTGCCATTTGGGGGATATTAAAGTAGACAATTAAGTCAATATCTATTTTTTACTAAAATATCCCCATTTTATTCCTGTGGGTATTTCATACTATTCCAGGAAGCATGGCTTAGTGGATAGTGGGCCAATTTTGGAGGCAGGAAAGCCTAGGTTATTGTCTTGACTCTGACCCATATTGGCTGTGTGACCATGGGCAGTTCATCTCTCAGCAGCCCTGAAAGCAGAGATGTAAAGGGACAGATGGAACCCAGAGGCTCTTGAGTGGGGCCTGAACCAGATTAAAATGTAATTGGGGAATATTTAAAAATAAAACCACAGTAGAACATAGGTAAGGTTAATATGTGTTTTTAAGCATTCTTTTGAAATTTTGAGGTCCAAATTCTCTCCCTCCACTCCCCTCTTATTGCCAGTCACTGAGAAGGCATGGCATAGGATAACAATTTTACTTAGAAAATCATGCAGAACATACCCAGATTACCATATTGCAAAAAAAAAAAAAAAAGGCAAGAAAAAGTGAGAAAATGTTCCTGCAGTTTGTGCGCAGTTCATCATCATTTTTGTCTCTGGAGGTGGGTAGTACTTTTTCACTTTGGGTCCTTTGGAGTTGTCTTGATTAGTCACCAAGTCACCGTCATTACAGTATTGCTCTCACTGCGTACAGTAATCTAGTTCTTTTTATTTCACTAATAGGTGGTTTTCTAAGTCAGTATGTGGGCAAAGTCCTTCTAATATGGTTTGGTCACCCTTGTTTCTATTTGACACCATTGCTTTAAGGGCCTAAGTTACAGAGGAGTTATCTGTTGGTATAGGTGAAGAGAGTTTCTACCTGTAAGTTCCCTAAATGTTTACATTTCAAGGCGGGACCATCCCCCAGTACCACTTCCCTCCTCCTTCAGAAATCAATTCAATAAACATTTATTAAATGCTTCCTATGAGTCAACCAAAAAATATTTATTAACTGCCTAATATAACCCAGGCATATTTCCCAAGCATTGGGGATACAGGTAAGAAAATGAAAGATAATCCTTGCCTTGAAGGAGTTTGCAATTGAATGGGGGAAGACAACACACTGAAATTTCATGCCCCTTCAAGTCATTCCTAACTCTTTATGACCCTATAGACCATAGTGTCCATGGGATTTTCTTGGTAAACATACTGGAGTGCTTTGCCATTTCCTTCTTCAATGGATTAAGACATACAAAGATGAAGTGACTTGCCCAGGGTCACACAAGTGTTTGAATTCAGGTCTTCCTGACTCCAGGTCCAGCCATCTAGCATACCTCTAGACCAGTTTTCCAGCATACCCCTAAAGCATTTTGAGACTCACTTAGTTTGAAAATACTGCTGTTATCCATTGATGATTTTACTGGGGACTTTACCCATTCCTAGAAGCCCCAGCCTTGAATGCTCTGCCTAGTGGCATCGTTCATGGGGACTTAGCTTGAGTAGAGATAGTCCAGCCCTGAAGATATGCACACCTGTAGAGAAGGGGATAAAGAGGAACAAAAGCCAGAACGAACGTGCATTTGGCCAGGTGGTTGAGTCAAAATGCAGTTTGCTCATAGTACTAGAATCATTCGGGAGGTTGTTTAAACCAGTACATGTCTTTTTATCCTAGAGAACTATAGAGATGGTACATTACAAATTGAGTCATGCCACGTTTTTCTCCCAAGTTTCTACAGTGAGATTGTCAGTGAATGATCCAAAAAATAATTGGACAGGAGAAAGTCAAATCGTTATTATTCTGGGTGATAGCACTAGTGAATTTGGGGAAAATATATCTCCTAGAATTTTGAAGTCAGAAGGAATTTTGGACATTTGTCTCCCCCCTTCATTTTACAGATGAGGAAACTGAGGTCACAATCATATAATATGTCAGAGCTAAGATTCAGACCCAGTTCTTTTTACTATAAATTCAGCTATTCAAATGATACCATATATTTGTACCATAATAACATATCAACATAGGATCATAGATTCAGAGATCAGCTTTAGAGATTATCTTATCTGACCTACAGATTTATATTTACATGTTTCATATATATGTATCTTATACATGTGTGTGTGTGTTATATCCAGTGTCTCTGCAGTAGTTTCTAATCTTTCTGTGAAGAGGAGCTACTTGTGGAAATATTTTTTCATAAATAAATTTTTTTATTTTTTAAAATTAATTAATTTTATTTTCAGTGTTCTACAATCACTACCATATAACTTAGATTATTACTTTTCCCTCCCTTCCCCTTATCTCCCCCCTCCATCCCTGAGATGGCATACAATTTTGTATAGGTTCTACTCAAACATTCTTATTAAATACATTTTCACTATAGTCATGCTGTGTAGAAGAATTAAATTGAATGGGAGAAATCATATAACAAACCAAAATGTAATATACACACACAAAAATGATCTGCTACATTCTGCGATTGAATTCCACAGTTCTTTCTCTGGATGTGGAAGGCATTTTGTAAGTCCTTGCATTGCTACAAAGTTTCAAGTCTACCAGAAAAAACTCATGCACACTGTGGTCATTGCTGTGCACAACGTTCCCCTGGTTCTTCTCCTTTCATTCAGCATCAGTTCATATAAGTCTTTTCAGGCTTCTCTGAAGTCTTCCTGTTCATCATTTCTTATAGCACAATAGTATTCCATTATATTCATATACCATAATTTATTCAGCCATTCCCCAATTGATGGGCATCCCCTTGATTTCCAGTTTTTGGCCGTCACAAAGACAGCTGCTATAAATATTTTTGTACATATGGGACCCTTTCTCATTTTTACGATCTCTTGGGGATTTAGTCCTAGAAGTGATATTGCTGGGTCAAAGGGTATGCACATTTTTGTAGCCCTTTGGGCATAGTTCCAAATTGCTCTCCAGAATGGTTGGATGAGCTCACAGCTCCACCAACAATGAATTAGTGTTCCAACTCTCCCACATCCTCTCCAACATTTATCATCTTCCTGTTTTGTCATGTTTGCCTATCTGATAGGTGTGATGTGGTACCTCAAAGTTGTTTTGATTTACATCTCTCTAATCAATAGTGATTTAGAGCGTCTTTTCATATGATTATAGATGTCTTTTAATTTCTTCCTCTGAAAATTGCCTGTTCATATCCTTTGACCATTTATCAATTGGGAAATGACTTGTATTCTTGTAAATTTGACTCACTTCTATATATAGTCTATACTTGTGGAAATCTTAAGATACATTTTTTAAGCTGTACTTTCCTCTTTTTTATGATTGGACAGTTCCAGGACTACTTTACTTTTTTTAATCATTGATTTTTGAAATTTTGGATTGCACATACAAAGACCCAATTTGAATCTAATTGCCTGTGTGACTTTGGGCAAAGTCTCTGGCCCTCCCTTTCCTCATTTGTACAATGAGGTGATTGGATTGGATAACTTCTAAGACTCCTTACACCTCTAAATCTGTGGTGCTATAAATGACAATATGAGAATCATATAAAGTAAAGGATGCATTGCTCCTTGGCCCTCTGTTTATTTTATCACTTGTTTGCTCCTAAACTTGAAACTTTTCTTTTCATTTTTATATTAAACTCTCTGTTTCTGCATCTTAGGATTTTTCATAGATAAAACTTGTTCGATTCAATTCCATAAAGGTTATTCTTAAGCCCTGATTCCCCCGAAAACTTCTAAGCCAGCACCACGAAAGCTTTTTAAAAACAAGCTTGTTTTTACTTCCCTAATACTAAGAGTCCAGCCCACCAAATGCTTGTTTTTATAGAACCAGAGTCCTTCAGAAAGAAACTAGTTGTAAACTAGTCTTGAAAGCACAGTTCTGTTGGGCGGGACATCTATTTTTACCCAGTGTGTTTCACATGTATTATTTCCTTTCCTCCACTATTTTGTTTGTCTTACTTTTATGCTGATAAGTCTTCAGTGTCTTCCTTTTTTTCATACTTATTTTTATAGGATGTTTTCCCCAAAAGTGCCTGTCTAGACTCAAAGATGGCCCTTTGCATTTATTTGTCCTGTACAATTAAAGTCTTTCTCTTTGCCCCGAACTCATTTTTCTTAAGGTCATAAAATTTAGACTTTGAAAGACTAGTTCTCTAGATTTGCTCCCCCTTCCCCTGCTTTTTGACTTGCAATTATTTTAAATGCTATGTAACATTAAGTCTTCATTTCATTGATGACTTTTTAAAAAAGAAAATAAAGCCTTACTTCTTATGTAAATAGTATTCCCCAAATAGAACACTGTACTGATTTGATTTTGGTTTAGACTGAGTGAAAAAATAATAATTTTAGCGTCTAACAAATAGCCTATATGACTTCTGCTGCCTCATCATAGTGGGATGGGACTCTGGGCTCTCAAAGGGTTTGCCAGAGAAACACAAACCCCGGCAGGTCTTAGTAATCTGTCCAAATTAACTAATGAGTTACCAAGAAACAAACAATTAAAAGGGAAAATGTTCAACTTATGTGTTCTATGCAAATCAGTTACAGGTGTTATAGATGTAAGTCCTGTGGTTAGGGAGTAAGAAACTCTAACAAGCTAGAAGAGCTGTGGGAAGTGGGCCCAGTGACAGTGTTATGTCCTCTGTGTTTGGAGGACCAGCCTAGTCAAGTTCAAGGAGTATCATCCATCACCAGCAGATTGGCCACCAAATGATTCATTTTTTCTGGGGCTGTCTGTTAAGGTATGGAGTGCTTCTGATCTGCCCAAGTAGAGGGAATATTCACACGTGGGTATGGGCTTTTAATTATGTAGCCTCCATATTATGGGAATTTTCATTTCTATCTGTGACCTGTAGTTCAGTATACCTTGTATATAAATCACATATAGAAATTGTGTGTCTTCTTCCTTGTCTTTTATTTCTTTGTAACTCATGCAATGATATATTTTTTTAGTTAGATGGAAAAATGTTCTTTAATAGTAAATTTTATTTTGATGATAATTATATAAATAATTAAGCTTCAAATACTTGCAGGATCCCTGGATTCTTTGGCACGTGTTCTACCTTCACTGATACTATTGGCAGTCCATCCAACTTAAGCAGACAGTGTTGGAGAGTGCTTCCAGATTAAAAGGTCATCCTTTCCCAGCCAAGCTTGTCTTCTGACAGCCTTTGCTTGAAGTTTTCTTACCTCAATAGAACTACCAGTACTTGTGTGGTGCTGGCATAGCCTTCAGGTACCCAGAGTCACCTCCATCCCAAGTTGCAGAGAAAGACTTTAAAAGGAGAGTGATCTAAATTCTGTAAGTTTAAAGAAAATGGTCTCCTTTGGCTAGCCTAAGAGCAATAGATTAAGTGCCAGAGGATTAAGATTAAAATCCTAGCCCTGTTTATTGATTTCACCATTTAGGGTAATTCACTCCCCTCTAGTTTCCTCAGTAGTTAAATGAATGAAGAGACTGGATTAAATGATCTCTGAAGTTCCTCCCAACTCTAAATCTATGATCCTTTGATCTCTGTAGTTGTGTATATATTTTTAATCTATAACAGGCTGTGGAACAAAATAGGTCTTCAGGTAACTAAAACACATTAACTTATATAGGGCTGGAAAATCCAGCCTGCGTATTTTAATTGTGTGTAAGTAATTGTGACAAAAACAACAAACATAGTCCCTGCCTTATAGTAGCACGCTACTATTATATGTATTATATTCATCAGCTTTAAAAGAGACTTTTTCCTCCTATACTTGTTGAGTTGTTTTATTTTGATTTATTTGCTTTTTTAATTTCTAGAGTAAAATAAGCATTTCCATAGCATAGTATGTAAAAAAAAAAGGTGATTGCACAGGTAACTGCAGTCTATTATATGCAACTTTTAAATATACATTATCCTGTGAATTTCTTTCTTCTCTCTCTGCCCCTCTCTCCCTCCCTCCCTCTCTCTCTCTCTGTGTCTCTCTCTCCCCTTCTTCCTCCTCCCCACACTTGTTTTATTGGGCTGGGACATATAAGGGGTAGGAAATGAGTTTAGGAAAAGATCAAAAACTAGACTAGAAACTAAAATTAGCAGGCAATGTGGTATTATGGAATAAACTTTGAATGTGGAGTCAAAGGATGTGGATTCCAATCCCAGCCATTTCTTGCTACTTATATGACCTTATGTTTATCAATAAAATGACTGTGGGAAGGAGGAGGCTGATGGACTAATGACCTCTGTTGTCCCTCAGTTTTGGTTTTGTAACAGTCTTTAAATGAAATCTGCTTCTCTTTGAACTCCTAGTGGAGAGTTTAGAGATGAGTAATGCCAAGCGGCAGTCATATGACAAGTTCATGTGTTTCCCTGGTATTGAAGATGATGTTGCCCTTTCCCATCATCCCCAGCCCCTCTCCGAATCTCGTTGCTAGATAGCGATGCATAAAGTGGTCTCAGATGGGGGAGTAATATAAAGCTTTATTCCAAAAGGTCATCATGTTTACAAAAAGGTGCCTTTAAGTAAGTAATTTTTTTCTATATGATTTCAGCCATTACATTGCTTCCTCCTCGAAAGGTCTTGTGGTGAGCTGTATGCTGACATAACAGTATGTCGCAATCCATACATGTACAAGATGTAGTCGTAAACCATAGACTCCAGGCTGCTTTGTAGATTATACCAGAGTTCTAATGGTAGTGCAGTTTTACCTGCAAACAAGGTGTCTCCTTCATGCACGTTAAAATTGTATAAGACTATGACAGATTCAGCTGTGGAGATTACTTTGTTTAACCATCTGCTTGCTGGTTGATACCACATGAGACCTGTGTGCCCACCTGAGGAACTTGCCAATGTGTAAGGAAGATGTCTCTCAGCGTCCAAATAAAAAAGTGAGATTTCATATTGATTACGTCTTCTGCTTCGCTGATGTGCTAGTGGTTGGTTGAGGATACACACACACACATGCGCACACGCACACACACATGTGCACATACACAAATATACACACACACACACTCAAAAAGGACAAAGGTTTGAGGAGATAGGACTGTCGGTTATCTGATGCCTCCTCATTTTGTACTGACTTTTCTATCCATTACAACACTATAGAAAACCCAGAATACTGACTTGGCCCAGCTTTTGGTTTATGTTCATTAGGTCTCCGTACAAAACTACCACCTTCACCATCACCATACTTGTACAGTCTTTGATAAAGTCGCTCCTTGGGGGTGAAGGAACAGTAGGGTTCTTCAAATGCTGCTATTTATCGATATTGTACTAGTTAGAATGCTGCAGAACCACCTTAGTGAAAATAATAGTAGTGCAAAAGAGGGGTAACTATCTACTTTGGAAAAATAAAGTGGATAAAAAATTCTATTGCCAAAATTGACATTCAGTTGGATGGACAGCCTGTGCAGTCAGTGTGTATATATGTGTATGTCTATGTATATATATGTTTCTTGTAAACATCAAAGCTTTACAAAAGGTGGTAAAATGAAAATTTAACAAACCCTTTGAATAAATCACATCAAGATGAAAGGTGCAGTTTGAAGTGCCTTAATGCCATAGAATGGCACAGAATATTTAATAAATATTCATTGATTGGCTTATTGATTACACAATCATCTTACTGGATATTTATGTAGTTCCTTGAATTCTCACTGATTTCACAGGAGTTTCAGACTTGTAAGTACTTTGGAACTAAGTTGTAAGATTTAGGAAAATATCCAGAATGTTCTCCTGGAAATAATTTTGTTTATAGAAACTAAGGGATACTATGTCTCCAGAGATTAAGAAACAAAACAACTAGACCACTTGAGCCTAGAAACCAGGGTCAAATAAATATAATTTTTTTTTTTAAAGGTAGTTTTCCTCTGTTTACTGGCCACACTTTAAATGCTTAATTGTAGCCAGCTTTCTTACCCTATTTGTGTCAGAGGTCAAAAGGAGGAGAGAACTGGATAGAGGGAGAAACACATTAGTTCAGTACTGCTATGTAGCAGTTGTGAATTTGTATTAGAAAGAAATTGTGATTTTTTTTTTTTTGCAAAGTAGCAATATATTTTAAATGTATTTTAAAATGTATGTAGTTCTGGCTAGCCATACTCCATGAAGAACATTGCATCCTTTGCCACTCTTCCTTTGTATAAATTGTCCCCCATGTTTGGAATGCAAACATTCTTCTCCTTCTTTTCTTCCATGTCATAGAATCCCTAACTTCCTTCAGAACCCAGACCTGGATGGATAGAGCACTGATCTTGAAGTCAGGAGGACTTGAGTTCAAATGTGACCTCAGACACTTACTAGTTGGGTGGCTGTGGGCAAGTCACTTAACCCCGATAGCTTCCAAAAATAACAGACCAGAACACAGCCCTGGTGTCACTTACTCAAGGCCTCTCTTGATTCCCTCCAATTCTTTCGCATCACTTTGTAAATATACTTTTTACTCGCCTGCATCTATAACATTCCCTGTTGTCCCCCTGCTCCCCTGTCCCTGTGAAATGTAAGCTCTTTTTTGAGCGAGGATGGTTCTGTTTACTTTTTATCCATCTCCCTGGTGATCTCATACTGTATACTAGGCATTTAATGTGAAATTTGACAGTTTTTCCTCCTCTCCAACTTTATATTTGCTGAGGTTAAGTTAACATTACATCTTAAAAAATAACAAATTTCATAAAAATGTGTATCATTTTGCATTTTAAAAATCCATCACCTCTGAGGCCAGATGTTCATCATCTTAAGTCTTCTGGGATCATCATTTGTTATTGAATGGATCAGGATAATCTAAAAGTTGGATTTTAACAGGAGAAAGAGAGAGAGGGGGAGAGAGAGAGAAAGAAGTATTTTTTTAACCATACCTGTCTGTCATCATTAAGCAAAGTTTCATAGTTCCCCATCTACCCCCTGATTTTGTCATTTTCCCTTCTAGTAATGGGAAAGATCAGCTTATCATTCTCAAGAAGCATCAGTTTCTCTAGAACGTCAGTGATAAAATAGTCATTTGGTGCCTATGGAAATTAACTTGCTGTTACTGAGTTGGGAACAAGTTTTGTCTTTGGGTCTGCATAGTTAGTGGCAATTACTGTTTTCCAGTGGAATCTCTTCTTTTCTCAGTTTCTTTGGGGCTTTGTTCCCCTCTGGCTTTGCTCAGTGCAGTTCCTTAGTCATTAACACGTCAGCTCGGGGGCACTTGGAAGACAAAACCAAATGAAATTCAAGGTTTTATATTGCAAGGATCGATGATTCTTGTATCTTTCCTGCTTCCCTATTTCTATTTGAAAATCCTTCAGGACTTTTTGAAAGAACAGACTCTTGTAGATTCTCACAATGCTTCATCCTACTGTGCTATACAAATTTTGGAATAATTAACGTTGATCTCCACATTTTAACTGGAAGCACCTTTACAAAACTCCAACAATAATTTAGACTTTTATTTTGTGGTTAAAAACAGGTATAATGGAAAGAGCCTTGATCTGGACTCTGGAAACTTGGTTTTAAAATCTCAGCCCTGTTATTGACTAATCTGTATAACAGTCGAACAGGGAATTTTACCTTTTTTGGACTCAGCTATAAAATGAGAGGGTTGGATGAGATGGTCTACAAGGGCCGTTTTAGCATCCACTCTCCTGTTATCTTCAGTAAGTTTTTTTGTTGCGATACTCTAACCTCTAGCACCATCTTGCCCCTTCATAAAACAGTGGAAACATGGCACTTGGCTACTTTTAATTCATAATAATTAATTTGTTTTCAGTTTTCAACAGTCACTTCCATAAGTTTTAAATTTCCTCCCCTTTTCTCCCCACAGTGATATCCAATCTTATTGATTCTACACATACATTCTTATTAAACACATTTTCTCGTTAGTCATGCTGCATAGAAGAATTAAAATGAATGAGAGAAACCATGAGAAAAAACAAACCAAAACATAGCAAAAGAGAAAATCATCTACTTCATTCTGCATTCTGACTTTTAGGTCCTTGCATTGCTGAGAGGGCCTAAGTCTATCAGAAATAGCCCTTGCACACTGTGGCTATTACTGTGGTTTCTTTTTTAAACAGTCTTTAAAATATAAAGGATTTCACTGGCTAAGCCATAAGAATTAAATTGTGAGCATTTCCTCAAGTTTCCTACCAGACTTTGAATTGAAAGCATCAGGAAAAAATTTTCTGGAAGGAATCCCTTCTGTTTGTCAGATTTAAGGGACCATTCCTTTCAATATGGAAGTATGGTGGGTAAATAGCAAGCAGGGTGAGGATGCTTTGAGAAAGGCCTAAAGGCTTCTCTCTTATTTATTTTTTCCTGTAGAGTGCTAGGTCTCTGCATTGCCCCAAATCAGACATGACATAATGGGACCAGCTTTGAAATAAATTTAATTAAGTTGGACCATTGTGATAGGCTAGCTTTACTATCTTGAGATATAATCTTGCATTATTCATCATCAGAAAATGCATTGTATTTATGGGGATCAGCATTACTGAATATATTCCACTGTGGAAATCAATGTGGTGAATAATAGCCAGGAGAAGTGACAGCCAGGGCAGCTAGGTGGCATAGTGGATAGAAACTGGTCCTCGAGGTAGAAGACAGCACATGAGTTCAAATATGACCTCAGACTCATGCTAGCTGTGTGACTGCAGGCAAATCACTGAACCCTGTTTGTCTCAGTTTCTTCATTTGTTGCATGATCTAGAAAAGGAGATGGCTCACCATTCCAGTATCTTTGCCAAGAAAACCCCAAATGGTCACAAAGAGTCAGACACAACTGAACACCAACAAAGTGACAACAAACTTAGACCAGGTCTGACTGCAACTCTTCTGCTCAAGAATCATCAGTGGCCTCTTAATGCCTCAAGAGTAAAATAAATAAAATAAAATATAAACTCATAACTTACCCTTTAAGCCCCATGCATTCTGGCTCCCAACAGACTGTTTTCATGCTAATCCCCTTTTTTCATTCTCTGTTCTAGCCAAGCTATTCCATTCCCTGTTCCTAGAACCCTACCCCACTCCCACCCTCACGCCATTGCAAGGGCTATGTCCTCCATGTCTGGAATCCTCCTGACTTACCTCTGTCTCTTAACATCCTCAGCTTCTTCAAAGCTCAGCCCTGGAACCACCTCCAGGAAGCCTTCTCTGATGTGCTTCGTTGTTTGCGTTCACATCTTCCTCAAATTATGTTGTATATATCTATCTGTTTATATGTATCCCCCAGCAGAACAACTCCTTGAGGTCAAGGACTGTTATCTATATGCTCCGAATTGAATTCAAAAATAGACCTTTTCTTTGATGTTTAGGAAACACTAAGAAATTTTTTTTCTCCCATTTTATTAAGGGTAAAGTGGCCTTTTCTATTCTTTTCATCCCTATCAACATCTTTATCTGCTTCATACATCACCAAGATCTCTTTAAAAAAAGAAGACAATATCACCTGGTGTCTGTTGTTGTTTCAATACTGTCTCACTCTTTATGACCTCATTGAGGGTTTTCTTGGCGGAGACACTGGAGTGGTTTGCAGTTCTTCCTCCAGCTCATTTTATAGATGAGGAACTGCGGCAAATAAGGTTAAGTGACTTGTCCAAGGTCACATATCTATAAATGTCTGTGGCCAGATTTGAGGTCTTCCTGACTGTAGGCCCAGGGCTCTATCCACTGTGCCACCTAGCTGCCTCACCTGGTGACTCCTGTTATTGATATTTGGTCTGTATTGACTGGTCCTTGGATAGCATTCCATCACTAGGTTGAGACTTCAAAGAATTTCCAGCATGATGGAGCCTTCCCCAACTTGGGTTCTTCAGGAGAAGCCTTCTGACCTTGAGTTAGTCATCTCCATGACGTAGGAAGATACAAGTAGGACTTTGAGGCTTATAGTGGGTATAAGCTGGCTAACACCTGTTACCAGCGGTGATTGACAGTGTGGTACAGTGGAAGAAGCATCAGACCTGGAGTCAGAATTCTCTGTTGGGTTCTAAAATTATAAAATGAGGAGATTGGACCACATGAATTCTCTGGTTCCTTTGAGCCTTAAATCAATAATCCTACATGACATAAATACAAAATAATACGGATCATTAGAAAGTGCAGTAGGCCTGTCCTATATTGATAGAAAGAGTTAACTCTCACGCATCATATGTTAAATGACCTAGATGTTAGGCCTCCTATGTATTGCATTGATCTTCTCTGGATTATTTGTGAAAGATCATCAACAGGAATTCAGTAGGGTGAGAAGGTACCAATGGATTCACATCTTCACTAACGGTGGGGGGGGGGGGGGGTAGTCACACTGGTGACTTAGATTCAGCTAAGTGTTACTCTCAGTTCAACAAGTATTTATTACCAAGTGCCTACCAGATGTAAAGTGCTCAGTATGAAGACAGAAATGAAAAACAGGCCTTTTCTGGATGTTACAAGTATGGGGAGACAAAAGAGCATGTGCACAACAATTTCATCTCCATTCATGCTTGGTATTTCTCTACCTTCTCACTAGTCTCTTTCCTATCCTGGAGAAACCTTCACTTTGAGGTCCTGCTCTCCTGATTGATGATTCTCCAACCTGGATCACCATTTCATGAGGGGCCCCAGCCATGTTTACTTTACTCCTGACTAAGTTCATTCTTCTTCACCTCATCAGAGGAGAAATGCCCCAGACTGGGTTCTCTTCCACTATCACCCCATGCGCAATTCCATCGTCCAGATCCTCCCTTCCCACCTCCACCTTCAGCTCCCCTTTATGTGTTGTTTTCCTTATTTTGCACAGTGCCTAACACATAGTAAATTGCTTAATAAATACTTAGTATGCCTATCTATCTGTCCATTCATCATCTGTCTTGCTATATCCATCTAATTATCTGTCAGTCCATTCAGTTCTGTCATCTGTCCATCATCCATCCATCCATCCATCCATCCATCCATCCATCCATCCATCCATCATTTCTCTTCTTTTTCCCCAACATATACTTGTTTATCTGTCTGAGTGTTCCATCTATCTATCTCACTACATCTTTCTAGTTATCTCTTGTCTGTCTGTCTGTCTTTATCTATGACTTATGGAAGGCCTGACCTGCTTTAAAGGAAGCTATGAACTCTACAGTTGTCATTGTTCATTCTCCATTCTTCAAGAAGAACAGTGACCTCATGGGGTAATGTATTGACCTGCTCTTGAATTGAATTTAAGTGAGGCAAAGATGTGCAAAGTTGTCAGCCTCACTCTGTCCTCCAGAATCATTGAAGTCCAATGTCAAGGCAGAAGTCAATAGGACTGGTGATAGCCTGGAATTTTAAAGGCCTTTTTGAATTATCCTACATCAGATTTTGCTGGAGATTGTCTTAATGGGAACACAATTTGTATATCAAATGACCGAGACTTTTTTGTAAGCTTCTTGATGTAGGATTTTTTCCCTCCACATTATTTGGGATAACTCTGTTTCTTAAGTTAGATTCTAAATGTAAATGATAACACTTTTGCCATAAGAAGTCTACCAATTAAAACTGTTCAGCTTGCAGGCCACCTTTTGGAAAAGAAAATATTGTGCTCAGAGACACATGGATACACTGGCTTCCTTTCTTGTGTTTATCTTTTGCAGAAGCATCATCTGCTCTGTATACAAGGAAGGGGACCCTCTGGAGTGCATCCAATGAATGGAAACTTTCAGACAGGATATCCCCCTTCCGTTACTTCGTGGTGTCATCAATGTTAGAGTCTGTCACAAGGGACTGATGGGCTTTGGGCTTTCTGGAGGCTTCCAAATTAAATGGGAAAAGAGACACCTCCCACCCCACCTTCCTATCCCCCAAACCCCCATCCCACTTCCCTTTGGTTAAATATCAGCAATTACATGTTTAAAATACAGCGCTGCTATTTGGCTTGAAAACCCATCTGTGGTAAAGTGTGGGAGTAGTGGTTCCTGCTGACGTCCCTGAAAATCCCAGGTCAGTCCCTGAGCTGTATACAAGGGTTATATTTAGAAGATACTGTGGATTCTGTTTTTTAAAATACCATAAACATGTTTGTATGGTTATTTTTAGTATTTGCAGACTTTACTGAACTCTCAGGCTGACGAGTCAGATGCTGTCTGTTGTCAGTCTCTGCCCACAGAGGACAGGAAGGAACACTGAAGTAGGGGTCAGGGATCTGGGTTCAAATCCTAGACTGCCACTTAATATCTGGGTGTCTTTGGGCTGATCATTTTAAATTCCCCAAACTTGAATTTTCTCATCTGTAACAAGAGGGAATTGTCCCAGAATCATCGTTGAGGACCCTTTCAGTTTGAAATCAAGGATTCTGTGGCAGTTCCCAGGCTAATTGAATCACAGAATGGTCCAGCTGGAAGTACCTTAGTGGTGACTTTCTTTGGTTACCTTCATTTTACGTCAGAGGTCACTGAAGGTCTTAGGGGTTGAGTGACTTTCCCAGGGTCACTGCTGCTGAATGGGACCCCATCCCAAGTCTTCCAGATTCCATAGCAATTGGGGCCATACTCGAGAGTTCAATATTTTTAAAATATTAAAATTTTTAAAATATTTACTTTAAAATACTGTGATTTCTATTCCTTCTAAAATGTAGATTAGAACATCCTTAATAAATGTCTTTTATGAGCTATGATAGGAAAAAATAATCACCTGGTGGTGGATATACTTATAATAATGGCTAATACTTATATGGGACTTTATAAATTTTATCTCATTTTGTCTCATTGTATCATGACAACAACTCTGGGAAGTAGGTACTAGTATTTATCCCCTGTTTATAAATGGAAAAACTGAGGCGCAGAGAGAGTGATTGACTTCCCCAGAGTCACACAGGTATTAAGTATTAGAGAACAAATTTGAACTGAAGACATCTTACTCCTAGTCAAATGTTCTCCATCCGTTGTAGCATTTAGGTTATCTACTTGTGAAGGTGAACCTCTGTGGATTTAGCTTAGCTAAGCCATTGCCAATTTTAGGATTAAGACTACAAAATCAATTTGATAGGACCTTACTGTCCTTGTGCTCTATTGGCAGAGTTTAAGAAGCCAGACTACAGAGGGCTACATCAGAGTAGGGCGTTAATGGAAGAACACTTTAAAAACCATCTGCAGAAATTGAAAATGAATATTGCAGAATTTTGTAGAATCACATTGAGCCTTAAGAAGAAATATGAGAAAATACCTCTTCTCCCAACCCCTACTCCTTTGCAGACATGTGTGGAAGGGGAGAAGATCACAAGTGTGGAATATTGAACGTATTGTCACCTTCTGTTGTGATCAGTTTTGCTGATTTTTTTTCCTCTTCCTCTTTTTTCTTAAAATTTTTTTTGTTGTTGTTTTAAGGGATGGGTCTGAGGAGGAAGGAGGAAAATATGGCATGTGGGGGTTGAGGAGGTTTAGACAATGGAACACCAAAAATGTTCAATCAAAATTTATTTTTTTTTAAAAATCTGTAACATTTTCTCATATCTTAAATTTTGATGGCATAGCTTCATTTAAATAGTTATTTTAATGGTAAGCCCTCCTATCCCCCCTCCTCCTCACCTAGAAGTGGGCCTGTGGGAGCTCATAGAGGAGTTGTTTTCTGGATTGGTGGAGGGGTACCATCAGTGAAATTCCAGATTCATGCAAGTTATGAAATAATTCAGGAGGGTTCTGTGATTCCACCAACAGGTAATACAACCCTTTGATACCTTAGTAGGTGTGGTACATTGTAAAGAGCTATAAATCTGGGCTCAGAAAACAAGGATTTGAATCCTAGCTTCATCACTCACTCCATGACACTGGCCAAATCTCTGTGTTGTGTTTTTCTCATCTGTGTAAACCCGCTTTCCTCTGGCTTAGTGGTTTCATCATCTCCTGTGGATTCAATGATCATCTCTATGCTGATGATTCTATATGCTGTGTTTCACTGTGTGATCGTTGCATATTTTATGCCAAATTTTTTTGCAAAAAAGTGAGGTACAACCATTATGTGAAGCTATTTGTTTTTAAAATTTGTGCTGGCATTACTTTAAAATCATGTATTATTAAACTCTCTTTTTTGCAAGATTAGGATGCATGGAATACTCTTAGATAGACGTTGAAATTAGGAAGATGCAAGTCCTACTGTATCACATGACTTATGGCAGCTTCTCCTGCCTGCCTGTTACCTTTATGCCTATGACTCTTTCTTGGGTTGAGTGACAATACATTAGTATTGCAGCACTCTAAACAAACCGAGCAAGTCGCCTTTCTGAAATGCACTGACAATGCACTTAGGCTAAGAATGCAAGGCACGGGAGAAATGTGTATTCATATGCCACTGGTGAATGGATACATTGCTGCTCTGTTTGCCTTTTAAGCGACATGATGAACAGAATTATACTGTGCAACGATTGTGCAATGAAAGGTTATAAACCAATTTTTGGACTGAAAAAAAAAGCCCCCAATAACAACAGAGTGTGACAGTTATGTGGTGAAATATGGTATTCTATGGTTATTATTCTAAATGTTGTGTGTGTGTGTGTGTGTGTGTGTGTGTGTGTGTGTGTGTTTATCTGGCCACTTGACCCAGATGGCTTTGGAGGAGAAAGTGAGGCTGCTGACCTTGCACAGCCCTCCCTCACTCAAATCAGAGTCAACTGTAAGTCACGTCATCATTTTCCTGATGTTATGGTCTCCTTTGAAAACAAAGAACAAACACAACCTGCCTATCTATAGCTATATCTTTCTGTCTATATCAGTCTCTAAATAGATAGATAGATAGATAGATAGATAGATAGATAGATAGATAGAGATATATAAATACAGCTCTAGTCTTTCTCCTAAACTATAATCTCATATTACCAATTGTCTTTTGGACTTCTCAGAAATCTCAAACTCAATATGTTCAAACTGTACCTCTACAAAGTCTCCCCTCTTTTGAACTTTCCTGAGGGCGCCTCCATCCTCTCAGTCGCTCAGGCTCACAGCTTTGGCACCATTCTTATCTCCTCACTCATTCACCTTCCATTTCTCATCTGTTGTTAGGTTTTCTTGTTTCTGCCTACACAGTATCCATTCAGCATGCCCTGCCCCTCTTCACTCATACCTCCATGGCCCTAGTTCGTTACCTCTCAGCTGCATCATTGTAATAACTTTCTAATTGGTCTCCCTGAACTGCCTCACTCTTCTTCAGTAGTCTTGGTCTCAAATGGGAAGGGATTCCTATGGGCCACCATATTGACTTAGCGTACCACAAGTTCACACTGTCTGTGTTGGACTGTATTTTTGTTAATTTTGTTAAAATTTCCCAATTCCATTTTAATCTGGCTGCTTGTCGTCCACAAGTTTGATACCTCTTTTCCCTAGTTTATCCTCTATCTGATGCCAAAGTGGTTTCCCAAAAGCAGAGTTCTGCCCGTCTTATCCTCCTACCCACTAAACTCCAGTGGCTTCCTTTTATGGGCAGATTAAAAAAAAAAGTAAAATCCTATCTATCATTTCAGAACTGTTTGTCACCTGGCCCTTCCCTATTTTACAAGTCTGTTTTTCCCTAACTCCCCTCCCTATACTCTATGTCTTGGTGCCATCTTGGTGATGAATCTTCCTGTGTAGTGGCATCGTCAGGTAGCAGTTGTACAATGTGTCCCTGGGCCACCCTTGAACTTTTCCACATGGGCAGGGCTTTGCCACACCTTGCCTTCTGTTGGCACAGCCTTTGAGGAGGGTTTTGTGTTTATACCATAATGGTTTGAGTTTTTGAAAATTGTTTTCAATTATTATTTGCTTTAAGTCCATGACCATTTAATACCATTGAGGATTTGATGAAACTTGGTGGCACAGTAGGCATGGAGAAAGGAAGACCCAGTTCAAATCTAGCCTTAGACACTTAGTAGTTTTGTGACCCTAGATAAGTCACTTACCCGCTGTCTTCCTCAGTTTTCTCAGTTGTAAAATAAGGATAATAAACCTCCTTCCTAGGTTTTGTGAAGATCAAATGAAATGATGCTTGTAAAGGGCTTAGTGCCTGTCACATAGCAGGTAGCTAATAAATGTTTATTCCCTTCCCCTCCAGATCTTATTCATTGCTCTTTTGGTGACAGAGGCAAGAAACTGTCCTCTCTTCTCTCCATTCCCCCAGTCCTTTATACCCACTACTCATGTATTAAGTCACACTTTACTCTTTTAATTGATGTTATTTTCAGTCCATTGTGTCTACTTCCTGTTGGTCAAAGGTTAGTAGGATTGGGTGGTGTAGAGTGGGATAGAAAGCTAACAGGAAATAGAAAGCCTGGATTATTATTTTCATACAAGACATATCCATAGAGATGGGCAGCATTACCCTTGGATTTGTTGAAAACAGAGAAAGGTAAATGGTCACCAACCTTTTCTTCAGTACTGTTCTGTGTACATTGTGTAAGGAAGAGAGTTTTTCCAAAAGAAAGTGATGCTTTAAGAGGAAACCGGTTTCCCAATCCCACCCCACCAGTTGGGGGCAGGGGAGTTGGTTATTTTCTGAAAACTGTTTAGTATCGTAACCCGGGAGTTATATACAAGGTTTTATTTTGTGTGTCTAAAGGCATTTCATTATTTGGAGTGAGTACTTTTTTTTTTTTGTATTGCCCACAATTTAGGATTCAGTTTGTATGGGATTTCTTTTTGCTTTTTTTTTTTTTTTTTAAATTTAGCATGCTTTAAATTGGATGCATCTGGAATGAATGATTTCTGTCATGTTGGAAAACTGCCTCAAGGAGAGTTTTGGAGGTTTTTTGTTTGTTTGTTTTGCCTTGCAGTTTTTGTCCTTGCAATGTTAGGGGAATGGAGTTTTTACTTTCAAATCACATGAGCCATTGTTTTGACGAATCCCAAATAAATTTAAATATAGAATCTCAAAAATGGCGTTTTTATGTTCCATGTCTCATTACTCTTTCACTTGTTTGGTGTTGAGTGTTTTTGGGTTTCTGTTTCTGTCAAGCCAGGAGTGATTTATTTTGAAATTTACTAAGAGAATGTGAGTGTATGTGTACTGGGGTGAGGGGATTGCCTGCCTTTGTAAGGAGTGCTGTCTGTAAGCTAGATTTGGTTGTCTTCCACCCTGAAACACTGATATAGAATAATTAAAATGTGTACAATTTAGAGAAGTTGATATAAAAATTGGGTGACTTTATGGAAGACATGCTTTTATTTCTATATAACCATGTGTAATTGATAAATTGTGTTGGAACTATTCAAATCAGTTTTTTAAAAATCCATTTATTATACCTAGCATTTATAGAGTACTTTAAGATTTGTAAGCACCCTACAAATATAACAGTAATCATAGCGAATGTTTATATTGCACCTGCTATGTGATAAACACTTCACAGTTATTATCATTATCTTATTTGGTCCCTGTGAGGTGGCTGTTATCATTATTCTCATTTTTATAGATGAGGAAACTGAAGCAAATCGAGGTCAAGTGATTCACTCAGGGGCACACAGCTAAGTGCCTTATGTCACATTTGAACTCAAGTCTGCGCAAACTCTGAACCCAGTACCCTATCCTCTGCACCACCTTGGTGCCCCACAGTGATCCTGGGAGTGAAATGCAATCTTTATCCCCATTTTTAATTCCTGATAAGTGTGCTGCTGGACAAAATAAGGGAAGACAGTCTTTTCACAGTCTCCTTAAAAGCATAGATTGAAAACTGGCTCTTAGAGGTCAGAATACTGGATTACAAGCAGTCTCCCCACCCCTGGCTCTAGCCTCCTTTTACAGATGTTCTTTGATCTCTTCCAGATTGGTTCAGGGTCATACAAGTAGTAAGTAGTCCAGTCAGGATTGAAACCAGGTCCTCTGATTTTGGGCTTCCTGCACTTCTCATTCAAGTCATTTTGCCTTTTCCACAGTGTGTGATAATCCTCTGACTCACTTTTCCTTGCCCTTGCCTTCTTGGCACGGGTGAACTGTGTGTTAGCTCCAGCTTTCATTGACCAGAACTAGGGTTTCGGATGATTCCTGACTCATTAATTTTTAGATGAGTGAGACAGATGTTACAGGTTTTCTGAGCCTATGAAAATACCTGAATTGTGAATTGATGAAGAACAGAGGTTACCTATGCCTAGCCTAGAATCACTGAGGTATAAAACTTCATGCAGATTTAGAAGGAACCTTAAAAACCCTCCAAGTCAGTCTAGTCCTAAGGAACGTGGATTTTGTATCGTCTAAGGAATTATTCTTTTTTCCTCTCCATGAGTTTCTCTCCCACATCATCCTCTTCTCAAATCAGATTTAACAGTTGTGTTGATTGCCTCTTGGATGCTTGTCACCCCTCCCTCTTCCCTTCTATCTCCACCCCATGCTTCCCTCAGTTCCTTTATGTGTCAGCTAAATGCCACCTTCTTCTAGAAACCTTTCCCAATTCCCCCCTGAGATCAGTTTACCCTAATATATATATATATATATACACATACATACATACACCTTGTGTGTACATAGCTGTTTTCTTGTTGTCTCCCCAGTTAGTGTAGGAACTTCCTTGAGGGCAGACATTGGTTTGGTTGCTCTCTAAAAAAGAGACAATTGGGGTAAAGTGACTTGCCCAGGGTCACTAGACAGCTAGTACTTGTCTGAGGGTGGATTTGAACTCAGGTCCTCCTGACTCTAAGGTTAGTTCTCTATCCACTGAGCCACCTAGCTGCCCCTTTGGTCCTTCTTTGTATCTCTACTGCTTTGTATACAGTAAGCACTTAATAAAAGCTTATTCCTTGCTGTTAGTCAAACCTGTAGACTTCATGTAGAATAATGAGGCCAATAGTGAATCCAGTAGTGGGCAATTATTTCCACTTCTAATAACTACATTCAGAAACTAGTTATCCAGCTTGTAGATCACACTCAAGGCCCCTTCATTTTTTTCTCTCTCACTATCTATTCCAAGTATGTATGCAACATAACGAGAGGCTTATCGGTTGTTCAGTTAGGTTGTCAGTTGTGTCTGACTCTTCATGACCTCATTTGGGGTTTTCTTGGTGGAGGTATTGGAATATCTCCTTCTCCAGCTCATTTTACAAATGAGGAAACTGAGACAAACAGGATTAAATCACTTGCCCAGAGGTCACACAGCTAGTAAGTGTCCAAGGTCAAATTTGAACTCAGGGAGATGTGAGCCTTCCTGACTCCGAGACTGCACTCTATCCACTGTACCATCATGAGAGAGGGTGGTGGTGGTATAAAAAATGGAAGGGGGTAATTAGAAAAGACCTTTAGCTTTGCTTTGAAAGGGTTCCTCATAGTGGAAGTGATGATTGACATTCCTTACATGGGAGACAGCTTATGGAAAGGCCAAGATATAGGAGATTGAACTGTTCTTTTCTGGGAACAAGTTAGACCAGTTTGGCTCAAGCTGGAGTTGCGAAAGAAGTTTGGAAAGATAGGTTGGAGCCTGGTTGAGAAGGTCTTTAAATACTGCATGGAGAAGTATGCATATTATCCTACATCCAGTAGGAAACACTGAAGGATCTTGAGACAAGGGATTTAAACTCTTGTCTTTGTATCCCCAGTGACTAGGCATAGGTCTTGCTCATAGTAGGTGCTTAATAAATGACTGTTGAATGAAAGAGTTCATTGATTAAGCCCTTCTAACCCTCCCCCCAAATTCCAGTCACTAACAAAATCGTGTCATAGCAAAGTTCCAGTAGACTAGGGTACTAATTACGACAAAGTTTATTCTTTTTTAATGTGGTCCTGATTCCAGGACTCCCAATTAACAGTGTTTTCAAAGAGTGACTTGCCAGCATCATCCGTTGGTCATTTTAAACCCACTTCCTCCAAACTACTATGAGACTTATGAATTAGTCTTGACTTTTTCCATGAAAGGGTAATGATTTTTTTTTCTGAGTGCTGGCTAATTTGTTTTATTTCAGACAGAGCGTGCAAAGCTGGCATATACTGGAGCTGTGAAATACCAAGTGGGATTTTGTGGGGAGTAAGAGGGGGATTGGGGTAAACTTGTATCTGAGCATTGTTCCACATTATTCTCAGTATTTTCTTTTGTTTATATAACTAAGCTAAAGTTAGAACGAACCTACGGTGCAAGACTAGAAAATGGTGACAATAGTTGGAAAACAGGAAATTTTAGACTTGTGTGTGTGTTTGGAACAGATGACCATGATGATAGAGCCAGAGGAGTGGAAACTTCCACTGGGCCTGTTTTTTCCTTATTTTGCTTAGTGAGAAAAGATGGGGCTTCCTGGAAAACAAGTCAAGTAGGTTAAAGCAAATACTTTTGTTGTTTTTCCTTACTTTCGGAGTGGACGTCTGGTTTTTTGTCAGTTCTCTTTCACTGGTAACAAGATTATGGAAAAATAGTATTATAGATGAATAAACAGAACTTTAGAGGAATACAGCTTGTGCAGATCCAGGAGAACCTAAGCTACTTGAAGACTGTTTTTTTGTGTTTGTTCTTTCTGACTTTGTTTTTGCTAGTGCAAATATGGTGTCCTTGGCACACAGTAGGTTAAATTGGATTGGATTAAATAGTTGATCTTAATATCAAATTATGAGTTGTTTTGTTCACTAAAGTGGTTTTGAAAGAAACATAACCAGAGGTGATTATTACGGTTATTGAGCTGTAAGAGAAGAACCCAAGGGCAAATGTGTATCTCTCTGTTTAAGAGATTTCCAATTCTTCTTGGTTTATTGCCTCTTCTCCTCATGGAGCCCCTTATTAAAACAAAATGGGACATTATTTGTTTGAGCCACTCTCTTGGTGAGACCTGTCCTATAAAGGTCCTATATTTTTATACTTAAAAGGTAGTTAATTCCTTAGCTGTCAAGACCTTTGAGAGGATAATTTACACCTAAATTATAGCTTTTAAAAATACTTTTCTCCCTCCCCTCTTCTATTTCCTTGATATTCAAACAAAGGTATGGTTGGATCATTTGAACAAGAAATAAGGGACCAGTTTGATCTCTACTAGGCTTCACTGCCACCCCAACACCTCTACCACATCTTTTCTATCTAATTGAAGTTGTCAATCCTCCCATTAGCTGATTAGCTTGTAAATCAAATAGAATTTGGATTTTAGATCTTTTTGGGGGTGGGGCAGAGAATTAAGGGGACTGTTGAAATTTATTTTTTTCTCTACTTTACAAAATACAATATCAGGGATGGCAGACATCTTAGAAGTAATTTAATCCTTTCCTTTCCACACATTTTATAGATGAGGAAACTGAAGCCCAAGTCAGGGAAAGATTTGAATAACATCACAGGGAGTTAATGGGAGAGCAGCAATTTTCAGATGTTTAATTCTACCAAAGACACTAGTAGGTAGTTTGTCATATCTTTAGAGGGCTGGCCTTGAAATCAGGAAGACCTGGATTCAAATCCTGTCTGTATCTAGGACAGTTGTTGGCTGTGTGACAATGGGATCCTCCGTGCTCCCAGGCAGTTCTTTGTGATCATAAATCACTGATGAATTTGTCCCATCAGCATTGGTGAAAGGGTCTTCCACACCTGGAATTCCTTGTGCCAATGAAATTACCAATTCTCCCCCCAAAAACCCCACAACATCACAACAAAGGAATCGTTAAAGTTATTTATTCTTTAATGCATATCCTCATCATCAAGCCTTATCATCATTTCATTATACTTTTGTTTCCAATATCTCCGGAATAAAATAGCATTTAGTCAAATTACAGTGGTTCCAACCCAGTGTGATAGAAAGAATAACACTCCAGAATACAGAATTCTTCGGGCTTATCAGGTCCAAATTAAACCTTGGTTCTGACTCAGTCACTTTCATCAAGGAAAATCTTTCTGTGGTCCCCCTGATGTTTTCTTGCTTTCTGCCCAACTCTGTTGGTTAACCCAAAGCGGTAATGTTTAGTTAACCATTGAGATTCAAACATGAACATTTAGGCTTATTCCAACTGAATTACACATTTTGTTTGCGTACTCCAGTTCGCCTGATAATTTTGAACTCCCCGATGAACATTATATTTGGCTAGATTGTTCCCGATGAAGAGTTGACTATATATCTCCGTGACATTGATATACACATAGTTGCTATACTAATAATACTGTCAGCCACAGTTCCTTACTATGTGTGAAGCAATATGTTGAGATTTTTATAACTTGAAAACTGAAGTCTAGAAATTGTGAATGTCTTCTGTTTCTTCCAGAAGGTCCTATGAGCTAAGTACATTTGCTTTGCAAATTGTTAAGATATTTTAAGGTATTTTTAATCACATTAACTTATGTAGCTTGTTTACAATACTGCTGAATTCTGATTATATTTTAAGGAATCACCCAATTTTAAAGAGTTAACTTGGCTAAAAGACAAAATCATTTGCCACATTTATAATAGAAATAAGTATTTTTATTTATCTCTAGAACATTTATCACTACTCTAAATCCAATCATTTTACTAAAGAAAGCAAGAACATAATTTAATATTACATCTGGTAGAGGTTATTTCCCTCCTGCACTGGGCATTTGTGAGGAAAGTGCTGTGGAACCTTACTCTAGTGCTATTTAAGGTGACTTGTTGTTATGAATGTGTAACTACATCTGGAACCCCTTCTGTGAGGACCTCCCTACTGACATAGACAGCAACCTGCCTTTGCCTTAGTAGATAAGTCCTCTGGAGTTGCTTAAGGCACATAAAAGGTTAAATGACTTGCCCAGGATCACATAGCTAATATCAGAGATGAGATATGAAACCCATTGTCTTCCTGATTTCAAGTCCAACAATCTACCATGCTTCATATTCCTTATTTTTTTTTATCACCATCATATTTTTCGGTGGGGTTCAAATAGCAATCGTAATGGGGCAAGTCACTCTTATTACTTAATGTTCTGTGCATAGGTAGCTTGTGGTTTTATAGCCTATTGCTTTATAATAATTATGTTGTTACTCTTTCTGTTACTTTTTAACAGTTGCTTTTTGGTAACCTATCATAAAAAGCCATTCAATTTTGAGGTCCTAGAATTCTAGACTCTCTCTTCTGCCCCTCTCTTCATCTTAAAAAAGTCTGATCTCCTTCCCCTGTCCTTCTTCTCCTTGCTAGGACTAACTACTCTGTGACCCTAATTCCGTCATTTGCTGTTTTCTCCAGTAGATTTCAACCTCAGTCATTCCCCACACCCTGAATCTTCACCTTCTCCTTATTTTCTTGTTCCTTCCCTACTTCCTTCAAATATGCCCAGAGTTACCCCATTTTTAGAAAACTGCCACAAAGTCTAAACTCACCTCCAACTGTTGTCTTGCACCTTGTCCATTTTTTCTATTAGATGCCCATAAAAACTTCTCTATGTTCACAGCTTCCGTATCTCTCATTCCCTCCTAAATTTTTTGTAGTCTGACTTATGATCTCATCATTCAACTGAAACTATTCAAAGTTACCAATGATCCCTTAAATGCTATATCCAGTGGTCTTTTCTTAATCCTCATCCTTCTTCACCCATCTATTGCATTTCATACTGTTAACTGCCCTCTCCTTCTGGATACTCTTCTCCTCTCTGGGCTTCCCCTCCTGCCTATCTGATTGATCCTTCTCAGTCTCCTTTTTGGTTCATCTTCCAGGTTCTGTCCTCTAACTGTGGGTGTTTTCCAAGGCACGTTCCTATACCCCCTACCCTGTTCTCTCTCTCTCTCTTTCTCTCTCTCTCTCTCTCTCTCTCTCTGTCTCTCTCTCTCTCTCTCTCTCTCTCCCTCTCTCCCTCTCTCCCTCTCTCCCTCTCCCCCCCAACCAGCCCCAGTAGTTTTAATAACCATCTCTATGCCAATAACTCCCACGTTTTTATACACACACACACACACACACACACACACACACGACTTGTCTCTCCCCTGATCTTCAATCTCACATCTGTGATTGTCTGTTGCACATTTCAAACTGAATGCTCTAGAGACAACTCAAACACAAGATATCTGAACCAGAACTCATTATTTCCCACCCTAACTCCCAAATACCCTTTTCCAAACTTTATTATTTCTTTTGAAGACATCACTGTTCTTTTAGTCTCCTATAGCCAGTCAGTTGCCAAGTCTTACTGCTTATGCATTCACTCATCTTTCACATCTGACCTACTAACTAACTACTGCCATCTTAATAATATAAAATGGGGAATGATTTCTGTGATGATGATTCAGTTATCTCTGCGGTCTCTTCTGTGATTCTAAGATACTGATCTTTCAGCAAAGACCACAGAAGTTTAGACTTGAGCCTTAAAGAAATCAAACTGAAGTCTAATAAGCTGGTATTTAAAAAATTAAAAGATCTCCGCAAAAGATCTGTACTTTTATGGTTCCTTCAACTGCTGATACTTCCTAGCCCCATAACATGGGCAGGGTAAAGGGACTAAATATTTATCATTGTGAATATCAAAACAAGGGGGGAATATAGGAATCACATCACCCATCTCAGTCATTTTGCAAATTAGGAAATTTAGCTTCAGGGAAGGCAGACCTCTCACTGACTGCCACACTTCACATCAGGAGCAAACCTGAAACTTGGGACACACTGTGCTTTTCATTGCATTATTTTGCCCCAGAGTGCTTGGCGGGAAGTAAAAGGGTTTTTCGAATGTGTTGTCCAGTGCCCTCATCTCTGAGAGGTTAAGTGTGTGTTCTCTGTAAGTCTAGGGCAGTGTACATCTTCACTTCTCTGACCTCAGTTTCCTCCTGTCAAATGAAGAGATTGGCACGATCACTGAGTGCTGACCTTCTATTCTATAACATAGAAGGTAACGAGGGGAAAGAAGGTAAAGAAAGAAAAAAGGAAAAAGTCATAAATAGGTGAAAAATTAATAATAAAAGGGGAGAGATGAGTAATAGTCAGGTACAGTAACAAGAGACATCTCAAGTTGATACAGGGTTTTCAATGGAATAGTACAGGGTATATAGGCATTAAATCTCAATGGGAGTGTACTGGGATGCTGTGCTCCAGGAAAAGCTGTTCAGAGGAATACTTTTACTCATCTTAAGGATTTGGTAGGATTAGTATAGTTAGGAGGAGAAGGAAGTGGATAGCCTTAAAAGATGAGGAGAGACAGTATAACCGAAAGGGGGAGAATGTGTTTTTCAAATCATAAAGGACACCATCTTTCCATAGGTATAGAGCTGAAGAAACAGAATTGTGTGCTTTCCCTTTGATATTGTCAGTTTAATTCAATTCAGCTGGTACTTATTAAATACTAGGTGGTGGAGTGGATAGAGCACTGGGCCTAAAATCAGGAAGACAACCTCATGAGTTCAAATCTGACCTCAGATACTCCCTTAGCCATATAACCCTGAGCAAGTCACTTAAACCTGTTTGCCTCAGTTTGCTCATTTTATCAAATGAGCTGGAGAAGGAAATGGCCAACTACTCTAGTATCTCTGCCCAGAAAGCCCCAAATGGGATCACAGAAAGATGGACATAACTGAAAACAACTCAGCAACCACTTATGCTAGGCACTGTTTGAGGGACTGAGGATAAAAAGAGGGAAAAAAAAGGAAACAGTCTCTGCATTCAACAAGCTTCTGTTCTATTGTATTGTAGCCTTATTCTGTTTCTTGATCAGTGAGACCTCCAATTTAATTGAAACATTAAGTACTTATCCATTCAGTATGCCATACTCGCTTCTGGGAACATGGAATTGGGGGAAGGGAAGAAGCCAGTCTGTACCTGAAGTTATTTACAGTCTCCTAGGGGAAAGGAGGGAGGGAGAACATTCCCTTGACTAGTACGAGACAAGATAGAATATGGGTGGGGTGAAGGAGAGATCCAGGCAAAATTCTCTTGCAAGACAATTGCTTTTCCTTTCTTTTGGTCATCTGCTTCTAAAGGCATAAGAAAAGAGGAGAATTAAAACATCTATCTGATCCCTGAATTTTCATCAGCTACACCACAGAGGACATGCATAATGGAAGGCTGTGTTGAATGGTGGTTTATGTAACAAGCTGCCATCTCCACAAAGCTTATGAATTCATGCCTCATTTTCCATCACTTGCTTATGGTTTTAGGGTACCTTGAGCTTCCATGCTGTAAAATAAATTATATGTTCTTTGAAGAGGTCCATCCAGCAAATCCGTCTGGCCTGTGTACAGTTTAGCTGAAGGAGTTTGCCTAAAGAAGTTTGAAGGAAATTCAGAAACAAGGACCCTCTTTTAAAAAGTCACAGAATCTCCTAAATTAGAAGGATCTCAGAGGTCAGACTGATCACTTAACAGGTGATCATCCAGCCTTCTGCTTGGAGACAGCCTGGGATGAGGAAATCACTACCTATGGGGACAGCTCTAGATGTTAAGAAATTTTCCCCTATACCATATACTTCCCTCCTACTGAGCCTGAATTTGACCCTGCAACTTCCACCCAAAATATCTAAGCTAAGACCTAGGGAAGTACATATTGTCAGTGTCCTTAGGTGGAATTCGAACCCAGGTTCTTTTTATTTTATTTAACTAATCCTGGAGGGGGAGCATGCCATTTCTGACCTATAAAGAGGCACTAGAAATGTAGTTAGATACATGAAAAGTCAGCTTTTTGTCCCCGTTTGTCCCACGCACATCTCTTTTCCCAATGAAAGCGAACAGTTAGAATGGACTTTTGCATGCAAAGTTTTGTCCCAAATTTATTCAGGGTTTTTGGTTCTGAAAGGCATTTTCTACCCTGCTACTGTAGACTTGGTGCGGCAACCTACGGCTTTCATTGGGGCGACAAGTGCAACAAGGTTAAAAATAGAACACGCTTTAAGAATCCCAGATATTTTCAGATAACAAAGAGTGATTTATGTGGGCTCATTTTGTGCTTTGAAAACATAGAGACGCCTTTGTACTGTGATTAGCCAGGGTGCTGAGGTCAGTTCTCTTGTCTGGATTCCAGCTTTATTCGGTTGCTAAATTGTGCTTTGTACTGTGATCCAGAGAATCTTTGTATCTGCCTTATTAAAGTGTGTAGTTTATGTAATTGCTTTTGTTTTCTAGTTTCAGTGGTGCCAGATTCAATGAGAGTGACTCATTATGTGACTGAAACAAACATTCTCATGTGTGTTGTGCACCTCCCTCCCTGCTTCCCCCCAAAAAGTAGCAGGTGCTGGTTGGCTAAATTCAATATTTTAGGACTGTAATTTCCTGTGTAGAAAGCTCATCTAACATGTGATGCTCACTCACCCAACCAGCCTATGAAATCACTGCCTCTACCTCTGTATATATTTGTGTGTCTCTGTGTGTACTCCCTTTCTTTTATCTTTTTCCTTTTGTCCTTAACCATTTAGTTTTCTCAAATGCCCTTTAAAATTGAACACTATGGAAGAGGAAGGGAAAGGGGCAGGAACCAAGGATCTGCTGTAGCCTAAAGACATATCCCATTCTTTCCTGCTTTGGTCATCTCCACTCTGTGTGTGTGCTGGTGAACGCACAATCATTGAACACCTGAGATGACAAGACATTCTTGGCTGCACTTGGGCTCTTGGCCATTGGGTTAACGGAAGGAGTTTTGTAAATACTGGGTAGGATCCTAGATGTAGAGAGCTGAAAGGGGCCTCAGGAGCCATGCTGTCCAATTTCCCCATCTTATCCCATTTTATATGTATTTTACATATGCTTTGTACAGATCTGTTTCCATGTTGTCTTCCATATTAAGTTGTAAGGTCCTTGAGAGCAGAGACTGTCTTTTTGTCTCTTTTTGTATCCCCAGGACTTGGTTACATAGTAGGTGCTTAATAAATTGAATAATTGAAATGACTTTGCCCAAGATCATAGGTAATAGACTTCCAAGTTGGGATTATAAGCCAAGTCCTCTGACTCCAAGTCCAGCTGCTTCTTTTTCTACCTAATTTTTCATGTGGCTGAGTTTGTGTGCACTGTGACACTGCTTCCTCAGTGGGAAAGGCAGAGCCAGTATGGTAAAAGCAGGAATTGATATGATATACCACAAAGTGACCAATCAGAAGAAGGGTGTTTTATTTGTTCAGAAACTACCGGTATCCAGAAACCTCTTAGGAAAAGCCAGTAAGTTCACATTTCTGTAACTCTTTAATTAAAGTTCTTTCCCCACACCAATCCCAGGAAGCAGCTAATACAGTTGTTATTTTGCAGTTTTACAGTTTTTCAGGGGAATAAGTTTGGAGAAGTTTGGTAACTTGTCCATGGTCACAGAACTGGTGAATGCTGGGTTAACTTTCAAACCCAGGACACTTGTTCCTGAGCGGAGGGAGGGCAGGTCCTATCATGTGCAGAAATTTACTCTCCGTTTATTTTGTTTGAAAAACAAAAGTATTGCCACAACCTTCCTTCCCCCTCTTTCCCGCCCCCCCCAAGTTATTTAAAAATCAGACTTCTGGCAACCTCAACTGTCTGAAACTTGGTTGAGAACTTTTTGAAAGTAAATGAAAAAGATCTCTGAGGAGTCAAAATAACGTCAAAAAGCCCAAGGACTTGACATTGTAGGAAAGGTCCTGGGGACCATGCTCAGAGGCTGTTAACTACATACTTCTAAACAGTTTAATTATCTGTTTGATCATCAGGTTAGAAGTGGAGAGGGGCTACTGGAGATTCACAACTTTAAGGCTACATTTGTTTTTCCTTCTTATAATGGCTTTTCTAGAGAACAACTTGATTGGGATTTGAAAAGCTTTTTCAATAAAAGAAAATTAACATGTCTTTGTATAGATGCAAATTCCTGGTGTTAGTCTATGTCCTCTCCTTGTGTATCAGATTTGTCTAAGGCAGCCCGGTGGTGCACTGTCTTCGAGTCAGGAAGACCCTAGTTCAAATCCATCCTCAAATACTTAGTAGTTATGTGACCCATGACAAGTCATTTAACCTCTGTTTGCCTCAATTTCCTCATCTATAAAATGGGGGAAATAACAGTACCTGCCTCCTGGGATTGTTGTGAGAATTAAGTGAGATAATAATTGTAAAGCATTTAGCACAGTGCCTAGCATATAAGTGCTGTATAAATGTTATCTGTCATTAGCTAAGGGGCCATTGCTTAGACTTCTCCATCATTTGGGTCATGGGCCCTCCTAGTAAGCCAGTTCAGTTCAATAGATCATTGTTGTGCATGTGCTAGGTGCTGAGCACTGTTGGTCCATTTGGGAGATGTGGTATTTCTGCCCTTTTGGAGTTTATAGGCACCAACAAGGGAATACACACACACACATACACAGAGATATATACATATAATTGTAATTTACACTATGATCCATGATAAATACGTTAGAGGGCTGCTATATGGGACTGGGAAGGTCAGTATCAACTTGAGGAGAATCTGGGAAGGTTTCATGTAAGAACTACCATTTGTGATGATGTGCTTTAGAGAATTCAGGAGGCAGTGATAGATAGAGGGAGGGTTTTCCAGGCACAGAGCAAAAACCCAGAGACAGTATAAGCTAGGTTATATCTGGTGGGTGGAAAGCAATCTTGTTTGGATGGAATGTTGAGGAAGTAGCAGACATGCCATAAGTCCAGTTTGTACTTTACTGTGTGGAACCCCAAGTTCATAGTTTTAGCTCTAGAAAGGACTTTGGACGTCCTCTACTATATACTCATCTGCAAGACAAAGAAACTAAGACTGAGGCAGATGAAGCAGATTCCCTCAAGGTCACTCAAGAAGCCACAGAAGAGTTTGGAGGTGTGCGTGTGCGCGTGTGTGTGTGCACGCATGTGTGTGTGCGTGTGTGTGTGTGCCAATCCTGCTACTTCTCTGTTTTCCGCCATATTTGCCACTTCAAACATTCTACTGTGCGGGTGAAACTCCCAAGAACTCTTCGTTTACCAACTCTCAGTGGTTCAGAGGGTGATTGTCTGGTTTATAAATTACTCAGCTACCTTCTTTTCCTCTTTCAGCCTTGCTGCTGCCTTCCTGTAGACGACCTCATCATTTATTAATTAATATTTCCACTGGAAGATTACAAGGAATACAAGATGAAATTATAAATGTTTCTTTCCCCCTAATATGATTAACATTTGCAGTAAGATTTGGTGAAGATGCAGGGTGAAGCTGAAAGATGTAATTTACCTTAGCAAAGAAGGGGTTTCTCCATGCCTCAGTTACCCATGGCCACGTATTTCATTTCAGGTCAAAGAGAAATACTTTTTAGTTAGCCCTGTGACTGTCCATTGTTGCAATGGCTTCTGAAAAAATTTAGGTGTGCCACCTCACAGCACTTTTTGTGTTGTCAGCAAAAAAAAGTGGAAGTCAAATAGAATTCCTCCCTTGATTGGGGAATGACTTAATAAATTGTAGGATGTAAATGTCATGTAATACTGTTTGCTGTAAGAAACATCCAATATGAGGAATTCAGAAAATCATGGGGAAATTTGTATGTGCTGATGCAGAGTGAAGTGAGCAGAACTAACTTAGAGAGAACACTGGATTTGGGAGCTTGTTGAAGTGGACATTTCCTCCAGTGGTACAGATCTATGCCTGCCCAGCCTGTGTAAATTTTGTCCATGTTGTTGATATTTCAGTCAAGTCTGACTCTCCATGACCTCATTTGGGCTTTTCTTGGCAGAGGTGCTACAGTGCCATTTCCTTCTCCAGCTCACTTGACAGATGAGGAAACTGAGGTAAACAGGGTGAAATGACTTGCCCAGGGTCACACAGCTAGTAAGTTTCTGAGGCCAGATTTGAACTCAGGAAGATGAGTCTTCCTGACTCCAAGCCCCATCCTTTATTCCCTGTGCCACCTAGCTTACTCAAGTCTTGTCCGTAGCTTCCCATAAATCCTCCCCTGGGATACCTCACACTCTCCCAAAGGCCTACTGTGGAAAGTGGGGTTTGTGCTAAGTTCTGAAGAAAGCCAGGGAGACTAAGAAGCAGAGGTAAGACAGCAGAATATTTAGTTAGTGGCATCTGTCTAAATATGGGGCAGCTATGTGGTGAAGTGGATCAAGTGCTAGACCTAGAATCGGCAAGATTTACCTTCTTAAGTTGAAATCTAACCTCAGACACTTAATTGTGTGACTTTGGGCAAGTCACTTAACTCAGTTTCCTCATCTGCAAAAATGAGCTGGAGAAGGAAATGGCAAACCAATCCAATGTGTTTGCCAAGAAAACCCCAAATAGGGTCACAGTCAGATATGGCTAAAATAAAACAACTTGAAGCAACAGTAATAAAAATTGGTCTGAGCAACATGTACTGGGTGAGATGAGCTCTGTGTAGTGACCATTCTACTATATGACCTGTCCACACATCATAATAATAGATCTCCAGTATAAAGACTAGGATTTATATTTTCAGGAAACTTTGCCTTTCATAGTGGCAAATAGTTTTATAGGGAAAGGGTAACTATTTTTATTTTACTACATGTCTTATTTTTACATTTTATTTTTTCATGTCTTATTTTTAAAATCATTCTTAATTCTTGCATATTAAATGAATGTTTTGGTTTCTTCCACAGGCATGGAAGAGGAGGTGGTTTGTGCTCCGAAGTGGCCGTTTAACAGGAGATCCGGATGTATTAGAATACTACAAAAATGATCATGCCAAAAAACCCATTCGCATTATTGACTTAAACTTATGTCAACAAGTAGATGCTGGATTGACATTTAACAAAAAGGAGTTTGAAAACAGCTACATTTTTGATATCAACACAATCGATCGCATCTTCTACTTGGTAGCAGACAGTGAGGAGGAGATGAATAAGTGGGTTCGTTGTATTTGTGACATCTGTGGGTTTAACCCTACGGAGGAAGGTAAGTGCCAGGTTTCATGAATTGAACTAAAATGAAATTATTAGGTCATCTTTCCTTGTTGTGTTTTGTAGAATTATCACAGTGATTTTTTAGCTTAAATTGGTGGTACGTTTTTCATTTCCCTTTCATAACACATTAAGAAAGATTTCTCTTTAATGAGATAAATGTTTTGGGCCAGGCCTGTGATTTAATCTATGTAGGGGAACCACACAGTTGTGTAAATACATAACTCATCCATAGTATCGTAGTTGCCTTGGGCACTGAGAGGCTAGAAGGGGGGGCCCTGTTCACTGAGCCAGGCTATCTCTCAGTGGGGCAGAGGCAGGGTCAAAATCAGCTCCTTTTATGAGGCATCATGATATATTGGAAGGAGCATTGACTTTGGATGCTTACTACATGGGTGACCTTAGGTATCTAATCTCCTTTTGTATCTCCTTTACATAGCACAGTGCCTAACATGTGGTAGGCACTTATTGTTGTTCATTTGTTTCAATTGTGTCTGATTCTTCATGGCTCCATTTGAGACTTTCTTGGCAAAGATACTGGAATGGTTTGCCATTGCCATCTCCAGCTCATTTTACTGACTAATTGAACTTGGACAAATCTTTTGACTTCCTTTCATCTCATTTTTCTCATCTGTAAAATGTAAAGGTTGAATTGAATGCCCTCTGGGTTGTCTCACAGTCCCATATATGTGATTATAGAGATAGATAAGTTTCTAGATTTGAAAAATTCAGATGTAATCAACTAAAAAAAAATGCAAATCAGTAGAAAAGCTGTTGACCTGAAGATAGAAGAAAAATATTCATTTAACAGCATTTAATAGAGCACAGCCTCCTCCCCAGTCACTGTGCACGTGAGAATCGTACATGAATCCTTGAAAAATGTAATAACAGATAACTTGTTCAACCCTCTGATTACTAGTATCAAGTAAAGCATAAAATAGGAAGATGTATGCTACGAATCTTGACTTTTTTCGTTTTTAATTTGTTAACTGTGTGTGTACAGGATGCTTTGGAAGGAATAGAAGAAAATTAACACATAAAAGGTTGAGAGCTATTTGGTGGGACCAAGTGTACCCATGGGAAACAAATAAACAATTACAAAGCAGTGTAAGAAAGAGAGGCCACATGGTATGGGACAGAGGGAGTCAGGAGGACTTGGGGTCAAATCTTTACTGGCTTTATCACTATGGGCAAGTCACTTTATCTCTCTTTCTCTCTCTCTGTGCCCCAGATATCTTGCTAGGACTATGTGTTGCTGGTCTATGTCAGTAGGAGAATTTTCTACACTGAGCATTCCCTACTCCAGTGAAATCACAGGTCTAAATGGAAGGGAAGAACACAAGAAAATATACCACATATTATACATTTATCCCATGGGAGTATCTTGAAATAATGGCATCAGGATTGATTAGACCATAGTCAGGGAAGATTTCTAGAGAGAAGTGAGTTTTGAGAAGGGTTTAGAAAGGAGTTCATTAATGGAGAGGAGAGTACACCAGGTTAAAAAAAAAAGTAGGATTAGCAAAGTCTTCTAGGCAGAGGTGAGCAGAAGAGTGGCCTGTAAGAAATTTGTTATGGCTAGAGTAGAGGTGACATTATTAGGGAACATTAAAGGTAAGAAGATAAGTTGTTTAAGAATCTGAAATAAGGAATTGAGATTTGATGGCTTTCATATTGTTCTTAAACAAATTGATAAAGATTTGATGCAATTCAGCAAATATTCCTACTACTATGTGAAAGGAGAATTTCTCAGCCTGAGTTCCCAGAGAGCCCAGGGAGAATCTCACCCACCAGCAGATCAGATACTCAGCCAATCCTGTGGCAGAAACATAACCAATGAGTGATTAGGTCCCCATATTTGGAAGCATTTTTTCTGGAGCCTGTCAGGTTTGAGGTCACAAAAATTATTTCAGAAAGAGCAGAAATAGCTTCCTGTTGCACACCTGGATTATTTGAGGTAGGTTAGGACCTCATTAGCACATCCCAGTCAGAATGGAGATTCTTAATCACATACAACATTTCTAAAAGGCATTGTTCAACCTCCACAAAAACTAGACCCTGACATCATTAACATGTAAGACAGATTTACTCTCAGTGAACTTACTAATTAGGAGAAAACGGGACAACAAATAATTATGGCACAGAGGGGAGAGAGTTGAGGGTAAAAGAGAGGAACAGGTAAAGTACTTTGGGAGTTTGCTTGCCATCCTTACGTGGGCTGAACTGGAATAGAGGAGAGACTGGGAACAGGGAAACCAGCCAGGAAACTTTTCGATAACTCCAAGTGTGAAGGGATCGGGGCTTAAGCCAAGAGAATGACTTTGGGAGTAGCAAAGAAGGGGACAAATCAGAGAAACCATAAAATACAGGGAGAACTTGTTTAGCATTTGGATACAGGAAGGAAAGAATAGTCAAAATGGTTCCAGGATTATGGTCCTTCGAGCCAGGATCGGATTGTTAGAACAGCACAAGATCAGAGTTTTAGAGTTGGAGGAGACCTCAGAATTCTAGTCCACCCTCTGTACTTTTACAGGTGAGGCCAAAAGAGTAGAAATAACCTGCCCAACATCACCCAGGTAGCAAGACAGTATTCAGACATCTGACTCCAAATTCAGAGCTGTTTCTGTGCACCAGGGGGCCATTCCCTTGTGAGGCATGATATCAGTAATTATGGATCTCATGTATGTGGCGCCACAGTGTTTTGGGGCTGATGCAGTGAGTGCATTTTCAAGATCAGCCTACTGGCCCATCTCTACAACATTTATATAAGAATAGCCTTGAGAATGAGTTGGGTGATTTGTGGAGGAAACCTGGTTTGGAAATGAAAGCTTAGAGAGAGGGAGAGGGGGGTGTGTGTGTGTGTGTGTCTGTGTGTGTGTGTGTGTCTGTGTGTGTGTGTGTGTGTGTGTGTGTGTGCGCGCGCGCGCGCGTGTGTGTGTGTGTGTGTCTGTCTCTGTCTGTCTGTCTGCCTGTGTCTGTGCGTCTGTGTGTGTATTTAGTATTGTTCACTATAAAAAAAAAGCATTAGACTTGGTAGAACAAAATACCTTTAAGGTCTGGCTATTCTCCAATAAAACTGTCTCTCATGCATATATCAAAATCATACAGAATACTTGGAAGAAATATGTTCAACCCCCTGATTATTATCAGGTGAGGCACAAAATAGAAAGATACAGAACATGTTTCTTGGCTCTGTTCATTTTGAATTTGTTAATTTTGGGACCAAAGCTGAGCTGGTTTACTTTTTGCTCTGAAAGAAAAGGTGTTACAAAGAAAGAAAATTAATAATAATAAACAAGATTATAAAAGGGATCTTTTTTTTTTATTTGACTAGAAACTGTTTTTGAGCACTTAAAAAGCAATCAATGACATTCCCATTGATAGGCCCTTTTCAAACCTGTCCAGGTGGACTTGGCCTTAGACTTGGGGTTCAAGTTCTGACTGTGAAGAATGCTGGGTGTAGGACTCTACGCGTATCAGTATCATTTAACTCTGTTCTCTGGACAACTTTTTCAGATGATGCTTTGCAGAGAAGGTACTTAACCCTCTTAGTTAGTAGAAAGATTCCTCACCCTGGGAGTTTCTATATATCCCTATCTTATCTCTTCATTAAAAAACAGTCCTGAAGGAACACAATTTGCCAGTCCTTGGCAAGCCCAGCATGCATAAGGCCCTTTTTTTTTCTTTTCTCTTTCTTAAGAGGGGGAAGGCAAAACAATTGGGGTTAAGTACTTGCCCAAGGTCACAATCTAGTAAATTTCAAGTGTCTGAAATCAGATTTGAACTCAAGTCCTCCTGACTCCAGGGCCTCTGTTCTATTCACTGTGCCATGTAGCTGCTCCGCAAAGTACCCTTATAAAGAGTAAAATTGCCTTTACTTGAATCTTCTTTGTTTTTCTGTGTTTTTAGTAAGTTATTGACCTTTGTGAAATTAGTCTATAGCGGTAGCATTTTATTATATTCATAGATCTGGTTTTTCTGGATTGTGACAGTTAAATATGAGATATCCTTCACCATTTGATGGTTTTTAACTAAAAGATATATAGTTATAATGTACTTTTATGGGATTTGAATACATAGTAGCCAAATGACAATTCTGGTTTTAAAACCATCTGCAGTCTTGAAAGGTTTTTTGTTTTTTTTTTTTAACCCACGTGTTCCGCCAGGAGTTCTTAACCTTTTTTTTGTATGTCAGCCTAGTGAGGTCTAGAGACCCTTTCTCAGAATAATACATAAAATAAAATACATTGGATTACAAAGGGAACAAATTACACACAGATAGTATGATCAAAACATTTTTAAAAAGCAAGTTCACAGATCCCAGATTAAAACCCTCTGGATTAAGTGATGTTGCAGTCTATGTGGTATAGTCATTTATGTCCTTTTTAACCTCGTTCAGACTGTTTAATCATGTCTGCATCAACATTTTGTTCTCCTTTCCATCGGTGAGCCATCTACTTGTCATCCAGTTGCTTCAGAGAAGTTGGAGTCAACGTTAAGTACTTTTATGTGTACATGGGGCTGTCCTCTCAGCCCCAAGAGAGTGCTTTCCCTTTTTGGGAGTGCTGAAAATGTCCCCAACTGTTAGCTTAGAAAATCTCCTAAAATGATTTAAGCTCCCATAGTCTGATACTTAGAGGTTTGTGTGAGATTTTGGAGGGGAGGGGAGAGGAGCAAACAAAGCATGGATTGAGCTGTGATCCAAAGGTCTAAGAAAATAACTAATCGTATTCCCTTTGAGAATAAGTAATTTCTTCTTTAAAACAAAAGGAAAGAAGCTGAGAGGTGGTGGTGGATTTGACTTGTATCTTAGTTCCAGGAACTTCTTAGAATATCATGACCCTGCTATTTTCTCATACTATTGCCTGGAGAGTTGGCTAGTGTTCTCTGTTTATCAGTTACAATTAGTGTTAAGATTAGGTAAAGTTTCCAAGAAGTCTTAGAAGCAGAGTTGAGGGTAGAGGGGATGCACACGCATGCACACATGTGTGTGTGTGTGTGTGTGTGTGTTTTCTGAGTAGTCTGCAGATGAATTGTTTCTGAATCATCAAGGTCACAAGTTGCCAAATTGGTTCACTCATGTGCGAGCAGAATTCTTTGAGCAAAGGAAGCCTAGACCAAGGGTATTTTAGAACTATCCAATACTTGTGTGACCCAGGGCCCTATTTGATATCCTGGTGCTAGCCCCTCTAGAGAGAACCATAGGGATAGTAATGTCTATTGTTCTTCAGTCATATCCAACTCTTCATGACCCCATTTGGGATTTTCTTAGCAGAGATAGTGGAGTGATTCACCATTGCCTTCTCCAGCTCATTTTGCAGTTGATGAAACTGAGGCAAACAGGGCTGAGTGACTTGCCCAGGGTCTCACAGCTAGTAAGTATCTGAGACCAGATTTGAACTCATGAAGATGAATCTTCCCGACTCCAAGCTTGTTACTCTATCCACTGAGCCACCTAGCTTGCTGCAAAGGCTTCAGCATTTAGAGATTGTTTTTCTCATAATAATGCTTTGAGATAATAATCATAATAGCTTGTAATAATGGCTTATTTACATAGCACTTTGAAGTTTTGCAAATTGCTTTATACATGTTATTTCACATGATCTTCATAAACACCCTGTGAGGTAGGTGCTATTATTAACCCCATTTTACAGATTGGAGTCCTGAAGCTGAAAGGCTAAATAACTTGTCTACAGTCATCTAACTAGTGAGTGTCTGAAGCAGGGTTAGAACTCAGGTCTTCCTGATTCTTAAGACCAGAGCTCTATCTACTCCACTACCTACCTGTTTTTGTAGATCGTGTATTATCTGCTTGAGTCTTTTTATCTCTGAGGTTTCTCTGTGGAACAGCCCCAGGAAAATTGATCCCAGTAGACTCAAGAGAGCCCTACTTCTAGTGTGAGGAATGCCTCTTCAGACTGATAATGGTTTCCCTTTTGACATAGGACTATGCTATATGGCAAAAGCTGAGGATGGAGCTCTCTCAGTCAGAACTAGAAGCAAAAGCTTAACTACTAACTCCATTTCAGGGCCCAGAGCTTCCTAATCATCTGAGGCTGAGGTTCTAAGCCATTGGGGCTGAGAGGGTGGGAGCTGGTAGTAGGACCCACCAGTTTATATGACATTGACATCATCAGAGTCACTAAATTCCAGGTGAACTTCCTCATGCAGTGAGCTCCGGAAAAATTCTTGTGTAAATTCAGTGTTACAAAGGTAATCATATTTAGCTTTCATTCACAGGTGTTTCATGGTTACAAAATATATGATCAAGAGCTAGAGGTGGCCTTGGAGAAGTCTTATCAAGTCTCATTTTACAGCTGAGGAAAATGAGGGTTGAGAAGGTTATTAACACATAAGTAATAAATAACAGGATTTTAACCCAAGTTCTCTATCTTCAAATCAGGGTTCTCTCTACTGTATCACACTGCTCCATTTTCTCTTCCTAGCAACCCCATGAAATAGGCAGTATTATTAATATTATGCTGATTTATTAGTGGATCATTCAGGTTCCTTCTAACTCTGTGTCTGTCTCTTTACGTGGCTCTCTGTTTCTCACTCTCTCTCTGTCTCTCTTTCTTTCACTCTTTCCTTCCCTACCTCTCTCTCTCCCCATCTCCAGTGTGTGTCAGTAGTGGGACCTGACCCAGGTCTTCTGGCCCCAACACTCCCACTCTAACCACAAAGTCATGCTGCTTCTCTCCTCAGTTTGCTCAGCATTTATTTGTATACATTATCTGTGCCATGTGCACATGTGTATTCCTTCCCTCCAGCAGGCTGATCTCCTTGAGGATGAGGATTGTTTTTGTTTTCTGTAGCACCTAGATTATCTTGTTCGTAGTAGGTATTTGTTTAATAAGTTCTTGATTAATTATGCAGGTTCCCATCCTTTAGTGTAAACAGATCTGGGTTTGGGTCTCACTAATTTCTCACTAATGGCAGTTCCTGGACAGCTGGCCCAGCAAGGACCTGTCAGACTCTTAATGCTGCACTTGTCCTCACTCCCTCTTGGATAGTATCATCATCATATATTCTGTTAAATATATTCCTGTCAAGCAATCACTTCAGGGTTTTCTGCACTTGAAACTGTGGAGTGTTTTTCACTTGTTGACAGAGGCATTTACTAGCAAGAGAGAAAAGAGAAATTTTCCACTTGAAAGCTTTAATTAGATTGCATTAAAGCAGGGGTCCCTGGAATGGGATGGAATTGGGTGAAGAACCTTTGGGTTACTTTGGTGCTGTTTCTTTGAAAATGCATCTGCAAATACTTGGTGTTTAGATTCCACTTACTGTCTTTTTGGTTCACCAGTTTTAAAGTGTTTTTTTTTTTTAAGATTGTCTTCACAGGTAAGAAATGACTCTGCTTCGGGTTTCTTCCCTTTCCAACCCATCCTTCACACAGATAGCAAAATGATTCCTGTAGCATAGCCTAATGAGGGCACTCTCCTGCTTTACAGCTCCAAAGAGTCCCTTGTACTTTTAAAAACAAACACCAACTCCCCTTGTTGCATTTAAAACTCTTCCCAACCTCATTATTCATCATTCTCCTGTAAATACTCTTTGTTTAGCCAAACCAACGTTCCTGGTGAAAATGTCTGTGTGAGCTGCTCTCACATACTTATCCTTACCCTCAGTTTTCCCAAAATAGAAGTTCCATTATTCAGTGTAGGTGACTCAGTAGATAAGCACACCGAACCTGGATTTATTAGATGTAGCCTCAGGTACTTAACAGCTTACTGGCTGTATAACCCTGGGCAAATCATTCCACCTTTCCGTCTGCTTCAATTTCCTTATCTGCGAAATGGAGATGCCTTCCAGGTTCCAGAAAAATATTTGCGATAATTTTTGTAAAGCACTTTGCAAACCTTAAAGTGCTATGTAAATGTTAGCTATTATTATTAAAACCAGACTGAGTGTGTTAGTGATAAAGATGTAAGACACCTGTTTTTTCCTTTAATTTTTTGATGCAAGGACATTTATGGGTGGTTGAGGGACATGGAGGATTCATAGATTCTCCAAACACTTGAGGGAAGGATCCAGAGGATCCTGAGGATGGCTGGGGATATCAGGCATGTTTCCATCATCTTGAATAGGAGCAGGGTTAGTTGTAAGGTAGCTTAGTGGATCATGCCTGAAAGCTTGGTATTGGAACTTATAGGAAATAATAGTAAACTGCTCCCCATATTGGCCACTTTCACCATCACTGCAGGGAAAGACAGTGTTTCTACACATTTTGTACAATTCTCACTCACACACTCCAGCCCAGACATGCTTAAAGGGCATACCAAGTATAACTGGTTTAAACCTAATAAAACTGAATAAATAGTAAGGGGATGAGGAGGAAGGAGCTATTCCTGTTATCTGTGTGGCTCTCCACTTAGTAATCTACTTGCATCAGAAGAACAACTCAGGAGATTTTCTCTATTAGTCATTTCCACTTCTTAAGTAAATTTCAATTACGATTTTTGCCCCAGCAGCCTACAGTGCCTTTAATGGGTGTCAATTACATTTGCTTTGCTTTCCATAGGGAGAGTGAGAACAGTTTTTCAGTACACCCAAGCACACCCAAGCTGAGCATTTATTTCTCAGAAATTTGATGCCAGCATTGATCCAAAGCATCAGGGAGCTGTCTAGGCACCACTTCCAGAATGTGGGCAGGCCAACTCGATCTCATGACCCTGGAGGCTGAAACAGGATTTTTCCCCTCAAGCCTGTTATTTAACTTTGAACAGAGATTTTGTCCTGTCTAGGGCTGTTCTTCTACTCAGATATGTGAAATAAAACAAGGCAGCTTTACACACATAAGCCCTGAAACCAAAAAATAGGCCAAGGGTGGTATGTTCCTGTTAGCCAGAGCATGAGCAGCTTTTTAAAATCTTTACCTCCTTTGTATGTATAAGGTGCTACTATTTTATGAACAAGAAGTTGAGTGCAAAAATTCAGAGAGGATTTAGCTGGAAAGTAATCAATTCCTTCATCTTAATTTTCAGTATTACATTATTCTGAAATGTCTCTTATGGAACATGGTTGATTGTGAAAGTTGGTGCTTTCCTTTCATAGTTACCCTTTCCTTACTTAAAGTAAACATCATGGGGGAATGGTTTTGTTTTGTTCTTCTCAGTAGTCCACATTGTGAGCAGAATATTAAAAATATGAGATAGTGTAGTAGGAGTACCATCCCACTTGAAGTTCAGAGACCAGGGCTCAAAACTCCTACAGGAAGCCTGTTGGGATACTCCAGGTTTTAGTGCCCTCCCCCAGAATCTACTTTTTACTTGTTTGCATTTAATTTTCTGTGCAGGCCCCTTAAGGGCTTAATTGGCATTTGTCTTTTTTTTCTTGGCCTTATTTCCTAACACAGCGCCTAGTACTCAGTAGGTGCAATTTAGTCCATGTTGAATAAATTCTGCCCCTTATCCGTCTGTATCTATTGTCTCAAATAAAATTGTTGAGCCCTGGCCCCAGACAACAAATGATGAAACATACCAGCATCCTTTTTTAATTTTAATTTTAATTTTTTTTAGTAATGGCTATAGGTGCGGAATATTGTATACACTGTCAGGCCAGATCTCTGGGTGAACTGTTTTTCTTTGTAACAAGGAAAAGCATGGCTTAGGGAAGAGAATATCTGTTAGTGCACCCACGTAGCAGACCTAGGAAGACTCCATTTCAGTTGTGATTTAGGTGCTAGCTGTGAGACCCTAGGCAAATCACTTAACCTGTTTCCTCATCTGTAAAATGGAAATAATAGCATTACCTTACCAGGGTTGTTGTAAGCGTAGAATGAGATCGTATTTGTAAAGTACTTTGCAGAACTTGAAGTGCTTCAGAAATGGTATCTATTTTTATTATTACCTATAACTGTTATTATTTTTATTATTACCTGGAAGTAGCTTATGAATGAACAAAAGGCATCAATAATATTGAAAAAGAAGGTGAAAGGATTTTCTTCCATTTTTTTGCACCTACACCAGCTCTTGTTCATAAAATAGCAACATTTTCTATACACAGAAGGGGCCAAAATAACATTTACTATTTGTTGGCAGGGGAATGAGAAGGTGAGAAGAGTTTTTCATTGTGTGAATAAAAGAAGCTGCAGCCTTTAGGGATTATTCTGCTCTGGGAAGCCTTCTCTCTGCACCTCCACCCCCTCAGTTTATTTGCTGTGTGGTTCTCAAGTTTAGATGTGGGGAGAGGGAGAGAGGCAAAACATTTCTGTACAAAGAATAAGTTGGAACTGAACTTTTTTTAAAACATGGTTCATTATTTACATTTGTCTATGAGATATTTGCATTTTAATAAAGGAAAATGCTTAAGTCCAAGTAAAGTCTATACTGTAAAACATTTCATAATATGCAATACTGTTTATCACATCATGCTTTTTAATGTGGTTAAGTTTGTAGAACTTTTTTCTTCTTTTTTCTTTTTTAATTTAATAGTATTTTATTTTTTCCAATTACGTGTAAAGATAGTTTTCAATGTTCATCCTTGTAAGATTTTGAGCTACAAATTTTTCTGCCTCCCTTCCTTCCCTCCTCTCTCCCCAAGACAGCAAGCAATCTGTTATAGGTTATACATGTATAATCATGTTAAATATATTTCCACATTAGTCATGTTGTGAAAGAAGAATCAGAACAAAAGGGAAAAACCACAAGAAAAGAAAAAAACAAAAAAGGTGAAAACTTTGATCTGCATTCAGACTCCATAGTTCTTTCTCTGGATGTGGTCATCATCTTCTATCATGAGTCCCTTGAAATTGTCTTGGATCTTTGAATTGCTGAGAAGAGCTAAGTCTATCATAGTATCATTGCACAATGTTGCTGTTACTGTATACAATGTTCTCCTGGTTCTGCTCATTTTACTCAGCAAAAGTTTGTGTAAGTCTTTTCTGATTTTTCTGAAATCTACTTGCTCATCATTTCTTATTAAACAGTAGTATTCCATTATATTCATATACCGCAACTTGTTCAGCCATTCCCCAATTGATTGGCATCCCCTAGTTTCCAGTTTTTTGCCACCACAGAAAGAGCTGTTATAAATATTTTTGTGCATGTGGTTCCTTTTCCCTTTTTATGATTTCTTTGGGATATATATCTAATAGTGGTATTGCTGAATCAAATATGCAGTTTCATAGCCCTTTGAACGTAGTTCTGCATTGCTCTCCAGAATTGTCGGTGAGGTTCACAACTCCACCAGCAATGCATTAGTAAAACAAAACTTTTATCTGTTACAATGAATCAGAATCTAAAAGGAGAATTGATGGTATTTTAAATAGTGAGGTTATTTTTAAAAGAGGCATTATGGAACAGCCAAATGAGCCCTGATTCTGGAGTAAGGGGACCCAAGTTCAAATCTCAACTCTTTTTACTACCTGTATGACCTTGGGTCAGTTACTTAAATTCCCTGGACCTCAGTTGCCTCATCTATAAAATGAAGGAGATTGAACTAGGTGACCTCTGAGGTCCTATGAATTTAAGCTGATATATACTCTAGTGCTTAAGGAACGTGTTACATCACAGACAGCATGTTACTGTATCCCTAGGATGCATTCACCTTTCCATTATCCCCATTGTCTTTTTCTGTTTCCAATAACATGTATATTTTTTCTTAAGCCCTCCTATGAGAGCTAAGTACATACTTGCCTTAGATCAGATTTGTGCTGAGTCATCTGTTAATTCTGGTGCATTAAATTCCCTTAAATAAACTTAAGTGTATCAAGTAAGTACATGGATGTAGACTATATGACTAAATGACTATACAGTGGTATAAGAATGTCAGAGATTGACATCAATGTTGCTCAGTAGAATTAAGCTAGAACAGGAAAATACTTTGTAACCCCCAAGTTAACGTGGAAAATGCCCTTCTCTCCTTGCCACAAAAAATTTTTCTTACTACCTTCTTTCCTTTCACTCTTTGCCAGCTACTGACCCGGACCATCTTACTCTTTTGTTACCATGTCTTTCATTCTCACCTTCCCTGGGGGCAGAGCGCAAAGTGTTTAGTGGCAGAACTTGGAAAGAATAGGGGACCCCCGTAGGCACTGATTCTGAATAACTCCAATGCTTTTCTCATTAATAGGGTTCCAAGCTCTGCCAGTCTCATCTCCTCATAATACTACCTTTTCTCCTTCTCAGTACCTATGCCTCAGGCCATGGGGCCATGAGTCTAGAGGCAGAATTGCTGGGAGTTGAAATGCAGGCATAGAATCATTAATTTGATATGGAAGGGGGCCTTAGAGGTCTTCTCACCCAGCCCCCCATCTTATTGAGGAGGAAGTAGATTACATGCTTTTTCAAAGGTATAATGTAACTTATCAACAGTTTTGTTTTTCATTCAGCCTGGAAGATGTCGGAGTACTAATTGACCAAGTTACCTGCAGCTAAACCCATAGATAATCTTTTCTGAACTCATGATTCATCTTTTGGACAACTTGGCCTTAGTTCACATTCAAGACCTTTAATAGCCTCATGTACATGTTACTGTTATCTGAAGAGAAGTCTATGATTGGCAGGTTCTCATAATTGGCCCAGGATGGGATATTGGTGTTAATAATTATCCTGAGAATTAATGACTTTGGAAGAAGCTACTATTATCTTCAAGTGGGGGACAAAGGGTTTGGGGTAGAAGGGAAATCCATTCAGTTTCTTGTAAAAGTTACAAAGAAAGTAAAACCCTGTTGATATTTTGGGCATGCAAACTAAGTTATTAGTAGCTGTACTTCAAAGAAAACTATTAACATACAAGCAAAAATGATTACAAATAAAACATGATTAATACAAATATTTCTTCTGCTTAGTTAAGGACTCTTCCAAAATGGGATCTACATCTGCATACTTTAGTTTACAATAATTACCAAATATAGGGACATGGTTCATCACTTGCTTTACCTCACTTCCACAGGAAGAAATTCTTACTGTAACAGCATCTCAAGTCATGGGTGGCTCAGAAGAAATCATTGACTAATGAAAAAGACAAGCTAGGACAAAAGTGCAAAATAAAAAGCACTATCTAATGAATAGGAACTATTACCCGAAGATGAAATTGGTCAAGAGAGATGACATGATTTGCCCAAGATCACACAGGTGATAAGTGGCAGGTTAGGGATATATTGTTCAGCATAACTGGTTAGAAATGTAATGGTGGGAGCCATTGTTAATTTTTTAGATATCGCCCATGCCAATTCTGGATAAAATGAATTACAAGCTTCATCTCCTGAATATAATTACTGACCTTTCAGGGGAAAGATTTATTCGTCTATTTTTGCCCAGTACTGTTTGTGTATTTTTTCCTATCATGTATCTTTTAGCTGAGATTATGTTTCTTGTTTGGCTAGCAAAATAGTCCACACCAAGTGTGAGTCAACAGTATGATATGGCAGCCAAGGCAACTAATATGATCTTAATTCATGTATGTGAGTATGAATTGAAAGGACTATGGATATTTGGTTTGGAGAAGAAAAGACCTGGGAGAGACATGATATGATCAAGGATTTAAGGAGAGACATGATCAAAGATTTAAGTCCCTTCCAAAAGAGCTCTCCAGAAGTACTACTTCTAGAGGTAGTGAGTTACCTGTCTTTGAAGGTATCCAAACAAAGGTTAACTGAGGACTTGTTGGGTATATTGTAAAGGATATTCTTTTTTTGTTTTGTTTTTGTTTTTTGTTTTCAGTGTTCTACAATCACTTCCATATATCTTAGATTTTTTTCCCCTCCTTTCCCTCCACCTCCCCACTCCCTCCCTGAGACAGCATACAATTCTATATAGGTTCTACACATTCATTCCTGTTAAATACACTTTCACCTTAGTCATGTTGCATAGAAGAATTAAAATGAATGGGAGAAATCATAGAACAAAACATAATACAAAAGAAAATACTCTGCTGCATTCTGCAATCGAATTCCATAGTTCGTTCTCTGAATGTGAAAGGCATTTTGCCTTAAGAGACCATTGAGAATTTTTTAAGTCCTTGCATAGCAATGAAGAAAAATTCCTCGCACGCTGTGGTTGTTGATGTGTACAAAGTTCAAGGAGATTCTTTTTTAAGCTAGCGTGGTTCTAGACAGCCTCCAGGTTCCTTTCAAACTATGAAATTCTGTAATACTTTGAGAGAAATGAACATTCTGAACAAATGATTTCCCCTGGGATGATGAGAGGGCTTCCGTGAGATCTTTTCAGGCAAGTCTAGGAGCTGTGAATTTGTTTTGGTTTTTGATACCTGTGCTATTTAGTGTGATGGGTTTGGTTTTTTTTTCAGCTAAGGAAAGGATTACTACAGACTGAATCCTATACTGATTTTCCTGACATCTTAATGTCTTCTTTTCAGGTGTATCATGGTATAAATGTGACTTAGAATAAATAACCAGAATCTCATCAGTTAAAAAGAATTAAGTAAGCCCTTCAGTGTCTTGAGTTAAATCATTAGATAATAGAGGCAGAAGAGACTTGAATTTTATGACTGAAAGGTGAAGTGATTTTTCACCAAATTATGATGAAGGGTGGAGAGTCATCAGAACCAGGTTCCCCATGCAGTGTTCTTTGGACTCTAGAATATTGACTTTGATTAGCTAGAGAAGTTTAGTGGTTTTCCTGTTAAGGAGATGTACACTACCTACATATGCATATCAAATAAGTTAGAGATCAAATTATACACATACGCATGTGTGTACATACATATGTGTGAGTATGTGTGTTATTTTTGTGGATCTATAATTATATGTGATATATGATATATACACATATACCTATAAAATAATTTATACATATACATACACGTGTATGAGTGTGTGTATATATTCATATGTATATATGTGGGTATTATTTTTATGAATCTGTGATTATGTTATATGTAATATATATACACATATAAAATAGTTTGTAGACCAAACTATACATACAGATACATATGCATGAGTGTGCATGTGAATGCATGTATATATGTGGGTATTTGTGAGTCTGTGATTCTATGTTATATATAATTATAAAAGCAAAGCACCCCAACATACACAGGAGGACCTGCTATCACAGGCTCTTTGGTCTGCTTTTCTAAAAGGAAAGGCAGCTTTTGGGGGGTCAGCAATCACTTTAAGCCAGCACATATATCACTCACTTAGTTCAGGGGGATAAGTCAGCACCCTGAACTTTAAAGAAAATACAAAGAAATAACAATCAACAGACATGGCTTCCAGGTGCCTGACCATAAGCAATACATACATCACAGATCAACAGACAGATCCAACTGTCTGACCATTCCATACATACATAGTCACCAGAGAGAAAAGCACCAACATTTGGGTTTTCAAAGCAAGGGGGGCTTCTTAGCAACTGCCCAGAGTCTTGTCTGGCTAAACAAACATTTCCAATGAGCAAGCCCCAAATTAAAACCTCACCTCAGAGTATTTATACACTCTTCAGAGCTAGAGGGTATCACAACCCTTGAGAACCAGTGCCTCATTAAGAAAAGGTGTGTGTCTTCCTACAAATCTCCCCAAATCAAACTCCTTAACAGGTAGACCCATTAATGGGTGGGAAAGATCTTTAATCTCATTAGCATTACAATAATATACATATACACATGTGATACATGTGTATGCATGTATGTGTGTATAGTTTGATCTCTAACTTATTACACAGACAGTATAGTTTACTGAAAAGAGCATTGGCAGGGAGTTGAGATCTGGGTCTGGTCCCGGCTCTGACTAGCTGTGTGGTCTGAGCAGATTACATCCATTTTCTCATGAGTAAAATGAGAGGAAGCAGTGGCACAGTGGAAAGAGTGTGTGTTGCCTTTACCTATTAGATCATAAAGGGCAGGGACTGACTTTGTCTTTCCTACTTGTATCCTCAGCATTTAGCACAATGTCTGACACCCAGTAGAAGCTTAAGAAATGTTTGTTCGATTGACTTGAGAAGAGGACCAGCCCTGGGCTTCTCCTGGGTGTTTCCTCCAGTGTATATGAGCTGCATGACCCTTGCGGGGGAAGGAGGTCCTCAATGCCTCAGGAAGCTTTCAGAATCTCTGAGTTACAAATCAGCTTTCAGTCTGCATCGTTGGAAGGGAGTTTCAGAGTTCTCTATACCAATGAAGTCACAGATCCTGACAAAAGAAGGAATGGAACTTAAAAGGCTGCGCTGTGTTGCACAGTGGATAGAGCACCATCCCTGGAGTCAGGAGGACCTGAGTTCAAATATGATCTCAGAGAGTAAAATAACACTTACTAAGCTGTATGACCCTGGGCCAGTCACTTGCAGAAAAAATAGTAATTTTTATCCTTCCTAGTTATCTTATTATAACTAATAACTAATTATCCTTCCTCATTAGGTTGTTGTGAAGAAAGAACTCTGTAATGCCTAAAACACTGTGTATGTGAGTTGTTAGAGGTAGCACAATGGTTACAACACTGGTTCTGGAGTCAGGAAGATCAGAATTCAAATATTAACTTCAACACTTATACTGATTATATGACCCTGAGCAAGTCAGTTGACCTCTGCTTGCCTCAGTTTTCTCAACTATAAAATGGGGTGATAATAGCACCTACATTTCAGAGTTGTTGTGAGGATCAAATGAAATTATATTTATTAAGAGCTGAGCTCAGTGCCTGGCACATAGTAACAGCTATACAAAAGCTTATTCTCTTTCCCTCCTTTCTTTTGCCTTGTTATCTTTCACATGGAAGCCATGGAGGAAGATGATGATAGGGAAAAGAATGCATTTATCTATTTGAGGAGCTTGAAAGAATGGAAGATTCTGAAAAAATACAGACTAGAGATTCCTTCTTTCTGAATTAATCTTAACAAAAACAACAGTAGCAACAAAAAGCCTGCTATTGGAGTTCTCTTTGGTTGAGGACTTTAGTGGCATCAGGAGGAGAATTCTCTTAATGGTCCATTTGCTCAGAGAACGAACAGTCTGTGTGCCAAGTACTAAAGGCTCTCATCTCCAAACATCAGCTGGGTAAATCCTTAATTGAAAAATTCTTGTGGCTTTGCCATAGCTTTCTAGATTGGTTCATGTTATTGTAAAGGAGAGAAAGTTTTATTCCGTATCAAGACTTTTAGGAGAACTGTGGATAATGTAGTTTGCATTCTGCCTTTATATTAAAATGTTGTTGGTGGTGGCTTTTTGAAACAGTGACATAGTTAGTATAGAACTATGACCTCAGGAAATTAAGCGAGCCGGCCGTGGAAAGAATACTGAATGTGGAATCTGATGGCTTAGACTTGGATTGGATCCTGGTTTTACCTCTTGCTACCTGTGAAAACATGGCCAAGGCAGTTAACCTTTCTGGGCTTTATTTTCCTTATCCCTTATCTATAAAAACAAGGGGGTAAGGGGGTATTAAATGACCTCTGTCTACCTAGGAAATGTGGGACCAAATTAGAACTCAATAAAGAATTTATTGCATTAAGATAAATTATTCTGTCAAGGTTTGCAAAGCTGACCCTTGAAAGGAAAAAGCAGCTGATTGTAAAGAGAAAATTAATCTTATTTAAGGCAGATATTTATAGCATAAATGGGTTTTCTTTCAGTATTAAGGATGTGTAAGGGTATGAACATTGGACTTTTTCCATGTCTGTTTATTTGGTCACTATCAGAATGAGAGAGAGAGAGAGAGTGCAAGTGCACTGCCTACTCAGGCGGGCACGAGCATGAACAAGTTGCTTCCATATTTTTGTGGATCTATGATTTCATCCTTGTGGGTAACCCCTTTATAGTAGGAACTTGCACTTATTTTTCTTGTTTTTAAAGCAATCAGGGTTAAATGACTTGCCCAAGGTCTCCAGATTCCAGCACTCACATTTCTGTATCATTTAAAGGCTTACAAAGTATCTTTCCCACAACGGTCCTATTACCTGGGCTGAGAAGATGTTGCTAACCACCTATTACGAATGAGGAAACTGAGGCCTGAAGAAGAGTCGTGACTTGCTTGTTCAACTGCAAATAAGCATAGAATCCAGGACCTGAATGCATATCTCCTAAGTCCAGTCAGATGGAAATTGCAACTCTTCCTGCCTTTTTTAGCCTTACTCATATCCAGGTCTTTCCATAAATTTTCCCATCATGCCAGAGTCCGTCGGTAAATCAGCAATTAGTTAAGCACCTACTCTATGCCGGACATTTCCAATCTCTACTCATAAGCCTTCCTCTGGTTCTTTTTATATCTTGGATGACTGTTATGGCACTTGGGTTATTGTTTTTTTTTCTCATTCTGATTTATAATAAGCCCAACTCTTTTTAGTCATTCACCTTCAGTGATATCTTTTACAACACTTGTTGCATTCAAATTATTGTAGGTGATGTGCTACAGCCCATTTCCACCCACCATGAGTATTTCCTATATCCTTTGAGTTACTTGTAATTTTGATTGTCGTTAATTATGGTATTCCATAATAGCATCGTATAGCATCATTGAGAGAATATAATGAGATTTATGACATGTCCAAGTTGGAATGATTGGAAGCATTGCAGTTTCCCAAATGTTATCCAGCTCAATCTCACCATATTCTTGGTTAACTGTTATCTATGTGTTATATATATATATATTTTTTTCTCTGAGGAGATTTGGTGATGTCCTAGCAATTTATATAATTGGCACAGTGACATTTATGATCATTTGGAGAACCTGACCATGAAAAGGGAGCCATTTTATTTTGATTCTATACAAGGTATCTTCTCTGGTAATGATAAACATATAAGGTAAACATATGTCACCTTGTTATGTCTTGTCTGATATCAGTACTTGGGGCATTTTTAGACAGTTATTTCCATAGTTATATGTGTCTTAGTCTTAGTTTTTTTTATTTATTCATAGTGACGAGGTTTGGGAGTGCTAGGTGAGAAATTGGGAGGTTTCCAGAGACATGGTCTTAGGGCTGGGGTCTGGGCACCCCCTTGTTAGGAAATAACCTTGTTTGAAGTGAGCCTTCAAGGCTATGTTTTGCTTTACTGAATTACTTTTTTAAAGTATCTTTTTGACTCGACTACTCAGATTAAGACAGTGATCCAAGAAAATTCCAAATTACAAAATTATATCTGCCTTCAGAAAGAGAACTCATGAACTCTGAGTGCAAAATGAAGCATACTTTTCTTACTTACTTTATTTTTCTTGTTTGTAGGTATCTGTGTTTTTGTGTTTCCTTTTGCAATATGGTTAATATGGAAGTATGTTTTGCATATCTTCACATGTGTAATCAATATAATATGCTTGCCTTGGAAAAGTATGGGGGAGGAGTGGGAAGGAAGGAGATAATTGGGAATGCAAATTTTTTTAATGAATATTAAAAAAAATTTAAATCTGTAATTGAAAAATATTTGATGAAATAAATTTAAAAATTTAAGTACCTTTTTAAAATCAGCAAGCAGTAGAACCGGAAGACTGTTGGATTTTCTGTATGTCTCAGTCAGTTGTATGCCTCTAAAAATATGATTTTCTAGAGGAATATTATATGTCACCCTTTCATATTTTCATCATGGACAGCTTTGATATGGACATAGACTATTACCAGAAAGATTTCATGTGAGATGAGAAAACAGGCATATGAATCAGTAGTTGCTGGTGTCTTTTTAGTTTCCTGTTTTGGGTAAAAAGTATTATCCAGTATTATCTGTGATCTTTTATATTCTTTTGGAATTTTACCCGCTTTGAGATAGATAACTCCAATGGGATCACCTGAGTGCCTTTTAAAAGGCTTTGTGTCTCCACCACAGATACCTATTGGTCCAGTCTGGCATTTTCTGCCCCCTTCTCAAGTGCCTTTGCAAATTGTTGCTGAAGGGGAACTCTGCTTTTCACTGGCTTTGTGACCTTGGCAGGTCATTTATCTTTTCTGAATCTCAGTTTCTTTGTCTTTAAAATAAATAAGGGACTATGCTGTAGGTGACCACCAAGATTTCTTCTCAGTCAAAATCCTGAAGTTGAAGAACAGGGATTTTTAAACATGTAGGGTGTCATGAATCCCTTTGGTAGACTGGAGCAGCCTATAGATGCCTTCTCAGAATAATGTTTAATTAAATATATAGGATTATAAAGAAAACCAGTTACATTTAAATACAGTTACCAGTTTGTTTTTTAAAGTCCACAGCTTCCAAGTTAAGAATTCCTTTTGTAGTGAATAAATGTGCTGATTCTGCTGACATCATTGATGAAAATTCGGGGGGGGGGGGAATTTTTGTTTGTTTTTTGGTCATTTGATTATCATTAGTTTTTTAATTAGTGTAGGGAAGGACCTCCCCTTGTGAAAATTCTATTCATATATATGTATATACACACACACTTCAGCAGCTCATCTGTATGTGGAGTTCTTCATTGAATTTCTCTACTTCACTTGATGCAGCCAGTGTGGGGAGGGGCTGTACACTGTCGTGTTCTTGATAGCCTGTTTGATTTTTGGTGACTCATTGAAATAATGATTTTTGTTGCCTTTGGAAGCCCAGTGAAACCACCATTACCAACTCTTATTTTCATCTCTGCCCAGGAACCTGGGAGTGTCCTTCCACTCTTTCATTTACAGCAAGAATGTCAATATGATTGTGTCTCATTTCCTCTATCAGTTTGCATAATTGTTCATTGGACACATAAGAGAGAGTACCAGTGAGCAGCCAGGCAGCAAGCATTAACAAGCACTCACTTTATGCTGATGTTAAGCATTAGAGATACATATACAAGCAAAAAGAAAAAGTTCCCACCCCCAAGGGACTTAGATTCTAATGAGAGAAGACAGAACATAAATGGGACATGGGAGAAAGTACCCATAAAGGGACCAGGCAGCCCAGAAGGTGAAAAGGCAGCTTTTCATAACACCAAGAAAATCAGAATGTTGATTGAAGCCTAGTGGACTTATCTGTCCCCAAATGAAGGTTTCAGAAGGAACTCACCATTGGAAAAAAGGGGTCAGGCATGGCAGGGTAAGGGGACAGCTTAGTCATTGAGGCAGATAGATGGACATAGGGTCACAGATTTTAAGGCTGGTAGGAACCCAAATGGTTTTATGCAATTACTTAAATTTATAACCTGGTGGCTAATTTTCTCCTTATGAGCCTCTCTTTGCTTAGGCAGGCTAGTCTTCAAGGCAGCAGATAGCTATTCTCTAGCCTGACCCATACTTAACACCTTGCCAGCCTTGTAAAACCTGCCAGGGCTTGTGCTGCCTTGGCATAGACCTTCAGAACCCAGGGTCACAGCCATGCCACAGTGAGGCACCAGCAAGAGTTTTTTTTAAGAGGTGCTAAGTGACTAATCCTGCAAAATATTATAAAAGTTTTGGTATTAGAAACTTTCCACACAGGAGAGAGAGTTCTAGCTAAAGTGTTCACCAAGAGTACGTTTTTAGTCCCTGCACCTGTAACCAGTCTGTCTCCTACGCAGAAAAGACAGAACTGACATTAGCATCTGTAAAATAGGGGGTCAAAGAGGATGACCTCTAATATGCTTTCCGGAGCTTTGCTCTAATGACCCTGTGGTCATACAGAAGCCAAAGATTGTGTAACAAATATTACTCATTTGTGGGGCACTTTCGTAGGTGGAAATAAATTTTGTTTTTACTCTTTCTAACCTTAGGAAAAAAATTTTTCCTGTGACTTCTGAGAAAAAATGCTGAAATAACCAGATAAAAGAGAGAAAATGTATAACAAGATAATCTCGAGGCCAAGTGCTGCACCACTGTACTGCAGCTCTAGGAGAATGGAGGATTTAAGTAAGGAATGGTCCTTCCTAGGACACTGGCATTGTTTAGCTTGCTAGAAAGAAGCTGGACCATTCTGCTACACGGAGCAAAGCATGCTCAGTTACAGCATGCTCATAAGATTTTTTTTCCCCTTTTAATTATTATGAACTTGACAAATATCAACAAACATGAACAATCCTTATAAAACAAATAAAAGAAAAAACTGTAAATGAAGCTCTGACTATCAAGTGCAGCTGGTACATTTTTTGTATGATTCAAATTTAACTGTTTCCCCCTTCTGAACTTCAGCTCTCTTTTTTAATTATTCACTGACTGCTTTTTCTTTTTTAGTACTCCCCCTTCACCAAAAAAAAAAAAAAAAAAAGAGGCCTTCCTTTGTCACAAGTAAATATATTCACTCAAAACAAATCCATGAAAACCATGTCTGGAAATAAATGTCTCAGAAAGCACCTCTAGGCATCACCTTTCAGCCCACAAAGACCAGTCATTGCATTAATTGTAGTTTTTTGAATCTTTTATAGTTGCTCTCCTTTACAGTGTTATTACTGTATAAATTGTTCTCTGGTTCTTCTCACTTCACTCTGTATCAGTCTACGTGAGATCTCTTCAGATTTGTCTAAAGCCACCCCTTTTGTCATATTTATGGCACAAAAATATTCCATTACATTCATATACCATAATTTGTATCAGTTTGCATTTCTTCTATTGAGAATTGCCTTTTCTATACCCTGTGATCATTTATTTATTACCAGTTCATATGACTTAGACCTAGAAGAAGCCTTTAGAGCTCATCTCATCCAGCCCCCTTGTTTTATAGAAAATTATGGCCCAGGGAGAGGCAGGGACTTGCTTCAGTACAAATACGTAGCATCAGAACTAGAATTCAGCAGCACACTCTTCCCGCATTGGTAGGGGGCTGTTAGATCATTTTAGAGGATGTTGTAGGACAAGGCCTTCTCAGATGGAGAATGGAGAATCTTCCTTGTTACATCCCTGCTTCAGTCGAAAAAGAATTAAATCTCTTCTATATAAATTGTGTTAAATAAACAATAATTGGTTAAGACAAAGTGGTCTTTTCATCTTCCTAAAGTTTTTCATGTAGGCTAGTGGGAAAATTACAAAGTTCAGTGAAAAGGTATAGCCTCAATGGACATCATTCCCCGTCCTGTACTCTGTGATTCAACCAGCCTTCTCTTCTCTTTGCTCCTCCCACTTGAGACACCATCTTCCATCTTGGATTCTTTTTGCAGTGTCAATCTCCCAAGACTATATTGCATACCATGATAGATTTCCCTCACTTCCTTTATGACACAGCTCAGGTTCCATCTTCTGCATAAAGCCTTTCCTCATCCTCCCAACTACTATTATGGAGATATATGGGGTGCAGAGAGGATTAGCACCTTGGTGTGAGACTGCAGAGCACTCTTCAGGGCTGCTCATCTGCCTTTGACATTCACCTTTCACCCAACTCTCACCTGTGACTCCAAGAAGCTGTAGCATGCTGAGTGGCCACACGCCAGTAAAAAGCTGATTCACTATTAGTAATTCAAAAGTAATTCACCATTAGTGAATCAGTGAAATGTCTACCCCAGTCATGTGAAGACTTCCCAGTAAAATGGCCATGAAGGTGGCTGAAGCACTTAGAGCTTGGTCAGACATCAAAGATGCCAAGGTCATCCATTACATCCCAGGCCATGACCAGCCATCTTATCTTTTGTCCTGCCCCTGGATTTGAATGACTCTGCAAGAGACAGTGAGGCTGAGGACTTTGTGCAAACTCTGCCTCACTCAAATCCAATTCAAGAGCAAGTTAAGACCACCTGGGGTATCATTGGTCCCCTTCAAAAACAAAAGACAAGCTAGTACTCCCTCTTAACTACTTTGCATCTCATATGCTTTGTGTATACTTACATTTATTCACTTTATTTTTTTCTGTCTATATTTTTAAATATATTTGTTGGCCCTTCTGATAAAAATGCAACTTCCTGTGAATAGGGATTGTTTCATTCTGTGTACTTGTCTCCCCAAATCCTACCATAGTTCTGGCACATAATAAGGTACTTAAGAAATACTTCTTTATTGACTTAACTAATTATAATTGCCATTTTAGTTAGGCCATACATTTATTAAATTTATTTAAATGTGATATATAATAATAGCTTGATAATTGTTATTAGAATATCAAACTTACAATTATTTTAAAATTATAATAAATTATAATACATTTGATTTCTTTAGGTAAGCTTATTTAAGCAATACATTTATTTATAAAGCACATATTTAGCAGTTATTTAATAAACATATATTGTTTGAATTGATTGTATTTATCATCTGAGAATTTGGATTCACATCCTGGCTAAGCCATTATGTATAGGTTATTTCACTTTCCTCATTAGTCTAATGAAGAAGGCAGATAATATAAACCCTGAGGACCTGTCCCACCTAAATCTATAATACTAAGTAAAAGTTCCTTGACTTGGGACAAGAGAGACGACCACTTGATATTTCTGTTTTGCTTTTCAGATCCTGTGAAACCACCTGGCTCTTTGCAGCCCTCAACTGACTTCCCTTTAGCTGTAAATACGTCCCCACCCTCTATGCAGATGGATACATCCTCTGGCACTCTACCTCCTCCCTACCAGCTAATTAACTTGCCATCACACCTGGAGTCTCTTCCCATTCAGGATGATCCCCAAGACTACCTCTTGCTCATCAACTGTCAAAGCAAGAAGCTTGAACCCACAAGGTAAAATCCTGCACTATCTAATCTTTTTAAAAATTTTACGTTTACACTTTTTGCAGCTCCAGGTTGGAGGTCCACTTTCCCTACAGAAATGATGTGTGTTGAGCTTAATTGATATCCAGGGAAGTAGTAGCAGAGATCTTCCCCAGGGTCGAGAGGGAAGGCTTATTTTACCAGGCTGTGTCAGAAAGCTGCAGGTTGTCATCCATAGCCTCTGTTGCAGACTTAACTTGCCTACGAGATTTCACTGATGTGTAAATGGTGATCTTGCTCCGTTTCTTATGTGATTATAAACCAGCCAAGGGTCCTCTTTTGTTTCTGAAGAAGGAGAGGAATATCTACTTCTTGAAGACTTTGAAAGCAAAAAGATCCCAGTGCTGTGAGTGTTGGTGTGCTGTGGCTTGTTGGGGGAAGGGACAATGTATGTGTGTAAGAAATTAATTACAAGTAAAATCCCTACATAACAAAGGCTGCAGGGCATCCAAGTGATTGGGTTGGAATGGAATTTAATTTAATTAAATACACTGCTAGAATCCTCTTTTTCATCTCAATGACTGGGGAGAATCCATTTGAATCCAGGAGACACCATATGGTACAAAGGAAAAGTCTGGGGACCTGCAGTCATAAAGACCTGGACCTTGGCAATTACAAATGACCAGGAGAAAGTCTCTGACCCTCAGTTTCCTCACCTGTAAAATGAAGGGGTTGAACTAGATGATCTAACCCAGCCAAGAACCCAGTGTTTCCTGCCTTTCCTGACCAATGCATCACACTGACTTAATGATGAATGTAAAAGCATTTAAAGAACCATCAAAAGGAAATCTGGGCCTGACTTTTCTCTACCCTTAAAGCACATGGTAATTAAGTTGTCAAACAAGTTCTTTCTCTATGGTAAGTGACTATCCTGTGTTAGGACCTTATTCTTTGGGTCTGTTGTATAGAGTCTTTTGTAGTGAGGTATACAGAGCTCTTGCATGTGGGCCTTTCATGGAGGTGGAGAAGGCATTTGCTCCCTTTTCCAGAGGAGGTTTCTCTGTATTTGTTGTGATGGGATTTTGCCTGTAGAAGAAAGGTTGGTTTTTTTTTTTTAATCTCACCAGTTAATAATATACATTCTAACTTGATTTTGCACTGTTTGCTGTGTGTGTTTTAAGATTTCACATCTCCAGCTGTATTTCCTCCATAACTAACCAAGGTTCCTCTTCAGAGTAGGAGTGCCACTATTCCATTGTTGACTTTTTTTTAAATGAACTACTATATTACACGATTCTTTCTACATTTTCCCCTCTTGCCTAGAGTCATCTCTTAATCAATAATGGCTTACATTTACATAGCTCTTTGAGGTCCATAAAAAGTACTTATGGGTGCTAGAGAGGCAGTAATAGAATGTGGAGACCTTAGGGTCAGGAAGATCTGAGTTCAGACCCTAACTGACCAGTGCTGTCTGTGTGGCCCTGAAGCAAATCATTGGATGTTTCCATGCCTCATGGAGGCAATTCTGTGTTGCAGAACCAGTTTTCTCACCAAAGGAGTTCTCTACACCAGTGAAGTCAAAGGTCTGGTTTAAAAAAAGTACCTCATATATGCCCAACACAGTACTAGGAAACACAATTTTTTTCTTCATTTCAACTTAGCAGTCATTTTAAGAAGCTACTCAGTCACAAGTGCCATGCCTCCCTCAAGGAGTACACATTCCATTTAATGTATAAGGAATAGACATGAAATAATTATAGAACAAGACAGGATCAATTGAAGGATTAAAATGTGGGGGACAGTGGCATTAGAATTCAGGAAAGGGAAAGCTCCCCATGGGCTCGAGTCTTTGGGAAAGGCTTCATGGAAATGTAGTTGGGAACTAGGTGTACCTGTAATCCGGGTAAGAATTTGGTTGGGCAAAGAGACAAGAGACCACATTTCAGATCACATGTGAATAACATGAAGGCGGAGAGGACAGAAATGAAAAGAAGAGTAAGCAATCAGATTGGCTGATATGTTCTAAAGAGGACAAACTCTAAAGTGGGAATCAGAAGATCTCCAACAGCACAGACAACTTCAAGTCAGATTCTCCAGAACCTTGGCTAAGAACTTTGGACCTGTCTTAAACTGATCTCATCTTCCCTTGACATCTCCTCCTGTTGGTTACTACAGATGTCTCCACCCTCGGTGTCACCTGGACTTGAAAGCTAATTTAGAGTCTACCCTTCTGTGTGACTATTTCTCTCTCTCTCCTGACCATATCTGGGCAGTCCTACCATTTCTCTCCTTGCAGTCTCTCCCCTCTTTTCTCATTACACTTCTATCATCCAAGTTCAAGGTTTTATTGCTTCCTGCTTAGATTCAGGGGTTTATTGGAGCCGATTAAATTTTCATTATGAGCATTTGTATTTCCATATTCAACAAATGCCACAAATCAAGACTCCATTTGGTGTTTTATTATTCAGGCTTAAGAAATGGATGGAAAAATTTAATAACAGATTAAACTTAAAAGTTGTTGTGTATACATGGATATTTTTTAAAGAGCTCCTTGTTAGACATTTACCAACACTACTGACTTGACTATTGTGATCATTTCCTTTCTGCTCTCCCTGTCTTTTTCCTTCCCAATCTATTATTCATTTTCCAAAATAATCTTTGTAACACATGGGTCCAAACTCCTCATTCTGATGCTTAAGATCTTCAGCCTGTCTGAGGTAGGTAGGTGGCACAGTGGGCCTGGAATCAGGGAGACCTGGATTCAAATGTAGCCTCAGACACTTACTAGTTTTGTTCCATTGGGCAAATCACTTCACCCCTCTTTCCCTTAGTTTTCTCAACTGTAAAATGGGGATAATATTAGCACCTGGGGCAACTAGGTAGTTCAATGGGTAGAGCACTGGGCCTGGAGTTAAGAAGATCTAAGTTCAAATCTGGTCTTAGACACTTAACTAGCTGTGTGACGCTGGGCAAGTCACTTAACCCTCTTTGCCTTATCTATAAAAGGAGCTGGAGAAAGAAAGAAACCTCATGGACAGCATTGGCAAGCTACGGTCCATGGAGTAATAAAGAGTCAGAGAAGACCGTATGACTCCACACAGCAGCAAATAACCCTTATCTCCCAGGGTTGTGAGGGTCAAATGAGATAATATATATATATTTTTTTAATTTTTAAATGTTTTATTGCTTAGATGGTTCGCTACAGAACAGCTTACCTTTCATTCTGAATTTGGAAGTACTGTACAACTAAATAAAAAGAGGAATAAAAATGACCAAAACGAAACTTGTGATTCTCTGTTTGTGTGGCATAGACCAGTTTTGTACACAACTTGTAACAGCAGTTTTAATTTCCCTTTAGAAAATGATGAATCCTACATTCATTATTGTTTCCTGTTTAATGCATGGGCTGCAATCACTAAGATTAACTTCCTTCTTGAAAAAAGGGAGAGAAAGAGGATACAGACAAACAAGGGACAGAGAATACGATGAGTCTTTCTGAGACTGGCATGCGACTGTCGTGTAGCTCCCCAAAGCTCTTAGCAAAAACAGCCCCACAGAGTCTTCTCTGCTTTGCTTCACAGTTGGATGTTTAATGTAGCGATTGAATTATCTCAGCATTTGAGATATTTATTTTTAAAAAGCACTTAGTATGCCTGGCATATAGTAGGCACTATGTAAATCCTTACTCCCTCTCCCCGTCTCTAGCCTACCTTTCTAGCTTTCTTTGATAATTTTCTCATTTACATACACTGTCTTCCAGATAAATTGGACTGCAGATGATCTGCTTTCTGATTTAATTGATCTTAATGATTAAATTCTCATTCATTTAAGTAGATGCTAATTAATTAAACCCATTAATTGAATTCTCTGATTAATTTGATTCTCACATCTCTTTGCTTTTATATAGGTTGTTACCCCTTACCTGGAATAGTCTTGTTCATGTCTACCTTTTAAAAAGTCATTCTGATGGACTCAGCCCAGCTGCCACTTCTACCACAAAGTTTTCCTTCCTCTCCCCCGGCCAGAAGTGATCTCCCCTTCCTCAAATGTTCCTGGAACACTTTGATACTTGTGTTCTGAGGGAGGGTGGGGGAGCAAAATGGTACAGATGGAAAGAGCATTGACTGGAGTCAGAGGACCTGGGTTTGTATCTGGCCTCAGATGCTTACCTGTGTAGCTTGGGAATGTCACTTAAACTCTTAGGCCTCAGTTTCCTTCACTGTAAAATGAAGGAGTAAGTGGCCTCTGAGGTTTCTTCCCAACTCCAGATCTGTGATCATAGGATATTATCACCTATCACACGCTTTCAGATATTTATGTGTTTATAGATCTTTCATCTCCTGCTAGGATGTTAGCTTCTTCAGGAGAAGGATTGTGCTGTTTTTCATCTTGGCATATCCAGTCCCTTGTTTCATAATAGTTCATTGAATTGAATTTGTTGACGTAATTGAATTGGAAAGCCTCAGGGTAGAGTGGAAAGAACTGGATTAAATCCTGGTTCTGCCCCAAAGCCATCCTATACCTGTATAGCATTGAGCTGGACCTCTGAGGTCCTTCTAGTGTTAAGCCTGTGATCCTATGAATTAAACTCTACCTGCTGCCTACTAGAGAATTGTTAGAGCTTTTCAAGCAAGGAGAAGGACATACTGAAAATGATCTTTATGTGGGGATGTGCTAGTAAATATTTAACTGTCCACAGGGGTAGGGTATACACATAGCACCCTTTGAAGTTTAATTAAATGGAGATAACCAGCAAAACAAATCAAGGCCTAATTTGTAGACATTGCCATCTTCTGAGCTGTCAATGCTCCCACAGAAAATTCAACAATTAGTTCTTAGAAGGAGGGCTAGGCTGGCTCCAGCTCACCTTTGTATTTGAGTCTCTGTATTCTTCTGTTATCTATATGAAGAATGCCCCCAGACTTGGTGACTGGTTAGCTGTGGAGTAAAAGAAAGGGAGAGTGTCAAAGGTGACTTCAAGGCTTTAAGCCTATAGAACTGAGGAATGATGCTGCCCCAGATCAAAATAAGGAAACTGGGACATTAAGCAAATGAATTTATAGGGAAGGTGTTGACTTTAAGATAATAGTAGGGCATCCATATGGAAACACCTTTTGGGCAGCTGAGAATAATGAGTCAGACTCTGGCACGAATTGGAGGTGGGCTTGGGGGATGAAGAATTAGATTAGTGGTTGTATCCATGAGAATGGATGAGTCCTATATGACCTACAGCTAGGAAGAAGCTTGGGGGTCATCTTGGCCAGGAGTTCTTTACCTGGGGCCTGTGAACTTGCCTTTTTAATATTTTAATAAATTATCAGACAGCTAGGTGGCACAGTAGATTCCTGAGGTCAAATCTACCCTCTAACAACACTCATTGGCCATGTGAGTCACTGGGCAAGTCACTTAGCCCCTCTTTGCCTCAGTTTCCTCATCTGTAAAATGGGAATAATAGTAGCACCTACTTCCCAGACTTGTGAGGATCAAGTAAGATAAAAATTCTAAGGCTCTTAGTACAGTGCCTGGCACATAGTAATTGAGATAGGTAGATGATAGATAAATAGATAGAGAAATAGAAAGAAACTTGCACACGTATGTATATATACATGCATGTGGAAAATAAATATATAAGTCTATTTGCTTGTACGTGTATATTAGCTACTGTTTCAGTTTAACCTGGTTTCCTCTGTAATCTTGTCGGTTATTGTACATTTTAAAACATTCTGAAAAGGGGTCTTTAGGTGTCACCAGGCCTACAGCGACTAAGAATTCCTGCTCATTATGCCAATCCTATGATTTCATAGAGGAGGAAAGTCCTCTGCCTAAAGTCCCCCCATCTTGGAAGTAGCATAGCTAGGATTTCATCCCAGATCCTCTTGACTCCTAACTCAGACTATTTTCCACTGTATCCTGCTTTCTCCAAGAGAGGTAATATGGCAAGAAAAGTAGCAGTAATTCATATTTATACGATATTTTACAATTTATAGAATGCTGTCATATAGCAAGGGGCAGCTAGGTAGCTTAGTGGATAGTGCACTGGACCTGGAGTCAGGAAGACTCATCCTCCTGAATTCAAATCAGACCTTAGAAACTCACTAGCTCTGTGACCCTGGGCAAGTCACTTAACCCTGCTGGCCTAAGTTTCCTTGTCTGTAAAATGAGCCAGAGAAGGAAATGGTAAACCACTGGAGTATCTTTGCCAAGAAAACACCAGATGAGGTCATGTCAGAAGAGTTGGACATGACTGAAAAATTAGACAAAAAGTCCTCACTGCAACTTTGTTAAGTAGGTGGTGCAGTTTTTCCCCCCTCATTTTACAGATGAGGAAACAGACTTACAGGATAGGTGATTTGCTTGTCCTTATATGAGTAATAAATATTGGACCCTGGTTTCTTGAAAACAAGATTTTTTCTAGTTCTTTAGTAGCTCCTCAAATAGCAGGGAGAACCTATGGAATCATGGGGGAAAAAATTAAACTGGTAGTTCTGAAGGTCAGGATTGTTGTCTCATTTCTGCCAGTAATTTACTGTTATCTTTTGTGTCTGGTAACCAATGAGTTTTTGTGGCATGGTGGAAAGCGCGTGTTTTTGAAATCAGGATGAAAACATGAGATTTCCTATTCTAACTTGAACATCAGTTTTGTGATCATAGGACAAGCCACTTGACCTCTGGGCCTCCATGTCCATACCTGTAAAATGGGTGGGACTTTATAATTCCATTCTGAAAGGGGTGTGGAAAGGCTTAAATGAGAGGATGTGTATAAAACACTTTGCAGATCTGAGTGCTATGTAAACATCTGCTACCATTTTCAACATAAATAAATGTGAGGATAGCTATTTGTCATCCTCATCATACAAAGCTTTGTGACCTTGACTGATCATTTAAGCTTTCTGGACTTGAGGTTCCCCCATCCATAAATGTAGTGTTGAGATTATCTCTAAGACTCCTTCCAATTCTAAAATGTTGTGATTCTATAGCTGAGGCACGAGGGATGTATACAGTTGGACCTTGAGGAGGAAAAGCCAGCTCAGGGAGACAAGAGGGAAAAACAGGATAATTGGCAGTGTTACAAAACCAAAGGAGAAAAGTATTTGTTTTGGTTTTTTTTCAAGAAGTATGGTCAACAGTATCAGATGCTATAGAGAGGCCAGGGAGGATGGAGACAGAAAATTTCTCCCAAGTTATTTCAGGAAGTAATTCCATCGAAATGCAGCAGGGTTCTCATTCATCTTAAGCAAATGGTGAGTGCATCTTGTTCGGCTATCAGCCAAAAGATATGGCTTTTACTAATGCCGTTCGTTTTGTGTTACCTTGCGTGTGAAAGCTGTTTGAAGCCCTCCGCCTGCCCCTAGCATGTTTAATTCCAACCCTAATTTAGCTGAACATTTCTCTGCATGCCCAAACCAAAGGTATGATGTGAAGAAAGTAATTTCCATTCCTTCAGGTTTGTTAGGACTTGGAGGTGGTTAATTAAGTTTCTTAGATTTCTGATTCTCTTCCCATATGGTACTTGCATTATTGGCTGGTTTCCAATGAAGGGGAGGAACTGCAAAATAGATAAAAACACGAAATCCATCAAACCTGTGTACCTGATAACCACATTCTAACCAAAGTATATCATCTTTGTATTTTATATTTTATATTTTTAACTATACCAGGCTAGGCATTCAACATAAGTAGGTAAGAGTACCTTGTAAAGCTTTGTATAGTGTTCAGAGGAGAATATGTCTGTTTGTTAAAAATTTACCCTTCCCAGAGTTTAATAATCTTTCTGGATCTAGTTATGGGAAAGGTTGGGTGGGGGGTAGTAAAGATTACAGGGAATGTGGAAGACCCAAGGGGAATCAGAGTTGTTATTTGTAGTAGCATTATTGTGGACTAGTTGGGATGTTTTCTGGTCTTTCAGTTTAACTGCTACTTTTCATTTATTTAATACATAACTGTGCTCATTGCTCTGGTTAGGCCACACTTGAAACATAATGATCCATCCTGACCTCTGTATCATAGATGATCTAGAAGCTGTCCAAAAAAGAACCATGAGCACATGTAATATGAAGGAACTAGGGATGTTTAGCTTGAAAAAGGGAAGGCCCAGGGGGACCAGGATAGCTAAGCTGTCTTCAAGTACTTCAAAGACTGTCATGCAGAATCATTAGATGGTTTTTTGGCCCCAGAAGACAGATCTAGGAGCAATTAGGGGAATTTGCAAAGAAGCAAATTTAGGCTGGTGGAAAAGAAAGCTTCCTGACTATTGGATTTATCCTAGGGTGGAATGGATGCCTTGGGGGTGGTAGGATTCCTTCATTGGACATCTTCCAGCAAAGACTGGATGACCACTGTCATGCATGTCATTGAAGAGGTTCTTCCTTTTACAGCACAGGTTTGATCCATATACTGATTGAATTCCCTTTCATCTCAGAAGTTCTCTGATTTTTGTGATTAAATGAACAGGACACTCAGCCCCAAGAAAAATTAAGTTGTATATTTTAATTGTTGAGCTGTTTGGTTTTGTTTTTTGGTTAAAACTGAATAAGTTATCCTGTGCTTTTACCATACTAATAATGTGTTCTGTCCTTAACAATTCTTGTCTAGACCACATGCTGATTCTGCAAAATCCGCCTCCTCGGAGACAGACTGCAACGATAATGTCCCTTCTCATAAAAATTCTGCTTCCTCTCAGAGCAAACATGCAGTGAATGGCTTTTTTCAGCAGCAAACCATGTATGATCCTCTCCCCTCCCGAGCTGCCTCTGTTTCTATAGACTCTGGCCTATATAAACTGCCCCGGAGTTTCTCCCATGACGTCTTACCAAAGACAGCATCTCCATCAAGCACCGAGGCGGACGGAGAGCTTTATGTTTTTAATACGCCATCTGGAACATCATCCCTAGAAGTGCAAATGAGACATATCTCCATTGGTTATGACATTCCCCCCACACCTGGGAATACATACCAGATTCCAAGAACTTTTCCAGAAGGAGCATTGAGTCAGACATCCAAGTTAGAGGCCATCCCAGATATTCCTCCTCCACGGCCCCCAAAACCACACCCAGCTCACGACCGATCACCTGTGGAAACATGTAGCATTACCCGAACTGCCTCAGACACGGACAGTAGTTACTCTATCCCCACAGCCGGGGTCCCGCCATCTCGTAGTAATACCATTTCCACTGTGGATTTGAACAGATTGCGAAAAGGTCAGCCTTGGAGGACTTGCCAATTCCACTTTGTTTCCTGTACCAAAGTTTGAATGAATGGGTGGTCATTGGGCTTTTCAGAGAGTCTGATTTTTTAGAAATGGTTAAGTAGTTATAATTTCTTCAGCTACTCCCACACTAGCATCCTGTCATGGTAGGCTGGTGATAGGTTGCTAACCCCTGCTGAAACTTAGCTTTTAAGACTGTTCTTTAGCCTCATCAGGAATATATTCCTTTCCCCTACATCCTTGCCTTACCAACTGAGGAAAATGAATTGGAAGAGCTCCCCCTATTCCTTCTTTTGTGCTTGTGGGTGCCATTTTTAATCAACCTTTCCTTGGTTCTGCTTCCCCTTTCTCTGAGGTGTCTTGGTCCTTGGCTGAGTGGTTCCCTATGTAACACTATGTTTTTTATTTGTCAGCTATGCAGGTGGGAGTTTTTAAACCAAAGCCAGTTTTAATGGCTGTTGGTAAATGTCTCTCCAGAAAATGTTTATGGAGGCATTTTTCTATACCTGTATAAACTGTATTCCCTACAGCCCCACTTTCTACATCCTCTTATAACAGTGCCCTCAAAAGCCCATAGTGTAGAAGAAAAACTGTTGGAGTAAAATGGATAATGGGGTCTTTCTATAGAAATCTCCTTCATGGAAAATATATACTTTGTCCAAGATAAGACCTCCCTTATACATGAATCCATGCTATGGCTCTTAAATTCCATCTTCAGTGTGTAGCACTTTAAAGGGTTTTCCCCAAGGTCATAAACACACCTATTTGACGTTAAGTGTCTCTCTCTTCTTTTTTCTTTTGGAATTGTGCAAAATTAATTATTTTTTCTAAAGAAATTTGTTTGTTGCCATGGAAAAATCATTGAGTTTGCAGTCCGAAGACTTAGGTTTGAAGCCCAGCTCTTTTATGTATTTATTACCTGTGTGAAATGGGGCCAGTAACTTTCCTTCTGAAGGCCTCAGCTCTCCCTTCTCTGAAATGAGAGGATTAGATTAGATGATCACCTCAGATAAGCCCCTTCCAGTCATAAATCTGTTGTCCTCTAAGGCAGGACTTTTTTTTCTTCTAATTAATTAATTTTTAGTTTTCAACATTCATTTGCAATCCGATATAGGCTCTACATATATGTATTCTTATTAAACACATTTTCACAGAAGTCTTGTTGTATAGAAGAATTAGAACAAATGGGAGGAATCATGAGAAGGAAAAAACAAAACAAAGAGACCAAATAGTATGGTTCAATCTGCATTCAGACTGCATAGTACTTTCTCTTAATATGGATAGCATTCTCCATCATGAGGCTTTTGGAGTTGTTTTAGGTTAAGGCAGGGCTTTTTAAGCCTTTTATGGGTCATAGTGAAAACTGTGGACCCTTCCTCACAATGAGGTTTGTAAACACATAAAATGAAAAACATAGTGTTACATAGGGAACCATCATATTGAAATACAGTTATCAGAACATTAAAAAAACAAATCTGATATATATTCTTCCCTATTAGTATTAAATAATAAGACAACACATCCAAAATATAGGCAAGTTAAGGCTATTGTTGCCTATGTATGAAGGAGATACTAAATTTCACTTAAAGGTTAATGGAAATAGAATTTTTTTCTCATCCAAGTTCATGGACCCCTCCTCCCTGCCAAAAATCTATCTACAGGTTTTTTGAGATTCAATGGGCCCCCAAGGGTAAAAACTCCTTTTCTGAGATGATCAGATAGGGCTAAACCCACTATGGTGGGTTTTCTGAACAGTTTTAAAATAGAACAAACATACCATTCTGTTAGGTGAAAATATACATTTATGTTTTTAAAAATAGGGCAGAATTTGAGTGGAGAAAGGTCCAAATTCCACTTTGAAATAAGGAGATCAGATTCACAAAGCCTTGTGCAAAATGTGCATGTCTATTGTCCCCCTCTCACTGATACCCACAACTGCCAAGACATCTGTGTCTTGTAAATGCAGCTGACAGGAAGAAATGCAGTTAAGTATAAGGTTATAGTCATGAAAATAAACTATTGGCGGTTAATGAAACTCTAGCCCAGTGCTAGAAAAGGACAACTAAATCGACCCACAAATGAATCAGAGGGTGAAGGTTACTGTTGCCCAGCTTTTGCCTGCCCTCAGCAGAGATGGCCTTAGGGGGACTATTTTTCAAGCTCATTACTTTATCCAATATGGAGATAATATAGTAATTAGCAGGAGTACTCCCAGTGTGGGATCTCCTTATGTGAGGGCAAATCACAACCAAACTCTGATTTAGTAGAGAAATCCTAGAAAGTTCATTCAGCAGGCATTTGCAGCCAACGTATGTTTTGCCTAAGATAGTGTCTCCTACGCAGAAGGCACTTGATAGATGATTGTCCACTACTTGGTTCAGTTCTGGAATCAAGATCAAAACCCATTTCTGATCAATACCACCACCTACTTAACCTTGGTCTTCTAGAGCCTCAGTTTTTCATCATCTATAAAATGAGAGAGTTGAACTAGATGGTTTCTGAGGTTCCTAGGACCCATTTATTAAAGTACCTAACATATGTGTTAGGTGGTGGTGAGAATACAGATAAATGAAATTACCACTTGCACTCTTCCAAATGCAAGACGTGAAAAGAAAATAGAGTTGTTCAGGTGCCAAGAAGTGACCTGTCTTTCCCAGAGACACACAGCTAGTAAGTGTCAGAGGCTTTGTTTGAATCCAGAGTTTCCTGACCCCAAGCCCAGGCCACTCTGTCCACTCTACTAGACTGTCTTCCTTGTATAGCACTTAGAGTCAGGAAGAGTGTGTAAACTATTCAGAGTGAGCCAACCAGATTGATGCCAGTCTGTTACAGGGCATTTCAAAATCTTAGATATTTTTTAAATTTTATTTAGGTTTTTTTAATATAAAGAAAATAAATCATTCTTGATTATACTGGGAATGGCTCCTGATAGGAAGGATTTAAAATTTGTTATTCTTTCTTTTAGATGCTAGTTCTCAAGACTCCTATGATATTCCACGAACATTTCCAAGTGATAGATCTAGCTCCCTTGAAGGCTTCCATGGCCACCTTGTAAGTATAACTGACCTGGCATCTCACTATGTATCACCCCAACAAAAATTTTGTGCTTTTTAGCATCATGGAACTAAAAAAAAATGTGCAAGTGGACAAGTAGCTCCTTGTTTCCAAGAAGCAGGTGGGACTTACCACACTGATTATCACCTGAGATCATCACTTCTGTCTTTATTTAAAAAAACGTGTGTTATGTGTTTTAGAAAAACAAAAGCATGTTGACAATGGGGAGTGTATCGAGTGAAGAATTGGATGAAAACTATGTCCCAATGAATCCCAACTCTCCACCACGACAACATTCCAGCAGTTTTACAGAGCCAATTCATGAAGCCAACTATGTGCCAATGACACCAGGGACATTTGATTTTTCGTCATTTGGAATGCAGGTCCCACCTCCTGCTCACATGGGCTTCAGGTCAAGCCCAAAGACCCCTCCCAGAAGGCCAGTTCCCGTGGCAGACTGTGAGCCTCCCCCTGTTGATAGGAACCTCAAGCCAGACAGAAAAGGTGAGGATGGCATGCAGTAGTCTTTTTGGTTTTTTTTTAATGTGGTTATAAGTAACATTGAACTGCTCTAATAATGTTTCAGATTGAGATAGAAAATGCCTGAAGTTGTGTGATGTGTGTAGGTGTGTGTGTGTGTGTGTGTGTGTGTGTGTGTGTGTGCGTGTGTGTGTGTGTGTGTGTGTGCACGTGTGTTCAGTGATCTGCTAAAATTAAGTAAAGACATAATTGTTTAAGGATTATTAATTTAACCCCTTGTTATAGAATTTCACTCAGTTATCGAGTCGATCTTTTTCTGTTACCCAGAGTAGAATCTAATCATGGTGAGAAATATATTAAAATTTGATGTCATTCTTTATCATTTTAATAACCCTACCAAGTAGAACCTCAGTCTGTTTGTTACTGTAGTAATGCTCTTTTTCTTTGCTGTTCCTTGTGCATGCAATGATGTTACAGGTGAAAGAAAGCTTTGCTTTCATTCTGGCTTTTGACGTATACATGTAAAACACAGTTTAAAAGCACTTGAGTCATTGCAGCAGTTTTGGTAAGATATGCACACAAGTTTAAAACATGTCCCCGCAGAGGTAGTTATTATGTGTGTGACCATGGACAAGTTGCTTAAGCTCTTGTCTGATTCATTTTTCTCGTTTATACTATAAGGGGGTTGGACTAGATAACTTCCAAGGCCCCTTCAAGTTAAAAACACCTTTTTCTGAGGGAGTTAAGTCACATTAATAGATAGAATTCCAGGCCTGGAGACAGGGAGGTCTGATTTCAGATCTTGTACCCCAGCAAGGATCAGCTGAGATGCTATATGTAAAGTGCTACATAGAGGTTAGCTATCATTATTATGCTATGAGCCCATCATGTTCGGTATCTGTGTCTTTCCAAAATCTAGCTATGAGCTCAGGAACTTAGAGGACAGGCATTCGTTTTATTCTGTGCTGAATGACTTCATTTCTTAATTACTTTATGTATCATGGAATTATCTGTATTGGGTAGAGATTTTCTTCTTGGTCCGTCTTTTTCGGTCATGTCCAACTCTTCATGACCCCTTTTAGGGTTTTCTTAGCAGAAATACTGAAGTGGTTTGCCATTTCCTTCTCCAGCTCATTTGACAGATGAGGAAACTGAGGCAAACAGGATTAAGGGACTTGCCCAGGGTCACACAGTAGAGGTACCAATAGATAGAGGGGTGACTTTAGAGTCTGGAAGGCCTAGCTTAAGTTTTATTTTCACCTTGATCTAGTTATGGCACCATAGGCAAGATAATGTCTCAGGTACCCCACAGCTTTCTAAGACTTTTAAGTTACAGATGCCTTGTTAATGAACACTGAAAATGCTTGGAGCTACTATTCCTCTATGTACTTTGCATTTACCTCTGTGTGTTTGTGTATGTTTTCCATTGTTGACATTCTTTCAGGGTAAAGACTGTGTGGACTTGTGTGTTGAAAACCTTTAAAGCACCATACACATTCATCTGCTGTTATTATTACTAAAGAGAATGGGATCCTCTTCTGACATCGTTGCCATCAGTCACATGTGTCTCATGTTGTTATCCATTGTCATGCTGTGTAGATTATACTTTTGCTTTATGAAGAACTTTCTCACTTATATTATGGCATGATGGAGATTGATCCCTTTTTAAAAAAATTTTTTTTAATTATCTTTTTCAAATTTAACTAATAAAAAAAAGTTGAAAATTTTCTTGCCAATCTGTAGATTTATCTTTTTTTAAAAAACACCTGCATAGATTTCAGAAAGTCTGTAGTAAGAAAACTAACCGAAAGCTTATTGTATAGTTGGCAGTAGGATGTAAAATAGACCCAGCAAAGGCATTAAACAGACTTGCCATACAATACCCCCCAAAATTGATTTGGGTGGGTGGGTACCTTTGTGTCTTCCACATCAATGTGAGGAACTCTCATTAAAGATCAGCAGCTTGCCTGTGGCTTTTAGTTTTATGAGAGATTAAGTCAACCACATAGTGAGTATGAATGTGGCAGAGGCCAGACTTGAAACCCCACAGGTTTCTAAGGTTGTCTCCAAGGTTGAATCTCCAGTAAAGTATGCTGTCTTTATCCTTACTAGAACCAAAATATTCCATTTCATTTTAACTGTTTAGAGCCGCAGAAAAATGGTGAAAGTAGAAGTTGACATTCACTGATTAAATGAAATTTTAAAACTAGACTTTAACAAAATGTGTTACAAAACACATTTTGAAACAGTACACATTGATAGGAAAGGTAAATTAATAAGTCTTGCTGTATGATCTGTTCATTATCATTTATGAAGAGAACTTTGAGCAGACATATTGGAGTAAGTATTTATCATGGCACCTGGAGTCAGGAAGACAGAGAGTCATCTTTGTGCCCTCAGACACTTGACAGCTTTGTGACCCTGGCCAAGTCACTCAATGCTGTTTGCCTCAGTTTCATTATCTGTCAAATGAGCTGGACAAGGAAATGGCAAACCATTCCAAGATCTTTGCCAAGAAAACCCAAAATGGGGTCATGAAGAGTCAGACAGGACTGGAAAACAACTGAACAAATGTGCCAGGCACTGTGCTGGATACCTGGAGAAACAAATAATACAAAGTCTGAAACACTGGCTCCTCAAAAGTAGTTTGCATGTTAGTAGGGGAGAGAGTGAGCACATAAACAAATATATCCAGCACAGATGTCAAGTTAACAAATAGAAAAATATATAAAGGAGATTTGACAGCCCAGAATTTAATGTTCTGGTCTGGAAATATATTGGCAGTGTTTGTATTCTACTTAGTAGGATCCAAAATATGAACAAGTTTGGTTCAAGCTAATATTTGATGGAAATCCATTGAAGTAGTCACTGTTTGGCATGATACCATTTTCAGTGGATGAGTCTCCTATCCCCTTATTATGAAGAGCTAATGAAATGTAAAATGCTAGGCTTAATTCTAGTAACAGTTATAGAGGTCAGCTGCTAGAGTATACAGTGCAGATGAGTTTTTAGAATACTTTTGAAGTGATTGTATCCAGAAGAGTGCATGAAAGCTCTAAAAACATCCTAGATTTAAGGTTTAATTTAGGATTCCCTACCAGTGAGTGTCTTACAGAGTGTATGTGCCCTCCTTTCCCTTCCAACCACAGCACAGGGCTTATCTTGAATTTTGGATTTTTGTGTGTTTTGGTTGCCTAGTACTGGATCTGGGGAAAAAAATAGTTTGGAGATGTTATTCCGTGACAAAGAAACCTACAATTATGAATGAGAGTAAAATTTTTGAGAAACTGGTACGAGATGAAATGTGTCAAGTCACGGTTTGGTCACTATGGTTAGGACATTACTATGTGCCCTAATCCTCCCAGATAACTAACGTGAGGTAGCTTCTGTCTTATGATAATTCTGTTTGTCTGTGTCTGCTGGGGCCATTTGTCAAGCTTCCTCATTTATGAGAGTGTCAAGATGTCTAGAGTTCTTGCAGGGTTTATCTAACATGTATTAATCACCTACTGTGTGCCAAGCACTGTGTGAAGCCCTTGGAATGTGATGACAAAAACACAGTCGTCTTTCCTCTCTTGTTCCTTCACGGAAACAACAGGTACAGAGATAAGTAAATGAAAATATCTGCAAAGAAACATAAGAAGTTTGAATCCTTTCTGTCACAATATACAGGCAACTAGGTGGTGCAGTGGTACAGATAGAGCACCAGTGCAGGAGTCGGGAGGACCTGAGCTCAGATCTCACCTCACACACTTGACACTCACTAGCTGTGTGACCTTGGGCACGTCACTTAACCCCAGTGGCCTCATCCTGGGTCATCTCCAGTCACTGGATTCAGATGGCTCTGGAGGAGAAGTGAGGCTGGTGACCTGCACAGCCCTCCCTCACTCAAAAACAAAGGCAAGTGCCAGTCATGTCATTATTTCTCTGATGGCATGGTCTTCTTTGGCAACGGACAGACACATACACATTCACACACACACACACACACACACACACACACACACACACACACACACACTATACAGACCAAAAAGACTAGTCAAGAGCGTTTCTCTAGCCTCCAGTTTTTATATTTTGAGATATTAGTCTAAATATTTATATATACATGTGTGTGTATATATATATATATATATATTTCAAATTTTAACTCAATGTAGTAAACACTTAGGTCCTAGGGATGTAAATACAAGATATGATGTGACTTCTTTTTTTAGAACCTTCTGAATTGGTGATAAAATCATATTATAATATTTGCTGAAGCTTGATATAAAAAGATTTGTCATAGGACAAATATTGAGGAGGACAGAGATATAAAACTGTTGGATTCAAACTAACTTTTTTTAATGACATTTTTGAGAGTCAGGATAGAGCGATTGCTAGAGTTCCAGACTGGAATCAAAACACTCCAGGTTCAAATCCTGCTCCGGCATTTCCTAACTGTGACTGGGCAAATCACTTAACTCTGCATCAGTTTCCTCATCTGAAAATGAGCTGGAAAAGGAAATGGCAAACCAGATGTCAAGAAAACCCCAAATGGGGTCATGAGGAGTTGGGCAGGGCTGAAAAAATGACTGAACAACAAACCCCCTTATCCACTGTATAAATGGCACTTTTTTGTCTTAATTTTTTAAATCTTCTTTCACTTTATTTAAGATTGACAACTGTTATTCTCCACTCTTGATTTTTGGGATGCCTACTAGAAATAGCTCGTGGCTTAATCAGCTAAATATTTGGCAGCCTAGATAACACAGAGGGAAAAATCTTTTCTGATGGAATTTTCCTGGGTTAGTGACATATTTTCACAGTGACCAGTCTTGTGGAATTTTGTAAACATCCTATGGTAAAAAACCACTAAGGGACAGTTAGTCCCTTTTAAAAGATGTGAGTGTGCTCACTGGAAGCCATGCCTACCTCTGGCCTTCCTGACCACTCAGGGAACAGCTCACACAACTACCTGAGCTGGTTCTTCCCAAACAGAAAGAATCTCAGAAAGAGACTACTGGATTTGGAATCAGAGAGCCCGGGGTTTAAATCTTGGCTCAAGTTGTTACTTGATACCTTCTAGGCTTGCACAAGATGTCTCACCTCTGTAGGCCATTGTTTAAATTAGGATATTAAAGTCTCTTCCTTTTATATCTAAATATGAGGATATATGAGAGAGTGAGAGTATGTAATACACACACACACATACACACACACACACACACACACACACACACACACACACACACTTTACTATATATATTCATCTCTTCTTGATTGGCACCTAAATGGCCTGCCTAACTAAATGGAGTCAGAAGGACCTAAATTCCAACGTGATCTCAGACACTTGCTAGCTATGTGATCCTTTTACCTGCCTCCATTTCCTTATCTTTAAAATGAATGTCATAATGGGCACCTACCTCCCAGGGCTGTTTTGAAAATAAAAGGAATTAGTATTTGTAAAGCGTTTTGCAAACTTTGAAGTGATACATACGTACATACATACATACATACATACACACATACATGTGCATTAGCTATTATTAGTCAACATTTTGTTTACTCATATTGTTTTTCTCCATTGAAAGTCTTTAGAATCTATTAAGTAAAGTAAAAACAGGGCACTTTTGATATAAAATTATCCAGCACTTACTTTATTCATTGCTGAAGTTTTTATTTATTTATATATATGAAGTTTTTTTTAAATTCACTGACCTATTATTTTCTAAAATACTGGATTCTGGAAGCATGGTATCAAAAAGGACAATTTAGGATGAGGTTATCGTACATATTACATAGCAGTACTTAACTCCCTTTCCTGACTCACAGCACTCCCTCCAGTTGGGGGCTTTTCAGTGTTTTCTGGAAGGGATTTCTTAATGTATTCCTGGAGAGCACATGCCCATGCCACAAGACTGTGCATCTATGCAGGGTTGTTACTTTCAGAGAATCAAAACAGGTAAGTGTATATATGTGGGGGTTTTTAATCCACCTTGCTGCTTTTGGATCTTAATTGGAAGTGGATATCCAAAGTGTTTCTAAGCCTTTACGAAAAGTATCCTGCTTATTTCTGCTCTAGCCTCTTACATTTGCAAAATTAGAAGCTTGAGGAAACTCTCAAACTTGAGGAAACTCTCCTCTCTTTTTCACTCAGTTTTAACTTTAAATTTCTAGCTGTTGCTGCCCACTGTATGACCCTGAGCAAGAAATTTGTTTGCTCTGAGTCTTCTTTTCTCCTTCTGTAAAATGGGAAGGTTATTCGTATCATCTCCTTCACAGTAATAGGAAAAATACTTCTTCATATGTTCGAAAAGCGTTTTGTAAATGAGAATTGTGATTTTGTTTGTATTTTCTTCTCCATATTGAAGTTGTCCTATAATGGTACATCAAAATTTCAAATGTAAAGGATAAGTTCTGGGACTCAGTTTCACTCTGGTTCTCCATTGAAGATATCAAGGAGGGGGATGCAGCAAGTGGAAATCTGTTCATCATCTGATATTGTATTGGAAGGTCTTTATCCTTATTTGTCTCTCCCCATATCTACGTCTGTCACTATCTCTGTTTCTCTGCACCATCTGTCTACTTTCCTTTCTCTCCCATCTCCTTTCGAGTCCTTGTGAATTTAATACCTCCTCCCTTTTGTGGCTGGGTACCACCTACCATCAAATTGACTGTTGGGTCTGAGTCAAACTCAAGAATGTGAAAAATCATCATTTTGCACAGTAGGGTTACTACTAGTAGCTGCCTCTGTTCTTGAACAGTTTTCATTGTAATGTATTCTTTAGTTAAATCCAGTCTGACAGACATGACTAGGCAGAATGCAGAGGCAGTCTTCAGCATCATCACAACTAAGCCAGGCTGCAGCTGGCCAAGTCTTCTTTTTGGGAGCTCCCCCTAGTTCCCCTGGCATGTTGTCAGCATTGGAGTCAGTGGCCCACATTTTACTGGAATGGGTTTTTTTTCTTTTTTCCTTTTGCCTTACTGTACATTTCTCCCTTGCATTTTTCACCTGTATCATAATATTCTAGAACATCTGGGAGAAGGGGTGAATAGGAACACATAGCATTCCAGATCTCTTAATAGTGGGGCAGGAGGGAGACAGACACACAAACACTGTGGAAAAACAATTGCGGCTTATCCAGATTAACCTGTGACCAACCATAGAGCATCTGGTCTGTGTAAAGCCTGGAACTCACTTTTTTGTCTTGAATGTTGATGTTCCATCATTCAGCTTGTGTTTGGTCATGTGACTGACATCCATCAGAGAGATACATGTACAAAGTGATGCAGATTTTTCTGTGTATCTTTTAGCTGTTTTCTCTTTGTACTAGTAGTTCACCACTGAAAAAGGAAGAATAATGTAAATTTGAAATGGATTACTGTTTTGTTACTTAAAATCTTACAACTAACCTTGAGTTATGCTTGAACAAAATAGTTATATTTTTAAACATCATGTCTAATCATTATTTTCATACCTGGACATCTAAGCCAAGGAACAAGGCAGTGCATAGCAAACTGGGATTGCTAAACTAGATCAGATTGTAAGGGAAACTGGGCCTGCCCTATTGTTTTCATGCTCATCCATCTCGATCTACTATCAGGCAGTGTGGTATACTGGAAACTCACTGGACTTGGGCATCAGGGGAGCTAGGCTTAAATCCCATCTTTACTTCTAGGATAACTTCTATGACCTTGGGCATATCACTTAAGCCTTTTTTTTTTTTTATTTTGTAATGTTTAACAATCACTGCCATACAATTGTGATTTTATCCCCCCCACCTACCCTCCACTCCCCCCCTCCCTCCCCACGACTGCATACAATTCTGTATAGATTCTACATATACTTTCCTATTGAGTATATTTTCACTATAGTCATGCTATGTAGTCAGACTAAGATAAATGAAAGAAATCGTATAACAAATCAGAACATGATACACAAACACATACACATACACAAACATGATCTGCTACAATATGTGAGTGACTTCCATATTTCTCTCTCTGAGTGTGGCAGGCATTTTGCCTTGAGATCCTCCATTGGGATTTTTTTTTTTTTTGGTAAGAAGTTCTTGTGTTATTACACAAATCTAAGTCTACCAGAAAAAACTCTCACACACTGTGGTTGTTGCTGTGCATAAAGTTCTCCTGGTTCTGCTCCTTTCACTCAGCATCAGGTCATATAAGTCCTTCCAGGCCTCTCTGAAGTCTTCTTGTTCATCATTTCTTATGGCACAATAGTACTCCATTACATTCATATACCATAATTTATTCAGCCATTCCCCAATTGATGGACATCCCCTTGACTTCCAGTTTTTGGCAACTACATAGAGTGCTGCTATAAATATTTTTGTACATGTGGGACCCTTTCCCATTTTTATGATCTCTTGGGGATATAGTCCTAGTAGCGATATTGCTGGGTCAAAGGGTATGCACATTTTTGTAGCCCTTTGGGCATAGTTCCAAATTGCTCTCCAGAATGGTTGGATGCGCTCGCAGCTCCACCAACAATGAATTAGTGTTCCAACTTTCCCACATCCTCTCCAGCATTTATCATTTTCTTGTTCTGTCATGTTTGCCAATCTTATAGGTGTGATGTGGTACCTCAGAGTTGTTTTGATTTGCATCTCTCTAATCAATAGTGATTTAGAGCATTTTTTCATATGATTATAGATAGCTTTAATTTCTTCCTCTGAAAATTGCCTGTTCATATCCTTTGACCATTTATCAATTGGGGAATGACTTGTATGATTATACATTTGGATCAGTTCTCTATATATTCTAGAAATGAGGCCTTTATCCCCGAGCTTAGCTGTAAAAATTCTTTCCCAATTTACTACATCCCTCCGGATTTTGGTTGCATTGGGTTTGGTTGTGCAAAAACTTCTCAGTTTAATGTAATCAAAGTTATCCATTTTGCATTTCATAATGCATTCTATCTCTCCTTTAGTAAAGAATTCTTCCCTTCTCCATAGATCTGATAAATACACTATTCCTTGCTTCTCCAGTTTATTCATGGTATCAATCTTTATACCTAAATCATGTACCCATTTGGACTTTATTCTTGTGTATATCACTTAAGTCTTTCACAATTGATAAAATAGGAAACTTCTTTTGTAGGACAATTTAAAGAATTTTAAGTTGCAATAAATATTAGTTGTGAGCTTTTTTAATGTTGTGAGAACATATGTTGCTAAAGAAATAATATCACTAAAAATTAATAGGAACCATTTAGAAGCCACAGGCATTGCATTCTTGGCTTGTGCTGCATTTGAATGAATTGCCTATTCAAATTCTTCCTCATTCTTTCTCAGTGTCACAGTTTTCCTTATTTACCCAGTCTCCTCTAGGACCTACAAGCCTGACTGATTTGAATCACCTACTTTTATGATATTAAGTCACGATGGGGAGAGCTTGGTGCTAGTCAGCACAAGTTCACGTGGTGTTCACTCCAGAGTTCTTGGAAGAGGATGGCAGTCACGGCGATGTTTTTATGTGGCAGCCTAAAGTAGCAAAGAGACTTACCATGAGCAGGTCCAGATATATGAACCAAATATAGAGTCCCTGCAGAATATGTTTATATTATCAAGGGGGGGAAGGGGGGATCCAATCTTCAGCTTACAGGAAAAAGCCAAATAGGAGAATTCAGAGTTTTCCATTTTAGACCAACAAAAGTATGTAATTGATTGGTTGGGGAGTAGGGGCAGAAATGACCTATAGCCGCTCAGGGAAAAGAGATATAATCAGATTGGGGTTTTCAGAACAGCTGCTATCCATATCCATCCTTTAAAACCTAACTCCAATATCCTTCTTTTTATTGGTCAATAATGACCTTCATTCTCGGACCTCACTCGAATGCTTGATTTTGTCCCTGTCCAATGCATTTTATCTGAGCTTGTGTCTTATGCCCTTAGTGGACTTAAAGGTCGAAGAGGAAAAGGACTGGCTTGTGGAAATTTTTTTTCTGTCACATAGTATTTACATGGTGGTTCTAAATAGGTGCTTAATAAATGTTTACTGAATGAATCAAAAATAGGGAAAATTAGGACCTCATTTGTAAAAGAGATGGTTCTTCTGGAAGACTTCTAGCACCAGATGTATGATCGTGTGTGTGTGTGTTTGTGTGTTTGTGTGTGTGTGCATGTTAGTGTGTTTGTGTGTGTGTTTACATAAGATATGAAACTTCAGAGGAATGATGGCATTGAAATGGGTTTGCATTAGATCTGAGAATTTTTCTTTCGGTGATGGGGCTTTTTATCATGTTAGCAGACAAACTCCTAACATGGAAGGGGTTGGGTTTTTCCATAAAATGCTTAAAAATTACCTAACCCATCTATGAAAAAGCCTCCATCTTTTATAACCCTTTGCTTCTTACATATATTTTTGCATGCAACTTATTACTTCTTTCAGTTGTGGTGTTTCCTCTACCCTAGCATGACACATGGCTGGATTGCAAGATTCTCCATGGGCTTATTTATACTTTGGAATTTAACCTCTCTGCACAGGGTTCTGTTGCTTATTTACAGAATTCCAACTTTCCCATTAAAAAAGAACATTATATTAAGAGAGTCTTCTTTCTACCAATTAGGTCAAAGTCCCAAAATTTTAAGACCTAAACCCCATGGTTTAGAGCGAACTGATTCACAAACCATAGGTGACTTTGCTACAAGACGAAAGGGTATGTACTTTAGCACCGCATGTTGTATGGGACTTTGGGATTTTAAAAAAAATTTTTTTTTTTTTTTTGCATTAAAGGAAAAATGTTGGGGATAAGGCCTTTATGACCACTGCTGTTGCAAATGAAGCTTATCTATCTGCATTTAACTTTGGGAGGGAATAAAAGTTTCCATTGAAAGGAAATCCAACTCCTGCTACATTGGATAGATTACTTAGAGTTGGAGTTATTAGGAAGACCTGATTAAAACTCAGCCTCAGACTCAGATTCATGGTCCTGGGCAAGTCACTTAACTTCTCTCTGCCTCAGTTTCCTCATCTGTAAAAGGAGGGAATTGGGCTCATTGGCCTCTAGGGTCCCAACCAGCTCTAAATCTTTATCCCTATTGCCTTGCAAACAAAAACAAAAAAACAGCTTATGTTTAAAAAAAAAAAAAAAAGGAATATTTGGTATTGTTTTCACCTACTGTGTTACTTCTCATTTCCTCAGTCACTTTTTTATCCTCAAGCTTGTGGATGATTTTTATTGTTGCAAATAGTATCTCTTGCTGGTTTTTACCACATTTTAGAGAATGCAATATATGTAACCAACTTCCATGAGTTAGTGAGATTTGTATTTGGAAAAGTGACCGGGCTTCATTTGTCAGCTGAAACTGTAACAGAGATCTGGAGTTTAAGAGGGAGTTATAATCTCAGAAGGCAAGGTCAGACACCATAATTAGTTACTACATATATTGCTATCAGCAAAATTATCCCATTATCTCAAAAATTTTAATGAAGCAATTCATAGTTCATTTCTTGTCATCTTGCCCAGGGCTCTCAGTCATGTGCCTCATGGAGCTTGTTTGAGCATCTGAAATAACTACACATTATGTACTATGGCATTATTTATAGTAACAGCTGATTGGAATCAATTGAGCTGTTTTTCTTAGCCCATCGTGTTTTTTGGGAGGGACAACTTTTTAAAAAAATTTTAAGAAAAGATTTTGGTGTTGGGGAGCAGTAACTATTTGGAATTCAAAGAGAAATTCATTGTCTAAGGGAGACAGTGTCCAAATTAAGTCTTTAAGCTGTCATGGGCATATGTGTGTCAATTGGCTTTTCAGACTGCCTAGAGTTCTGATTTACTGAGCAAATCAGGATCACCCATAAAGCAAACTAATTATCTCCACTTGTCATTTGTTGGCTTTATTATAATTCAGCAATGAAAACTGTGGGCAAATTTACCTTGTCTCCCATAGAAAAAGTGAACTAGTTTTAAAGTGACTGTTTTTAGCCAAAAAAATAGGTGACACATTTTTTATATTTTTGGCTTACCTTCTTCAAAATGGAATCACTAGGGTTTGTTTCTTTTTTAGACTAGACATAAATTAAATGTTTTAAGATACAGTTCACAGTGAAATGTTATATTTTGTTATGATATTTTAAAACATAGATTCTTAACCTTTTTGTGTGTGTTGTGAACCCCACTGACACTAGTGAAGCCTGTGGGTCCCTTCTCAGAATAATGCTTATGTATACATAAAATAGAAGACATAGGAAACCAATTGTATTGAAATATACTTAAAATTTTTTTAAAAAACAGATTTATGAACTCCAAGATTCTCTATTTTAAAGTAATATTTTAAAACCTTAATTGTTGTTTGTTTTTAAGATATAGTGGAGAGAGCCATATGATTACTGTTGGGGTTGGGGGTACATTGTTCTATAGCAGAAAGAGCCCTGGGATTTGAGGTCAAAGTATCTGAGTTCAAATCCTGTCTCTGCATTTTAACCCTTTGGGCCTTGCGTGATCTCTCACCCGCTCTAAGGTTTCCTCACCTCTGAAAAGAGGATAATAAAGCTTATACTACCTACCTCACAGGGCTGTTGTGAGGAAAGTACATTATAAACCATTAAAGCACTATAAACATGAGCCAGTATTGTAGTTTTTAAATTCAGGAAGGAATGTGCTTTAAAATGTAGATTAAAGAAAAAGAAAAAAAACCGTCCATAATACAAGAGTAGCATTCAGCATCAGCTGATCAAGAAAAGTTTGAGAAGCATAAAACAAAAATGAAATGCTTATTCCCAATTATCTTTTTATGTTCGTAAATTAAATAGGCATTTAAACTGAGAAGCAATTGTAGTCTAGTAAAATAAATCTAGGACTGAGAACCAGGAGACTTGGGTTCTCTAATTCAGGCCTGCCACGTATTTCTCTGGGCCTCATTTTCCTCATCTATAAAACAAGGCATTTGAACTAGATCTTCTCTCAGGTCTCTTCCAACCCTTTCTTTAAAAAAAAAACAAAAACAAAAACAAAGTATATATGTAGATATATACACATACAAACCAGTATTACAATACCATGTGTGTTTTTCATTGGCTTGTGCTTTAAGAGTCTGTCTCTCTCTCTCTTTGTCTCTGTGTGTTTCTCTTACAGTAAAGCCAGCACCACTGGAAATCAAACCATTGCCAGAATGGGAAGAGCTCCAAGCCCCTGTGAGATCTCCTATTACGAGAAGTTTTGCTAGAGAGTAAGTCTTTGGTTTATTTGCATTATTTTGAATAATTACCATTTTTCAAAATAATGAGTAAATTTTAGAAGCTGTGGCAAGCTGGCAGGTATGGAATGGGAAGGAGAGAGGAGAGCTAAGTCTCTCTTCATTAAAAGCAGGGATAATGAGAAGTATTACACAGAGATTATGAATGTGGGATATTAATTTCTCTGTATATGTGTGCAGTCATGGTGGAAGGAATTGCCTGTTGATTGTGTGTTTATGTGTGAGTATATACCAGTAGGTAAGGGTGCATTTATACATGATATAGTTCATGTTTTGAAAGGAACTTCCAGTGTATTCCCATCACTCCAGAATATCTGTGGTCCCATCGATGTTGCTACTTCCTCCAGTGATGGGGTACAATTCAGCCACATCTGCACAACCTGTGTATCTCCCATAAATCTCCAACATGGAGACCATCTAACAAGTTGAGGGGTCTTCTTCTGAATCAGCAATTCTTAACCTCATAGTGCCCTTTGATCATCTGGTGAAAACTATGGATACTTTCTTAGAATAATGTTTTATTGGCTACATTCATCATAGAAACAATTGCTAAATCCTAGTTAGAAGACAGTCAAAATAGAGATGTCATTTTTTTCCATCCAGATTCATGGGCCACCCGACATCTATCCATAGACCATGTCCGTGGATTCTAAGTTAAGAACCCTTGTTCTAGATCATTTGACTTTCTGTGAATCCCAATTGAGCATGTAGCTAGTTCACTGCTTGTCTTTTGCTCCCATTGGATGGCCAGCTCACCTTTTTTTCCATCCAAACATTCTGTAGACACACATAGCATAGGTTGGATTTTTTAAAGGGATTTTCAAATATCCATTTTTTACTGAAGTTGTTTTTAAGTGGCATCATCAAGTGGACAGTCCCTATTAGCTTTCATTCCTAGAAGCAGCATGATGTAATATACAGAGTACTGGACTCAGGCTTGGAGTAAGGAAAGCTTGTGTTCAGGTACTGCCTCAGAGACTTAGTAGCTATTCGACCCTGGGAAAGTCACTTAACTCCTCTGTGCCTCAGTTTACTCAACTGCAAAAAGAGAAATTGGACTCAGTGACTTTCTGAGGTCCCATCCAGCTTTCTAGCAGCAGTCTGATGATCCTATAATTTGGTTCCCACACAAAATAACTCTGTGCATGAAAAGAAAGATGACCTTTTAAAGATTAAACTCCAGAAATTCATTATACATTTCAATGGGCTAAGAATAAAGGACTGTGTGAGATCATAAATAAAACTCTGAATATAAACGAGGACCAAAAAAATTTAAAGTTTCCACCTACAATTTTTATTATTCTTTTTTTTAAAGCAATTTTAGTCCAATTGATATTGCTTATAAAAAATAATTCCTGGTGATTAGCTCCTCCAGGTTTCCTATGTCTCCCAGACCGGATTCAGTTCATAGCACAACTTCAAGCAGTGACTCCCATGACAGTGAAGAGAATTACGTGCCCATGAATCCAAATCTGTCGAGTGAAGACCCAGTAAGTAAAATGTGCATGTAAAGTCAGCTCTTCTCATCTGTCTGCTGCTTAGAACTCATTCAAATGGAGGCAAGACGGCAAACATAATCCGACATCTTTTCTTTATGTATAAGGAAAAAAGGCAATTCGTTAAAATTCTTTGTCCCCTTTTCTCTAAGTATTATCATTGATGGTATTTGTAATTAATTCAGTATAACATTCTGTATACAAACTATATCAAGAGCAGAATATCTTTTCAATGAAGTTAATGAAAGAAGTGTTAAATGCTTTGTGAAGGTAATATCCTCTCCTTGAGATATATTTGGGGTTCAGAAGATATATATTTTACACTTAATCTCTGGGTTTTTTTTTTGTTTTGGATACTAAAGCAGTCATACAATGGCATGGCCAAATTGACTCTAATTCTATATTTAATATACCAACTAGGGTGAAGGAGATGGTTTGAATGGAGATTTCATTATATTTTTATCGCCAATCTGATACTAGATTTGTAAATTTCTCTGTGTCTCTTGCCCCTTCCCCAATCCACTCCCCAATCCAAATCTCCTCATCAGATCAATTCATTCTTCTTAAACTAGGACTCTCCTGAAGAGGGAAAAAGCTGTGAGCAAACTCATTAATTAAGGTCATGCTTGACCTTTAGCTGTCCACTCAAATTAACTTACCTTTAATTGAGGTCAATTTATGCCTCCAACATGGTGCTGTAGAAAGAATACCAGAGAATCAAGTAAAAAACAACTTGAAATAATAGACAACTTTAGCAAAGTTGCAGGATACAAATAAACCGACATAAATCATGTATATTTCTAGACATTACTAACAAAGCCCAACAACAAGAGATAGAGAAATTCCATTTAAAATTATTGTAGACATTATAAAACATTTGGGAGTCTATCTGCCAAAACAAACCCAGGGACTATATGAACACAATTACAAAACTTTTCACACAAATAAAGACAGATCTAAATAACTGTAAAAACATCAGTTGTTCATGAGTAAGCTGAGCTAATATAATAAAAATGACATTTCTACCTAAGTTTATTTATTCAGTGCCATACCAATTAAACTGCCAAAAAATTATTTTATAGAGCCTGAAAAAAATAAAATCAGAATTCATCTGGAAGAACAAAAGGTCCAGAAAATCAAGGGAATTAATGAAAAGAAATGCTAGAGAAGGTGGCCTAGCCCTTCCAGATCTTAAATTGTATTATAAAGCAGCAATCATCTTGATACTGGCTAAGAAATGGAGGTTGACACAGTAATCAAAGATTATAGCTGTTTGATAAACCCCAAAACTCCAGCTTCTGGGATAAGAACTCACTAATTAAGAAAAACTGCTGGGAAAACTAGAAAATAACATGGCAGAAATAGAGCATAGACCAGCATCTGACACCATATACCAAACTAAAGTCCAAATGGGTACGCAGTTTAGATACAAAAGGCTGATACTATAAACAGATTAGGGAAGCAAGAAATAGTTTATCTGTCAGATTTATGGAGAATGGAGAAATTTATGATGAGATAAGAGAGAGAACATTATGAAATGCAAAATGGATAATTTTTATTACATAAAATTGAACAGTTTTGTGCAAACAGCCAGTGCAACCAAGATTAAGGAGGGAAGCAGAAAACTGGGAAATAATTTTTACAACTAGTGTCTCAAGGCCTCATTTCTAAAATATATAGAGAGCTGAGTCAAATTTACAGGAATACAAATCATTCCCCAATTGACAAATGGTCAAAAGATATGAACAGGCAGTTTTCAGAGGAAGAAATTAAAGACATCTATAGTCAAATAAAAAAATGCTCTATATCACTTGATTAGAGAGATGCAAATCAGAACATCTCTGAGGTACTATATCACAGCTATCACATTGACTAACATGACAAAATAGCTCACAAAAAATGGCTAATATAAATGTTGGAGAAGATGTGGGAGAGTTGGAACACTAATTCATTGTTGGTGAAGCTGTGAGCTGATCCAGCCATTCTGAAAAGCAATTTGGAACTATGCCTAAAGGGCTACAAAAACGTGCATACCCTTTGACCCAGCAATACCATTTCTAGGGCTGTATCCTAAAGAGTTCATGAAAATGGACAAAGGTCCCACTTGTACAAAAATATTTATAGCAGCTCTTTTTGTGGGGTCAAGAGCTGGAAATCAAGGGAATGTCCATCACTTGGGGCATGGCTGAACAAGTTGTGGTATATGAATGTAATGGAATACTATTGTGCTATAAGAAATGACAAACAGGAGAACTTCAGAAAAACTTGGATTTATATGAACCGATGCTGAGGGAAGGGAGCAGAACCAGGAGAACATTATACATAGTAACAGCCACAGTGTGTGAGGACTATTTCTGATAGACTTAGCCCTTCACAGCAATGCAAGGACCTAAAACAATTCCAAAGGACTCATGATGGAAAATGTCATTCACATCCAGAGAAAGAACTATGAAGTCTTGCAGAACCAAGCAGACTATTTTTTTGTTTTGTTTTTTCTTTCTTTCTCATGGTTTCTCCCATTTGTTTTTATACAGCATTACTAATGTGAAAATATGTTTAATAGGAATGTATATGTAGAGCCTATATCAGATTATGGGCCATTTTGGGGGCAGAGGAAGGGGGAGGGAATTTTGAAACTTATGGAAGGAAATGTTGAAAACTAAAAATAAATTAACTCAATAAAATAATAAAAGCTAAAAAAAAAAAATACCAGAATTTATGTCAGAGGACTACATTCAAAGCTCATTTCTTACTACCTCTGTAACCCTGAGCAAGTCTTCTAACTTCTCTGTACATCAGTTTCCTCATTTAAAAAATTAGAAGTTTGGGCTAGATAACTTCCCAAGTCCCCTCCAGTTCTAAATGTTTCATCCTGTGAAGCTATAGAAAAACTGCTGATGTATATTGCTTGAGGATAGTTTCCATACAAAGGCTTCTCTATGATGATGAAATCACAGGTCTGACCCCTGCCCCTCAAAAACGAAATTCACATGTGGCTGGAGTCTTGATATAATACAAACTTCTGTGGGAGGAAGCAATGAGAGGAGAGGTCCTGTTTAAACAAAGTATTTCTGATACTTCAGTAATTAACACAACTGCACTCCACTGCCCTCCACCTCCAAGAAGGGGTCTAACGCAAACTCAGTAGTAGAATACCCTGTCACATTATAGCAGGACATCAGAATAAAAGTGGTAAGCAACATATAAGTCTCCCAGATTAGGATATTACACAAAAATAAGTTTTACTGATATCTTTAGTTTTTATAGTATGCATTTCCTACTGCATTCTTACCTCTTCACTTCCCAGAGATCCATCTGGGAGCTGGCCGGGACTTAGACATCTAGTATAAAATTATGACTTTTTGCAACCTTTGTTATTGGCTTATCCTTAGGTTTTTGGTTAGTTGACCATATGTAACAGATCCTTTTTAGTAACTTTATTTTCTTACAAATTATTTTCTCCCATACAAATTTCAATTTGTAGAGCACAAAGGATCTGAGTCTATGAGGACTAGGGAGAGGCCTGGAACAAGGAAGACCCTTGTTTAAATATGGCCTCAGATATTTACCAGCTGTGTGACCCTGCACAAGTCACATAACCTCTGTTTGCCTTAGTTTCCTCATCTGTAGAATGGGGATAATGATAGCACCTACCTCCCAGGGTGGTTGTGAGGACCAAATGAGATAATAACTATAAAGTTCTCAGCACATTACCTGGCATATCCTAAGTGCCGTATAAATGTTAGGTGTCAGTATTATTATTAGTGAGGCCAGCATACTAAAATAGTCTTATTGGCAAATAAAATGTTTTTGAATTGTGTGAATGTTATGAAAAATGGGTTGAACCATCTACAAGATTGCCCAAAAAAGCAGAAAATCTTGAGCTGGGGCCTAACAAGCAATAAAACTCTTTTTTAATGAATAAAAAGAATTCATTGCATTTTAGAACTTCCAAGATATAAATGACTAAGTTAATACAAAAAACAAGTAGCTGTGAGTTCACATGAGGAATTAAAAACCATATGTTAAAATACCAGTAAGATTTTTTTACCTGATTTTTTTTTTTACTTACCTTTTCAAACCTGTAAGAGTGTTATATATTTAAAATCATCTCATTTTTTTTCTAAGCCCTGAAATTTTCAAGCCTTTTTTCTATGCGCCTAGGCAATCTCTCCCTGCCAATTCAAACTGAACTGTTTGCTCTATATAGGCATAAGGCAATAGAGTATTCACTGGAAGTGTTTTAATCTTTGAAGAAGTAAATCAAGTCTTACTTTGCTGTCAGTTAGGATACCTTTGAAACCCTGTAGAAAAGTTTCTTCCATAGAGACAGAAGAGAAAATAAGTATCTATTAATTCAGTTCTATTCAAAAATATGTTTCTTAGGTATCCACTAGAGATAGACAATCCCTACGCTCGGTGAACTTATATTCTACTGAAAGAAAGAAGCACATTCCCAGATGTGAATACAGCAATACATACACAGTACTTTGGGGGACAAAGGAAAGCATCAAGAATTAGAAGGAATTTAGAGGAAGAACAGAAGGAGCCTCATGTATGAGGGAGCACTTGACATGAGCCGTGAATGGGTATAGGCATTGCAAAAGGCTGAGATGAGAAGGAAGAACATTTCAACCTTTATACAGGCTTAGAACAGGAGACAGAATGTCATGTTTGAGGAAGCAAATTAACCACTTTGATGAGAACCTAAAAGTATGTGAGTGGAGAATAATTATGAAATCATTCTCGAAAAAATAAATTGGAGCCAGATTGTGAAGGTCTGGACTTGCCAAGCAGCAGCGTTTCATTTCTATTCTAGACCATCAAAGCTTCCTAAATAGGGCAGTGACATGGCTAGATATAGACTTTTGGAATGTCAAATTGATAACTTAATGGAGGGTGGATTGGAAAGGTCAAAGACCAGAGGTAGGGAGAACACATAGGAGGCTATCACAACAGCACACATGAAAAAAATACAGCAGCCTGATCTAGAGAGGAGATTTAGAGAGTGTTCACGAGGAAAGATTAAAAGGGCTAAATTGAGGATGGGTATTTGAACAAAAGGAAATTATGGGAAATCAAGGATTTGGGGATCTGTAAACTGAGAGAAATTGGAAGGTATGAAATATTTCTACACAGACACTACTCTGGTATCTAAGTAAGAGAGAAAAATGCCTAATGAATAAACAGATATATAAAGATGCCATGTTTAAGCATTGTTTAAAAAAAAAAATTCCTGGTGCCATTTTGGAAAGCTGGAATGTTTGCTATTCTCCTTCTAGTGCATCATACTGCTGACTCAAAATGGGCATCATAATCTAAATATGTGACATGGGGTCAATCTCTATGTAATGGATTATAATGTGGAATTTAGGCAAGTTCTGAGATTATAACAAGAGAAAATAGACTTTCATCATAGCAACATCAGTTTTGATCACAATAATTAGCACGGCCGTTTTGAAACAGGATGGGATCTTAAAGATCATTTAATCCAAATTCCTCATTTTACATATATGGAAACTGAGGTCCAGAGATACTAACATGACTACCAAAGATAGAGCTGGGATTTGAATCTGTCAAGCTTAAATCCAATGCTTTCCCCACTGTATAACATTGCTTATAAAGTAAAAATTCTCCAACTCTGGTAGCTTGTCATTAGACATAAAACAACAGTACCTTTTAGAATATAAAATTAGATATATTAAATTACATTAAATCTTAAATTAAATTAGAATATTCCACCAGAGTTAAAAATAAGTGTATGGTTGTTTGGGTACAGAACTGACTGAAAACAGAGGAATTCCTTAGATGAACTATATGGGAAGCTAAAAGTATTTGAGGGCAGGACTTGATCCCCTGTTATCTTTGTATTACTTGTGCCCTGTGAACTGAAGGCATTTATACATATTTTTGTTTTTATTTCAAATTAAATTGAATGGGTTCCTCTTAAACCATGGGATGCTATGTATCTAAGTATTCTCCATCAAACAAGCTCAGAGCAAACATTCTTTCAGTGACCATTTGGAGAATTGCTTTTTTCCTCTACTGTGTAAAGCAGTAAGAGAAAGAATGCAAAGACAAGAATCCTTGGAAATGTCCTTTCTCTTGCAGAGAAGGGAGCAGCAAATAGAAAAAAATAGCCATTTGCACAAACTCAAAAAATTTCTACCCAAAATTCTACTCATTTTCTTATTTTTCTTAGCATAATTTAATCTGCAAGCATAAAGCTAAATACAACATAGTCTGACGTAGAACTCTAAATGAGAACATTGGATTGGGGCTTAGCAGACATATGTTCTAAAGTCAGAGTTTTAGAGCTAGAAAAGGCTTCACAGGTCATCTTAAACAACGCACTCCACACCCCCACCCCCCGTTTTGCTAGTGAGGAAATTGAGTCCAGACAGAGTCAATGTCATGTTTATGGCCAAAAAATAAGTAGTAGCTCCAAGGCTTCCCAAGCCCAGGTCCCCTGGAGCAGTCTTACTATTCTTTCTACTATATACTGCTCCTAAAGCTTAATTATTCTTCTAAGACCTGTATTCTGTTCTGTAAAATCAAGGGCTAGGCTAGTTACTCTCAGATCTCTCAGCTCTAAAATTCTCATAATCTGTAAGAGGCAGGAAAAGAGCCTTGATTTGGAAGCAGAAGACTTTGGTTCAAATCTTGACCCTGCCATTGTGACTTCAGGCAAGTTGTTTCACTTTTGTACCTTAGTTCATCAGCTATAAAATAAGTAGATTATAATAGATGCCTTATAAGATCCTTTTCAGCACTAAGCCCATGATCTAAAGAAGTGTAGCTAAATTTTAAAATTATTTTTAAAAAAATAATATTTCATTTTCCCCCAATGATATGTAAAGGCAATTTTTAACATTTTTTTTTTAATTTTGAGTTCCAAATTTCTTCCCTCCTTTCCTTCCTCTCTCCTTGAAAAGGCAAGCAATTAAATATAGATTATAAGTGTACAGGCATGCAAAACATATTTCCATTTTAGCCATATGGTGAAAGAAAACAGACCAAAAAAAGACATGAAAAAATAAAGAAAGTGAAAGATAGAATGGTTCAATCTTTATTCAGACTCCATTGGTTCTTTCTCTGGAGGGGGATAGCATTTTTCATCATGAGTCCTTTGAATTATGTTGGATCATTGTATTGCTGAGAATAGCTAAGTCTTTCACAGTTGATCGTTGTGCAATCCTGCTGTTACTGTGTCCAGTGTTCTTCTGGTTTCTCTCACTTCACTTTGCATCAGTTCATGTAACTCCAGGTTTTTCTGAAATTGGCTTATCATTTCTTATAGCACAATAATATTCCATTACAATCATATACCACTACTTGTTCAGCCATTCCCCATCTGATGGACATTCCCTCACTAAAATTACTTAATGATAACATTAATGTTGAGGCAGGATATGAAACAGTGTACTATCAAGAAGACCTGTATCTGATGTCTTCCTATGTCACATGCCAACTGGGTGATAACAGACAAACTATCTAACATCCCAGTGACCCCAGACAGCACCAGGACAGTCTGTAATAGATAAGTGACTGATCTTCTTCATTGGCAGGAGGATGGAGTGCGGGAGGGGGATGGTGTTAGAATTCCACATTGGGAATTTCCCACAATGATGAAATACCCAGGTATGGACCAAAAACAAAACCAGTAAAAGGTTGAAGCATCACAGGTTGCAGCTTGATATTAGCATGAGCTGAGATTGAATTTTAAAATTTTCTTTGTCATTATCACAAGCACCTATTAATTAAATTGCTTTATTTTTGCTTTATTATTTTTATTTTTTTAAGTTTAGTACATTTTGTTTCATCTTTGAGGAGTTTTTTTTAATGTATATCGATTACTAAATCAAGATGATAGTTTCATCTCTCTCTCGTTAGAACATATTTAGCTCATCTATACTAGGTTCAAGTTCATTGAGATAGCTTGATCTCTCATATGATTATTTTGTTTCAACTTCAGAATTTGTTTGGAAGCAATAGCCTGGATGGAGGAAGTAGTCCAATGGTAAAGCCTAAGGGAGACAAACAAGTGGAGTACCTGGACCTAGATTTAGACTCTGGGAAGTCGACCCCACCACGGAAGGTAAATGAAGCTGATATACTAGGGAAATACAGAAACCAAATGCAATTTGCCAACCTGAAGAAAAGAGACATTTCACTTGAAGAGAAGATGTTGGCAACAAGCATGAGATAGGCTAAATGTGTGTGCTTTTGTTCACCTTTTTTTTTTTTAATTAGAAATTTCATGTTTGAAACTGCTACACTCTCTCCTTTCTGTTTCTCAATTCTTTGTTCTGTTTGCCTTTAAGCAAAAGAGCAGTGGCTCCGGTAGCAGTGTAGCTGATGAGAGGGTGGACTATGTTGTGGTTGACCAACAGAAGACATTGGCACTGAAGAGTACTCGAGAAGCTTGGACTGATGGGAGACAGTCTACAGAATCTGAAACTCCAACCAAGAGTGTCAAATGAAGATACTTCTCCAGCTGCCTTCCAAGAACAGAAGAAACCAGAATTCTCAAGATAATTCCTGGTAATGGATGGTACAGAGCCACATCCACAGCAGTGTTTGACTGAAGAGGACTTGACTGTTCAACTCTGGATAGACCCTGGAAATTCATGGAGTTGAAGTCAAAGGACATTTCAGACAAAATCAAGCGATTGATTACCCTTAATGGTGCTTTGTGGTATCTGAACAAATTACAAGATGTAAATAACATAGAAAAATAGTATTGTTTAGCTCCCAGAAAACCATTTGTTCTCCAGTTAATACATTTGTAGTATTACTATATTTATGCACTTTTTCAGTTAAAATATGGGTTCAGGTATTCCCAAATATGTACCTTAACGCAGTTCTTTTGGGAGTTCTCATTTTTCCTCTCATTATTCTAAATAACAAGTCTAGGTTAATTAAGCTACATATAGAGTGGAAATTGGTGTCTAAACCTCACTTGTCCATTTTAAAGTGCATTAGAAGTAGATTCACAATTTGATTGACTACCTGGAACTTTAAGTGGTAAACCGTAGTTTGCTACATTGTTTTTATTTAATGCAAAGCATAATTAGGGGCTTTACCATTTGCCCTCCTAACACATATGCTCTAAGTTAATGATAACAAACCATTCTGGACTTAGGTCCTACTCTTCTTCCTTAGACACATTTAGTTTAGCAATGGAATTTGTGTTGTTTTTTGTTTTTGTTAATGACAGTGTTTGGGGTTCATTGGGTGAAGATTCTGCAGGGTAGGATCTTGCACTTTTAAAAGACTCAATAATTAAATATCCAGTTAGCCTGCGAACCACTGAGGGCATGCAGTAATGTTGTGATTCACATTTATTAACATGTATTGATCATTATTTACAAAAGGTAGAAACATATATAAATAATCAGGTACGTATGGAGCACTGCTGTGCTAATCACACTGATCAGGTTTAGACAGTGACCTTTTAGTCTCACTTAGAAGTGCTGGTATTTGGTTTCCAACTTGAAATTAATGGGACAGTTGACATTCACTGTTAGTACTAGTAACATACTGTGATTTTTTAATTAGACAGTAATACAGATTTATTATTCTATGAATGGAAATAACTATGTTTTGACACCATAGTGCCCTTTCTATGAACTTTTATTTTACTTAATCTTCTTCTTGGCCTTATATTTAAATCCCTATGCAACTGATATTTTATATATATATATATTCATATATATATATGTGTGTGTGTGTGTATATATGTATGTATATATACACACACATTTTTTTAAAAGAACAGATGCTATTATGTAAGTACTTGCCATGTGTGACACCTGTTGCTTTTTCCAGTAGAGGATATAAAGGTTTTTTGTACTGTGATTTTTATTCACTGCCCCAATTCCAGATATTCTTGGAGCCTCAGTCTAACATGACTTGCTAAATGGGGAAATTCAGCTTTGGGCACCCATAACTAGGTTTGTTCTTGAGAGCACCAGAAGAATTTTGGGATAACCCTGTCTCTCATCTTAAACTTGGTCCTGTGCCATGAGTACCAAGGTGATGGCATTAAAATTAGACTACGTTGTATTAATCTGCCTTGATATAGTTATCAGGAAGAAACTATCATTCTTTACCTAATCTTTTTAAGGCCTAATATATATGGAATAAAATGTACTAACATGGAAGAGGGAGGGAAAAGGAGGAAGGGAAAAGACCAAATCCGCAATTGTAAGACGTCTCTCCCTTCTGACATCCAGACCTCTGACTGTTGCCTAATTAAACCATTGTGTCCTGTTTTCTAGCATGCTGGCCTTACTACTGTGCCTATCTTAGTGGATTTTTTCCCTCAATCCACAGCATATAAATTATCCTAATAAGGTGACTTGTAGAGCTAGTAACATTTTGATGCTTTCAATGTTTGCTTCTTTTGGGAAAAAAAAAAAACAAAAAACTAAAACAACAAAAAACTAAAATGGGAACATATTTTATAAGGTGATTTTTAAAAATGAATCAGATTGTTCAAGAGTGATGTGTTAAACTGTTTTGCCATGGAACCATAAAATAAAGACTAAATGCTATGAAATGTGCCTAAACTACCCAGACATAGTTAGTTGGTCTGTGAAAATGCTACATAGTGTGCCCTAATACATGTGACTTAAATCTTAAAACATTTTCAAGGAAAAGTTAAAGATACCTGAGAAATAGGAACTGTATGGTGTTTTTTGATTGTCTGTAGAATCTCAAGCTGTGGTGAAAAAAATGTGATAGTTTCTATTCTGCATAATTTTGTCAAGTTATTCATTGTTTCCCCTAGGAATGCAGCACTCTCAGCAGGTCACAGTTGCGAGTGTTTTCCCTTCATACAGGGTGAGCACTTGGTACTTGAAATATTTTAGGAAGGCAGTTTGCTGTAGGAAATTAACATCCACTGAAAATTTTCTTGCCAATATTCAATGAAAAACAGATGAAATTCTCCTGGAAAGTGAGTCTGGTGCTAAATCAGTCAGTGGTATTGTGAAAGTCCAAGAACACTGCTGGCTTTGGGTATCTCAGCTGTCTTTTTTTCCACATGATCGGTGTTCATAAAATGTTAAATACGTATTTTAAACATTAAAAATAATTTTGGTAATGTCTTGCTTTCTAAGCAACTGCTACACGTCATGAAGGTGTCTAGTGTTTCAACACAATCTTTATTTAGAATTTTTTAAAAATTCAAATTTTTTACTCTCCTGACTTTCAAAGGATTTAAGCTATTTGAACCCACAGCGGGCATCTCTTAGTACAGTTCTTCAGCTGTCAGTGGTAATGTTTTTGTCATGTACATGCAAATATATCAATACCACATGAACAACTGTGAGCAGAGTGGAGAATACTACACAGATACTCTGAGGTACATGGATAGTTATATACAGGCACCTGTGACTTCTAATTAAAAAAAAAAGCTACACGCAACACAAGGAGTAACAGGCCAAATTTAATTTGATGTATAAATACTGCAATGCATTGCTCCATCATAATTTTCCCTGTCATGGGTTTTTTTTCCCCTCACTCTAGGACAAATGAAGTTAGGATGATTTTTGAAATATGTTAACATTTGTGGATGTTAAAAAGCTGAAAATATCACATCAACTTTATTCCCACCAGTGGGAATTAAACAGGTTTCTCCCCTTGTATTCCACTGAATCTTAAAGGTTTATGGCTACATAATATATCTGGGACACAAAGTAGAACACACCCAGCTGCTTCCTAATATGCTTAATGCCTCCTTATTTTGCCTCATTAAAAGTACTGAAATAAATATTTTACAGAGCTATGCAAAGCCTTTAACATTTAGAAATAGCAAGAGATGGAATGATGGCTCTAGTTTTAAGATTTGACCATTGACAGTGGAAGGGAAGGCCTACCAAGTGGTGATGGGTACTGTGAGTGTGAATGAACAAATCAAGTGTATACATATATGTGTATATGCATATGTATTTATGTGTGCATGTAAATACATATGTATGTATATATACATATAATTTCCCATAACAGCACAGCTACTATTAATAACATCCTCATTTTTATAAACGTTGTGTGTGATATTATCAGAAAAAATTGTATTTCATAGCTATGATAAGATGAGCTTTGACCCAGTTACTAACTAATTTGGCATTTTTGCTTTAATCATTTTATAGATGTATTTACACAGACATATCGGCAGTACCCCCGTAAAAATCTATATAAGAATTGCCTTTCTGAGGAAGGCCAATAACCTGTTTAGTTCATCATTCCATCTCTGACAGTATCTCCGGAGTTGTTAGTTTGTAGGAATGTGTGGTTGCCCTCTCTAAGGTCAACCTCAAAAATGTAGGAAGTACAGTGTAACAATTCAATTCCAAATTCTCTCTTCCTTTGCTATATATCTACAGATAAAGTCAAGCCGTGTAATTCATGAATATTCTAGGCATCCAAATGTAAATATGTTTCTTGAGAAGAAATTAATCTTGCCGGGTTGTGATGTAGGAACAGAACATCTGATTGCTATTTTGTTGAGAGAGGTCTCATGGAGAACTACCCTGTTCACAGAAACTTGGGGTACTGCAACTTCAGAATGTTATATATTTTAAAAGGTGATGAGTGACAGGTTACATATCCTTACTGTTGAGCTAATCTGGTAAACATTTCTCTAAACTTAGCCATTTTAACACTAAGTAAAATTATTTTTCTTAAAGGTTATTAAAATAAATGGAAAACTGTAAGAAAACTCAAAACAAAGTTTCCAAGCTTGTTTCTCTAATCTGTGTTTGGCCAAAAACCAGGTTTTAAAATTTTTTATTTTGCTATTCTTGTATTAAATTGCTGCCTCAGACAAATTACATTTGTGTACTGTTGGTTTAGAAGGATTCTAAACATCCTGTTTTTGCCCTGAAATAGCACTTCAAAAGCATGAATGTGAGCTTGCTCTCAGTATCCTGAGAGTTTGTTTGTGTGAGCTCCAACTGCTTCAGTGGGATGGTTTGACTGTTGGGAAGAGTGATGAATTTTATTCCTTTTCTAGTTCTTACTCTTTACGAGAAGCTGCCTGCCACATTTGATAGAAGTTAGGAACATAAGGGTGTATAGCATGACCTACTTGCCAACAGTGATGAATGAAATGACCTTTCTATGCCTGATTCTCAGGTCTGTGTGTTCCAGGGTATTTGGTATCACTCAGTAAGTATTGTATATATCTCCATCTTTGTAGAAAAGAAGAAAAAATGGTCTTTTTCTCAGATGTTTGTACAGGTTTCAAAATACAATTTTGAAATAATATTAGGAATAATCATTCCAAAACTGTGTTGTTATTTTCCAAATATTGAGAATTTGACACATTTCCTACAGCATCACAGGTTGAAAGTTGGCAAGAATTTAGAAGCCCTGTGGTCCAACCCTTTGAAGCCCAAAGAAGGTAAATGACCAGCCAAAGGTCACACAGGCAGAGAGGTCTGATTCAAAACCAGGTCTTCGGACTCCAACTACATCATGCCTTCCAGTGGAACTGTTGCTCAGACTGTTGCTATCATACCTTTCTCCCAGGAGGTCGGCATTGAGGGGAAAATACCCTATGAGAAAATGATGTGCTCAAGGAGAATCCAATGATTTGATCAGAGGCTCTCATCCAGGAGACAGTATATGATCGGTGAAAAAAAGGCTTGTGAGAGAAGTCAGGTAGAGCAGAAAGGGCATTGAATTGAATGTCAGAAGACCTGACTCCAAACTCATGCTCTGCTACATCCTACTTTTGTGATCTTGGAAAAGGTCACAGAATTTGTGGTCCTCAGCAAACTGCATTATGGAATAGCCAGACCATTTCACAGCTCTAAAAATAGTCCCTAAATTTAGCAATTCTCCCATGGCTCCTCCACAGTTGTTATTTCACCAATATGATAGGTATGATTTGGGTCATCAGAGGATTTTTAATATGCATTTTTCTAATGTTTAGTTTGGAAATATGTTCCAAAAAGTCACCCATCTCTACTGCAGTAAACCAGCTTGACTTAGACCAATCCTCTGGTAGTTTAAATCCTATTTTGGAACAAAATGAGACACTTGTAAGTTGTTCAATAATAATAAAAAGGAAGTATATTTAACCATGGCATAGAAAGGAAGTTCTATAAGGATACTGTAGTGTTTAGCTTGGGAAGATGTGGTTCTCCTTGTCTCTCCACAGCCTTGAGACACCTACCAAATCAGAAGGACCCTGTCCATTTGTGAGTGGGCCTTTGGTGTCCTTAGGTGACCAGGAAGTTCTCACTACGACAAGAAGCAATGAGAAAGCTACTTCAATGGAGATGCTTCAAGGGAGATAGAGCTTGTGCTTTAGCCTTCTTGGCTGATCTGATATCCAGGATAGCTTCCTGGCCTTTTAGATAAAGAACTAGCTTAACTTACATGGGGGAGTGGGAGGAGGGGGTGGAGAGAAGGGAGAATCCTGGTAAATTTTGATACTATTACAGGTGCATGGACTTTGACCCAGTAACGTCACTCACTTAGGCTCATACACCAAAGAGCAAGTCACCAGTACCCACCAATTCTGAAAGAAGTGTCCCAAAATATTTGGATAAAGCCACTGGAGTCCTGTTAAGGCACAGACAAGAGTTACATCAGATGAGAAAGTAGGGATGGGGTGCAAACTGCACCAGTGGAAATAATGCCTACATCAAGGAGATGACAGATTCTATGAAAGCACGATGATTGTACAGAGACATCTGATTGTGCTCCAGTAATAGCATTCTTTTCCATAAGGCTACAGGTGCAAAGTGTGTGTGTGTGTGTTTATCTTTTGTTGCTGAAGAAGACCATGCCATCAGAGAAATGATGACATGACTTGCACTTGACTTTGTTTTGAGTGAGAGAGGACTGTGCAGGTCACCAGCCTCACTTCTCCTCCAGAGCCATCTGAATCCAGTGACCAGATGTTCTTCAGGATGACTGGAGATGACCCAGGATGAGGCAATCGGGTTTAAGTGACTTGCCCAAGGTCACATAGCTAGTGAGTGTCAAGTGTCTGAGGTGAGATTTGAACTCAGGTCCTTCTGACTCCTGCACTGGTGCTTCATCCACTGCACCACCTAGCTGCCCCTACAGGTACAAAGTAGAGACTACCTGTTAGTGGAAGTTCAGGTTAGAGCAAGCTCAATAAGGAAAGGAGGCAGAAAGGAACCACAGAGGAGGCAGGACTGGATCTCAGCTTGGAAGAGTGTGCTAACAATAAGTTTAATTTATAGAAGACACTATAGTTAATGAAGTGGATCTCATAAATGCTATATTAGCTCTTTTTGATCTTTATAACCTGCTCCTTAATGTAGATAACAGTTATTCTCATCTTTGAGATAATACAATTCAAGACTCAGTAAGAGTGCCTTGCCCTCAGTCATTCAGCTTGCTACTGGCACAGAACCCTGGCCTTCTGGTTCCTAGTCCAGTTTTCATTGGATTGGAATATGGGGAGGGGAGGGTCATAGTGAAGGAATGGAAGTGAAAATGAACATGGCAAATTCACAGGAGGAGTAAATAATCTGGCTAGAGGGAAAAGAGTACATTTTGAGAAATAGTGGGAAACAAATTTGTATAAGGTGAAGCCAGGTGTTAGAATTCATCGAAAGCTGGGCAAAGAGTTGTAACTAAGTGCATCATCCAGTATAATATAGTGGAAATACTATTGGATTGGGGGTGAGAAGACATTCAAATTCCAGCTCTGTTGCTCACTACCTCTTTGGAAAGTTGCTTCTCTCTAAGCTTTATGTATAGTGAAAGGGTAGATTTGTAGATCTAATTTCTATAACCTCTAACCTATGGTATTAACACTTCAGTGATTCAGGATTTTTCCTATATAAGTCAAAAGCAGATCACAAGCACTGCTCTCCCTTAGTAGATGGTCTTTGGCAGTTGTAAATACCTAGATGCTGACAAATACTGGCTATATTCACCAGTTACTAACCCATTCTTATTCTAACAGTGGATTTCCTTACAACCTTCAATTCATCCTGAATCTTCACTTAAGAACCATTTTTCTTTTTTTTCCAAAATTTATTTATTTGTTTTCAGTTTTCAACAATCACTTCCACAAGTTCCAAATTTTCTCCCCCTCTCTCCCCAAGATGGCATGCAATCTTATATGGGCTCTACACATGCATTCCTGTTAAACACATTTTCACACTAGTCATGTTGCTTAAAAGAATTAAAATGAATGGGAGAAAGCATGAGAAAAATAAAACATAACAAAAGAAAATAGTCTGCTTCATTCTACATTCCAACTCCATAGGTCTTTCTCTGAATGTGGATGGCATTTTGCATCATGAGTCCTTTGGAAATGTTTTAGGTCCTTGCATTGCTGAGAAGGACTGTCTATCAAAAACAGTCCTCACACACTGTGGGTATTACTGTGTATAATGTTCTCCTGACTCTGCTCACTTCACTCAAGCATCAGTTCATATAAATCTTTCCAGGTTTTTCTGAAGTCTACTTGTTCATCATTTCTTATACCAAAATAGTATGCCATTACATTGATATACAACAACTTGTTCAGCCATTCTCCAGGTGATGGGCAATCCCTTGACTTCTAGTTCTTTGCCACCACAAAAAGAGCTGCTATAAATATTTGTGTGGGGGGGGGTCCTTTTCCCATTTTTGTGATCTCTTTGGAATACAGCCCTAGAAACGGTTTTGCTTGGTCAAAGGGTATGCACATTTTTATAGCCCTTTGAGCATACTTCCAAATTGCTCTCCAGAATGGTTGGATCACCTCACAGCTCCACCAACAATGAATTAGTAAGAATCATTTTTTTAGAGTCCTAGTGGGTACATGAGCAAAAGTCAAGTCAGCAAGAGTTCAGTAAGTACCTACCATGTGTTAAGCACCCGGAGATACAAAGAAAGGCAAAATAATTCCTCATAATCTAATGCAAACAATTATGTACAGACTATATTTACAGGACAAACTAGATATGCTCTCAGAGGGAAGGTGGGATTTAAGGGATGTGGGAAAAGATTTCTTGCAGTAGATGCAGAAGGATCTTAACTGAGACTTGAAGGAAATAGAAAAGTTAGGAGTCAGAGACAAGGAAGGGAAGAATTCTAGCCATGGGAAAGACCAAAAACCCTACTAAAGCAGCCCCACTCTGGTGTCATCCTACCTACAGCTCATAGCAGACATTTAGCTAGGGGGTGTACTGCCTGAATAGAGTATTGGACTGAAGAATCAGGAAGACCTAAGTTCAAATATTATCATAAACATTCACATAGCTATATGACCCTGGGTGAGTCACATAACACCTTTCTGACTCAGTTGCCTCCTCCATCAAATGGAGATGTGTAATGGCATAATTACAGGGTTGTTGTGCCAAGAAGGTAATGTAAGGAAACTGCTTTGCAAACCCTGAAGTGCTTGTTCTATACTAGCTTTGAAACACACACACACACACAACTTGTTAATGAGGTGATTTCTTCCCCAGCCCTCTCTGCTCAGTTCTGCTCTATCCTACCCCCTTCCCTGTTTCCCGTCTACACAAAGGAGATGCTTTGGAGTTCCTAAATTCTAAGTTCCAACTCCCTGTATTCTGTCTTTCTTTTGAGGGAGAGAAGAGCAGAAAAATCCTAAGGCAACTTTCCCCATGATTAATCCTCACCCACCTTATTCCCCATCAGATAGCTGGCTTATCAATCAAACCCCTGTCTCCTAAAAGGTAGAATTAGTATTTTGTTTTGTCCACTAAACTCTGACTTTTTCTAACCTGCTTCTGCCAAACCAGATTTAGAACTAGAAGAGACTTTTAACAATCTGGCCATTGCAGGGCAATAGCCTGGTATGTATCCAACAGATTCGAATGTCATAATTAACAGAGAAGGAAACAGTCTCTTAATGAGGGTAGGTGAATTGTCCAAGGTCACATGAGTAATAAATAACAACCAGATTTATATAATTAGAGATTTAGAGCTGAAAGGAATCTTAGAGGTAGTTACCCTCATTTTATTAAAATAAAAATAAAGCAAGTAAAGATCCGGAGAAGTTAAGTTATTGAAGGTAGTCAGGATCGGAGGAAGGATTTGAACCCAGGCCAGGTGCAGTTTTCTGTCTCTCTGCTACCAACCACATTACTTCTCCTACCCAGGATCTCCAGCCCCAGATGTGTTCTTTTGACCCGACCACGCATGGCACCTCTGGGACATTTCACCCACATTCACAGCATCAGTTCTCACCTCTCTTCAGGTGTCTCCCAACTCTAGCTGCAGGTCCAACTCTAGCACCAACTCAGACCAAACACATTCTCTCTCACCTTCCCCCTTCCCCAAAACCCCGCACTGGTCCTCTTCCTGACTGTCTCCCTATAGCACTTCCTGACTTCCCTGGCTCCCAATATCCTTCAAGTCATTTCTGCTGAACTTTAAGCATCCTCCATCCTGCTTCCTCCAGAGCTTCCCATCCAATCAGTCCCCAACTCTTACCTATCATAGATCCTTTCCACTGCCATTGCTACTACTTTGCAGGCAGCTGTGGACTCTTCGTGGCATAATGAATGGAGCATCATGTCTGAGGTCAGAAAGATCTGAGTTCAAATGCAGCCTCAGACACTTACTAGCTGTGTGACCTTGTAGAAGTCACTTAACCTCTGTTTGCCTCAGTTTTCTCATCTCCAAAATGAGGATAATAACAGCACCCTCCCCTCAGGGTTGTTGTAAGGAGCAAGTGAGATAATAATTGTCAAGCTCTTAGCCCAGCGCCAGGCACATAGGAAAATCAATTTTAGTGTTAGCTGTAATAATAATAGTGATATTTGTTTCATAGTAATTTAATAATTATTATTATCTCTTTCTTGGACTGTCTGAGCAGCCTTCTCTTCCTCTCATTTCCAACCCTTCAGCCCAGTCATCCCATCCTACTCTATCTTAAACTTGAAATGTTTCTGAAATATAGCTCTGATCATATCATCCAGCTGCTGGGATCCCTTCATTGAATAGGATGAGCTTCCTGACATTCAAGGATATTCATAATTTGCCTCCAACCTTACCTTATTACCAATCTTATCTCTAGAATACTTTTCAAATTCTACCTAGTGTAATACCAGTTTTGTCTCCCCCAAAGGATGATTGTCCTTTGAGGAGTTCACCTTTTTTTTAAACTCTTCTTAGGACTTGCATAACAAAAGATATGTGTTGAACAAATAAATGAGGAATGAACGAATAAATTAATTGAATAAGGTACGTATTTCCCTTCCGAAATTTTTAACGGCACTGGGACAAAACTTTTTTTGTAATAATACAGTAATACCAGTATCTTTCTGCTATCAAGCTCATAGGCATCTTGTAAAAATAAATGATTGATGGATTTGTTCTGAGTTATTTAGAAGAGTGTTGGGGGGTTTTGGTTTGTTTGTTTGTTTTGGTTTGTTTTTTTGGTTGGGATCAGCCATCTCATCAGTATAAGAGAATGCTCTACATGAAAATTCCCTCCACCAGTCAGTCAACAAGCATGTATGAAGTATTTAATATTCATCAGGGGCTGAGGATACAATTATGAGCCAAAAGGAAGACAGTTCCTTCCCTCAGGAATCTCACATTTTAATAGAGGAAAACTAATGCAGCTGAGAAGGGCTAGGAATGGATGGGAAGTCTGGAGAGTCTGGAGCAGAGCCAGGATGGGAATGCAGCTTGTCTACCCTTGCTTGGGCCCTTCCCCCAATGGGTGATTGGGCTGTAATAGTTTTGAGATACCAGGAGCACTGAGAAGGACAAGTGACTTGTCTAAGATCACAAGTGGGACTTGAACCCATATCTGTTGATTCCAAAACTGGTCCTCTACCACGTTTGTCATGTTGCCTCCCATTAAATGCAGTATTACTATTAGTATCAATTAGGAAGAGTCAAAAATTGATATACCAATCATCTCATGCATTGCCAATAACCAACTAGCATTTATGAAGTAGCTATTTTGTTTCAGGTATTGAGCTGTGCACCAGAGATACAAAATCAAAACTGAAATTCCCTGACTTCAAGATGCTTACACTCTATTGGGGGAGATTGAATGTACATATATATATGTATATGGGAAGATTGAATGTACATGTATACAATATACATATATATGTATATATATATGTACATATATGAAAAACCCAAGATAATTGGGACAAAGTATTAATAGTTGGGGGATCAGGAAAGAACAAGGGTCAACAAACTTTTTCTGTAAAGAGTCAGATGGTAAGTATTTTAGACTTTGTGGGACAAGAGACAAAATTGAGGATATTATAAAGATATTTATATAGCAAGAGAGAAAACGAATTTCCGCAAATTTTGATGGATGATTTTTATTTTATTGATAATTTTTATTATTTATTGAAATGTAATAAGAGTAATAGTAATAATATATAATTTTTGGTAATACAGGTCCACTAATGAGGAGAATGAAATTCTTTTAGGGGGACATTTACCTTAAGTTAGTGTTTCCTATCAACAAAGTCAATTGCAAATGTTCATCTGTTAATAATGAATTGTAGTGAGATTTTATGTGTTTCATCTTTAAAAGTGTCTCCACACAGATAGATTCTGCCAAAGGCTGATATAAATCCAAGAGCATATGATTTTAATTGTGCATATTTGTCTCTTGGAAGGCATTCATAGAATTGTATTAGATACTTCTTTCAATATTTGCCTTTAGTATGTCATTACATTGCAGATTAATCACTTCCAGCTGAAGTTTAAGTGGAAGTTCTTCATTTGCACAATTAAATGAACTGTAAAATTTAGGGATTTCGTTTGCACTTGCAGAGCTCTGAAAAATACTGCTGGAACTGTAGTTTGAGCTCAGAAAACATAACCACTACAAATTTGTGTAGGAATGAAGGACTCGCTTCTTGTTTTAAGTGCACAAATAGGCTTGACATTACTTGTAATTTAAATAGTTAATTATCATTAAGATGACTTTACCACAATCTAATTTTCGCATATAAGCACCATTTTGCCTTGTTATTTTAGGTTGTATTCACTGAGAAACATCAATTCTGCAATAATAGCGATTTCCAAAGCCATTTAGTGTTTGATAGTAGTGGTTGAGGAAGAAAAATTTCTATTTCAGTTTTGAGCTCAAAAGACAAACTTTTTCCCCTCTTCTTTTCTTGTTTTGACATAATGGGTACGCACTAATAATGATAATTAAATAAAACTGCAATTTGGAGATAAATCTTGTTGGATTATAACTGTATCACTGCCTAGAACAGCTATGTGAAACGAGAAGGCCCCATATAGCCTTTAAACTAACTACTCAGCTTTGTTGTTTTAGTAGGAAAGCAGCCATGGACAATACATAAATGAATGAGTATGACAGCGTTCCAATAAAACTTTACTTATGAACCCTGAAATTTTAATTTCATAAAACTTTCACATCACATAGCATTCATCTTTTGATTTTTTCAACCATTAAAAAGATGCAAAAACCATTCTTAGCTTGTGGGCCTTCAAAAAATAGACATTGGGGCAGATTGGCTTGGCCCCCAGGCCAGGTTGTCATTTGCTGGTCCCTAGTCTAGAAAGTGATGCCGGAGCTAATTCTTGAATGAAATGAGGGATTCCAGGAGGGAGGGGAAGAGAGAGTGCATTCTAGACATGGAGAATAGCAGCAGCAAAGAAAGACATGGAGATTCCAGATGGATAAGAAGGCCAGTTTATCTACTTAACCTTAGGATTACAGTAGGGACAAGCTAATTAACCCTCCCAAAAGTCTTTTTTTTTTCCACTGTTATCATCATTATCACCATCACTACTTAGATTGCTTTCTTGAAGATAATGAAGGAGTCCTTTCTTTTTTACTGGCTAGCTATATGTGACCTTGTATAAACCACTAAAACCTGAGTAGGGCAGGGGCTCGGTTTCCTCACTGTAAAATAGGAAATTGCCTAATTAAGGTCCTTCTGAGCTCTAATATATATGACTCAATTCTGCATACATATAGAGGCTTAGGCAATGATCGCCAAAGTATAATAGAAAAAAAATTCAAAACATAAACCATAAATATGGCACTTTTATCTTCTTTGAGAGAATGCTATTGTTTAGTGGAGAGCTCCCTCTTGTGCCCATGTAATGCAGAAGCTGCAGGAAACAAATATGCAAGAGATTAATCACTGAGAAAATGGGGTAAACTCAAGCAGTGCTCTTATCTGGTCATAAAACCATAAACCTAAACTGGCCTTCAAGAGGACAGGTAATCTAACCCTATGCCTCCAAGACCAGATTGTGTCTGCCTTTTTAAAAATTTGCAAAGGCTTTTTCACATCCTACCTTGATAATGCAACACCATTTCAACTAATCCATGTAATCCAAGATTGTAAGTAACTTTTAACTAGAGACTCTGTCCAATATTTCCACCCCACCACCACCGTGATTTAAAGTGTGTAACCTTTGACTTAGGAATCTCAAAGAAGTTTCTCATTTGCTTTTCCCACGCATGGCCTTTCCCCCTCCCCTACTTACCCAATCTCACCCATCCATACTTGGAGGTTTGCATTTAATCACTTCTATGAAACTTTCCTTTGTACCCCAGTTGGAAACATTTTCTCCTTCTGAACTTTTCACTGTTCGTTTGGTATTTATTTGCAGCCTGACACCATTGTGGTATAGTGGATCGGAGCTAGGAATTCCTGGGTTCAAGTTCTGCCTTTGATGCATTCTGGTTGTGTGACCTCAGGAAAGTCACAACCTCTCAGATGTCTAGGCAACTCTCAAAGACTATAAGTGGCAGAGAAGGTGCCAACCTGGATTGGTTGGCAGAGGGAGAGAATTTCTTCACCCTAGAGTTTCCTATACCAATAAAATCAAGTACTTAGTACTTGGTATATAGTACACTTTTTTAACTTGGTTCAAAATCATAACTGTCCTGGTTCCTATCTTTATTACTGGTAATCTTTTCGAGTGCATATGCTTTGTTTTTTCAACCAGAAGATTATGGAGAATAGGGACTATGCTTCAGACTTTTCTTTGAGTGCTTAAGATGTCCAGCAAAGCCTACAGCAAAGTATACGCTTATTATAATGTATTGCTCACTTCATAATGACATATGCTAGCCTCTAACCTACTGTTTCCCACTCTTTCTCCACCCCACGCCTTTTAGGAATAGCAGACTAAAGCAAAATAGCCCATGGAGATTGCAAAGAAGCCTACCCAATTTACTACCCCATCATTTTCTCAAGCTCTTAGTGGCCTGAGAATGCCTCTAAATACTAAGCTAGCATTCCATTATTGATGTTTTAAAATACTAAGCTAGTGTTCTATTATCCACGTAAGACCCTGGAGAACAGGGATGGTTCATTTTTTTGTCTTTGCCTCCCCAGTGCCAAACACAGTGCCTGGTGAAAGTGCATTGGGTTGCAGAGATTCTATTTTCCTGACCACTGGAAACATAAATTTATCTACTGAGACAATATTTTTTCCCCTGGAACTAAGTTCAAACGGGAATTTATTGTACCAATTTTTAGAAAAAGGATATTGAATCTTGTATAAGAATTAAATGTTCAACTATGGCTTTAACAGAAATATTGTAAAACTGGATGGCTCTCATATTGTCTAACCAATAAAGGCAAATAAAGTAATGCTGAATTATAACTCAGAAAGCTTGGGGAAAAAAAGATATATTTCAGGAACTTTGGGTTCTGACAGTTTAGCTTCACACTGAAGTAGTGTTTCCAGAATATTGTGGTCACTGTTATCCAGGCCCCTGTTTAATCCTCTGAGGATGATAGCAGTGTTGAAGAGGAAGATGGCGTCTTAGTTCTATGGACACTTGATGGATCTTATTCAGAGGAAAATCAAATGTTACACACGTAATTGCAGCAGAAATATTCATATGGATCACAGATCTAGCGTTTAAAGGGTCCTCAGAGTGAAGGACCAGAGAACTTAAGTGATTTGTCTAAGATCAGATTCATAAACAAGTAAAAGGATTTGAACCCAGGTTCTTTGACTACACATTCAGTGTCCTTTCCATTGTATTGTGCTGCCTCCTTTCATAGTTGTTCTCATTTAAAATGAAATTAAAGCAAGAGCCATAAATGTTAAAAGGCATCCAAGAATGAGACAAAAGCATTCTGCTGAGGAAATTAAAGAACTGGTTTTGTCCTTGCCCCCCAAGAACATTAACCCATTTTGACATAGTTAGCATTGACACTGATATTACAAATAGACAACATTTTTTCAGAAAGAAACATGGAACTTTTTCAAGCTGTACAACTGATTGATCAAAACCCTAAAGGTCTGCACCATATAGCACAGAAAAGAGGATTTTAGCCTTAATAGTTGTATTTTTACAATAAATCATGGGAAAAACCTGATATTGTGCCTCAATTAGTCACCCCTACAGTTTGTTTCTCTGGTTCCCAACTTTAGATTCAAGGGATTGGGTGGCCTTGCCTTATTGCCCGTTCTTTCCCTTAAATCCCATGATCCTATGGTCCCATGGTAGTTTATTCCATGTGACTGCACTAGTTACTGCCATCTGGTGGCATCATACTTAAATTTCAGGTTCAGTTCTTTTAAGTACTGAATGAAACTTAAGCATAAACTCTGCAAGTCTGCAAGTTGGAAAATGATGAAAATGATATCACAAGTGGCAAAGAGTGTAACAGTGCGGAGCTACCATTTATTGGTAGTCAGGTAGGATGTTAAAGGTTTCTCTGCACCTACAAGAAAAACTGCGATAACTTCGGGAAGGTCCCGGTACCACAACTTTTAGTTACTCTTCCCCTACAGCAGGGGACGCTGCAGGAAGCAGATGAAATCCACATACACCAGGCAAAAGCCACACCCTCCATGGAAATGCAGGGGGAAACTAAGAGAAAGCAAGTGCTTTCTGCTTCTCCTCTGCTCGACATACCCTGCTCCTATCCCCTCCAGAGTCAAATACCAAACGATCTGTTTGGCTTTCAGGATCTTTTGAAACCCACCCTCCTTCCTACTTGCCAGGCTTCTCACACCTCACTCCCAGGTGCTTTTTGATCCAGGGACAATGGTTTCCTGACTGTTCCTCCGACAAAACATTTCATCTCTTGGCTCCAGGCATTTCCTCCTACTGCCTCCTCCCCATCCCCCCCCCCTCATCCCCCATCCTTCATCCCCCATCCCCCTTGCCTGGAATGCTCTCTCTCCTCAATTCCACCTACTGATCGCCCAGGCTGTCTTTCAATCCCAATTAAAATCCCATCTTTACAGGAAACCTTTCCCAAACCTTCTTAATCATGATACCTTTCCTTGGTTTATTATTTCCTATTTATCCTGTATATAGCTCGTGTGGGAAACAGAGGGAGGAATTCCGCTTCCACAGGGCCAAAACTCTCAGTGATGATCATTAATTTATCAGAGTTGAGACCTAGCCCAGTCAGACGAAGAAGGTCAGAAACTCGTAAGAGAGAGCAGGGGTTAAGTGTTCACAAAGGTCATTAGCCCCTAAGGTTAGTGAATAAACACTGCAGGTGGCCCTGACCAATCAGAAAACGGTTAGGGGCTTTCAGAAACACCCAAAAAGAAGACAGAATTGATCCAGCTCAAAACAGCTGAGGTCACTGGCAGCGCCACCTAGAAATTCACGGGCGATTTCTTAATGACATTCAGCAGGCGTGTGTGACTCGAAAGGAAGGGACCAATCCATCCTCCGAAGTGAGGAGCCCTCACTTCTGTCTCTGTCTCTCTGTCTGTCTCTGTTTCTCTGTCTCTATCTCTCTCTGTCTCTCTGTTTCTCTCTCTGTCTCTGTCTCTCTCTCTGTCTCTATCTCTCTGTCTCTCTGTTTCTCTGTCTCTCTGTTTCTCTCTGTCTCTCTCTGTCTCTGTTTCTCTGTCTCTGTCTCTGTTTCTCTCTCTATCTCTGTCTCTCTATCTCTCTCTTTCTCTCCCCTCCCCGCCTTTTTGAAGAAGGGTGGAGCTCCCCTTGGCCAAGGCGTTTAATTCCTCTGAACTCTAATAAATTTTCCTTGATACTTTTCAGTCCCAAATGTGTTTTTAACACTTGCTTTGTAAATTATGTTTGCATGTTGTCTCTCCTATTAAGACATATCTTACCCATTAAGTAAGTTCGTTGAGGTTCTCCTTTTGTATCTCTAGTGCTTAATACAATGCTTTATAAATGTTTTTTGATTGATTGGTTCAAGCGCCACACTTAAAATTGTTTTCTAGTCACAAACAGACCCCTTTGGGGGCAGTCATCCTAGGATTAATATTTTCCCAGCATCAGGGAATGATCTGACAGTTTTCTCAACTTGCTGAAAGTGTCACCCTCAGCAGAGTTTGTTAGAGCAGGAATCCCATGTATGTTTATAATGGATACTCATTCAGATAAGGCTGTGAGCTTTCAGGACTTTGACCTCCACTGTCTGGCATGAGGCAAATCCCAGCATGACTCCCACCTCCCTGACTTCTGGACACCTGATCTCCTGACCTTTCCAAGATCTCAATTTTTGTAGCCATCTCTCATCTCCACCTAAAAGCAGGAGAGAATAGTTACAAGAGGGTCAAGGGCCAAGAGCAAAGTCATTTCCCCTCCGATTCAGGTCAGCTCTGAGTGAGGGAGGGCCTGATGCCTCTGTCAGGGGGTCGTGGGGGAGAAATGCACAGCAGCTCTTCCTCTTCCTCCAGTACTAGTCTGTCCAGAAAGAGCCAGAGCCAAGAGACTTGACTTGGCCAGCTCCATTCAGCAGTCTGCCTCTTCACAATGGATGCAAACCAGCCATCAGATGTCTGGTCATAGCCCAAACTGAGAAGCAGGGCACTTTTGTTGCACATTACAGCTTCCCAGACTCTGGCAGATGAGGGATTCGATCAGTGACTGCACTCCCTCCATATTATTCTGATATCCAAACCCCTACTGTTTATTTTATTGCTTTGCACATAGTGGGTGCATTTGTCATTCAATTGTAACACAATAATCCACCCACAAATATTTCATTATGTCCTAGAATCATTAGAATAGCACTAGACTTGAGGTCAGCAAGACCTGAGTTCAAAATGAGCCTCAGATACTTTCTAGCTGTAGGACCCCAGGCAAGTTGCTCACTCTCTTAGCTTCCTCATCTGTAAAATGGTGGTAACCATAGCAGCTGTTTTCCAGGGTTGTGAGAATCAAATGACAGGATATATGTAAAGTGCTTTGCAAACCTTAAAATCATAAATGTAAGCTAGCATGTAACGTAATATAATATAATCTATTATATTGTAAATATACAATGTGTTTACATATAATACAAAATATAAGCTAAGTAACTATTTAAATGTAAGTTATTAAGTAACTTAACCAGGACCATCCAGACAGAGCCAGGATCCAAAATCTAGTTCTTCTGATGTGAAAGCCTGTGTTCTGTCTAGTGTATTGTCCTTAAGTATCTGCTTCATTCAAAGCAATAAAATTCTGGGGATATGATTTTCAAAACTTCTAATATTCTGATTATGCCTCTCCTAGCTCCTCTTCCTTTCAATCAAAGTGCTAAGGATACAGAGAAAAAGTGAAACAACATCTGTAATCAAGGGACTTACATTTTATCATGGAAGTGTAGTTGTATGCATGTATATACACACATACACACATGTCCATATATACATACATATGTGTGTATATATGTGTGCCTATGTATACATACAAAACAGAAGCAATCCCTTTGGAACATGTGCTTTGGCCAGGTGGGGTATAGGACAAAGGTTTCTTGCTCAAGGAGGTCTACAAGTAATGGGGTACTTGGGTGCTTGTACTTGGACCCCACTTCCAAGATCACATTTCTCCCTAATTTCAAAACTCTACCCTTGACATTTTTCTTCCCAGCCCAAGGACACTATGCCTAGCAATAATTCATGAGTGGGCCCCAGTAAAACAAACTGTCTTTCCCCATCACAAGAACAAGCTGACCTCTGAAGAAATTCTCTTGTAAAAACAGGACTATCTTGTAACCACAGAATTATCATGTATTGATTTCCAAAATTATCATATACAATCCAGAGGTCAAGCTATAAACATCAACTCAAAGTTATCTTGCTCCAGATACACCTCTAAGAAACTCCTTCCCCTGGTTTCCAGTAGTGAATGACACTAGTGACTAAGGTTGTAAGTTATCACCTAATTAGCATATCTGCCAGATAATCCACTACTTTTCCTATATAAGCTTTAGCATCATTCCTGTTAAGTTCCAAGTTCCTTATGGAATGTAAGTTCCTTAAGGCGCTCTGCCTGCTATGTTGGCATTACAATAAACCTTTGCCAACTTGACTTCAAGAATGCTTGAGTCTATGAATTCACTTCAGGGGACCCTCTTGTGTACTCCAGTCTTTGGGGGGGTTCCTAAGTCCCTTAAAGTGCATCACAGCCAAAAGCTTTTGTTTGGTTACCCCTTTTTGCCTTTCCCATCCCTATTGGTCACTGAGCAAGAATAACTAGATCTTAAAAGGAGTGATTGCTCTCTCTCTCTCTCTCTCTCTCTCTCTCTCTCTCTCTCTCTCTCTCTCTCTCTCTCTCTTCTCCCTCTGTGAGTTTCTCTTGGACTTCCCAAGAAGGGGTCACGGTTCCGCTCACTCCTGTCCCCTGAAGCTATGGAGGATGCTTACACATTACATTGATCACATATACAGCATATGGGAGCCTGAGGCTGGACCTCAAGCTCCTGACTGCCTCTTCTACTTGTGTTTATTTCCTTGAGCATAGGTGACTGAGCAGTAATTAATTCTGAGATGGATGTTTCAGAGGAGGATACCTCAAGAATTTTGGAGTCCCTGGGTTCCTCAGTTAGAACTGTCTGTACATGGCATTTTCTGCAACTACATCCTTTTTGGAGAAGATGACACAGATAGGAGGAGATCAGGTCATGCTCCGGCTTTTCAGAAGATATGAATGGACCTTGAGGGAGCTGCTGAGGCAAATGTGAAATGGCCATTCAGTTTCACAAAATGTTTCATGTTTGGATGTTTTAAAATCAGTGATCTAGGAGCATATAATAAGAATTATGGGTTACTATATCATGTTTTAAGTCTTTATCAATGTACATTTACATATCTTTTGTATTTTAAACATTTGTTTTATATGGAAAAAATAAATAATTGCTTTATACCTGATGTAAGCTGGGCTCAAAATGCCAGTTATGTGAGACTTTCCTTAATTTCGGGAGGAGATGCACACACACACACACACACACAGAAGAGAGAGAGAGAGAGAGAGAGAGAGAGAGAGAGAGAGAGAGAGAGAGAGAGAGAATCACTAAAGGGAGAGAAAGAAAGAAGAAAGACTCTGGGAAGAAAATGACATTTAGAGAAGCAGATAGACTCAGTCATGTCCCTTTCCCCAGCTTGCTTACACCATATAGTTCAAGGAATTTCCCTTGGGTGAGATCTAGGATTCTCTCTCTCTCTCTCTCTCTCTCTCTCTCTCTCTCTTTCTCTCTCTCTCTCCCTGGTGAATTGAGTTACCTTACTCCCAATGGGAGAGATCCTTCATTCTATATTGTCTGATATATATATATGTATATATATTTTCTATGTATACTTTCTGTGATTTCTATTTTTCTATTGACTTGAAAGTATGAATTTATTTTCTTTTTTCTATTGTGGAACTGACATCTTTTATAAAGGACTCAAGCTTCAGATATGGAGCTTGGGATCTTTGTTTCCTCATTAAGGCATAATGATCAAGAGTTTAGTTGGAACCTAAAAATTATATTCCTTAGACTAATAATATTTAAGGGAACAAATATATTCTAGCCTGGCACTCCCTCTCTCTTAGGATAGCAGAATGGCCAGCATCTGCTTCTAACTTCTCCCTTTCCCTCCTGGCAGGAATCAGTCTCCTTTGGAGAAGTGGGGAGGGGGAGGAAATGTAATATATTCCTATTCTTGTCTCTCTAGAAGTTAAATGCATGAAAATAGTCATACTACACTAATCTACCTTGTACAATGAGTACCTGTAAGGTACTTTGTTGATCCTTTTTGAAGATGCAGTAAACATGAGCCAAATTTAAACTTTAAACAATTTTCCTCCAGAGTCTAGGGTGAAAATGAAAAGAGCCAGAGACAGGATGAAAAACAGCCTCGCTCCCTGTTTAGAGGCCAGCCTCCTCTATGGTCAAACCTGATCTACACAAGTCCAGAACTAGGCATCTTAGGGAGAGAGTTCTCCTGGGCTTGCAGGTTCTTCCGCATTCCTCCTTTTTTTGCTGACTTTTTCCACTATCATAGTGTCATAGTAAAGAGTATTCCTAATACAAAAATCTCCAAAGTAATTTCTTTTTAGAAATTGTGGTACTTTGAACAGGATGGTAACATAGACATCATTCGGAAAGTTGCTAATATCTAAAAGAACTTTTAAGTAATTGTGGTAATACTAAATACTAAATTCTGAGTTAATAACAAAGAATTTACCTTAAAAGAAATATTTGCAAGATGATCTGGTCAGATCCTGTGCATACTTATGTCTTTTTATGTTTTAAAGTACATTTTCTTTTGCAAATAAATAAAATTTAATAATTATTTTTTATGACAAAACTTTAAAAATGAACCAGGGATGGTTTGAAGTTATATATTGACTATTTGGAATGTGGCACATCAAATTTCTAATCAACCTATACGTCTGAGACGCTAAAATGATCGTCATATCATGATGAGCAAATAACAGTTGAGAGCTGTTCTATTTCCACAGTTAGAGAGTAGGAAGAGACCTCAGAGGCTCTAGTCCAAACCCTTCATTTCACAGAGGGAGAAACTGAGGTCTACGGAAGTCAAGTGACTTGCCCACAGGCATGCAGGTAGAATTTGGACTCAGGTCCTCAAGCTCCAGAGTTTGTGGTCTTTCCACCACACTGGTTACCACACCCACCTCTGTAGAATGAAATATCTCCGTAAAGTCTTTTTTTCTCTTTAGGTTTGATCTTTTACTCTTAATGAAGACAGTCAAGGACCTTGGACCCAAGGGCTTTAGGCATAGCAAAGCTTCCACCTCAGGGTCAGTGAACATCCTGTAAAGCAACCAGGAGATGAATTCTGGGAATTCTCTGAGCTCTATGGTCACAAAGACCCAGAAAAAAAGTTTTTGCCATCAAAGTCCCCAGCACCATAAATCATTCAATGTTAATAGCTGGTATGATTTTATCAGTGGAATAACACTAAAGAAGAGGCATTCCCATGTTGCTTGCTCTTGTACCCTAAAGAACCTGGGTTCTCTGACTTTCCATCTGACTTGTAACTGAAACTTGTCATATATGTTGTTTCTCACATTAGAATATGAGCTCCTTGAGAGCAGGGACTGTTTTACTTTTCTATTTATGTCACCAGTACTTAGCATAGCACTTTGCTTAGTTATTCATTCATTTGCTCTCTCATATGTTTATTTTCTTGTTTTCCTTCATATTTTTCACATCCACTCTTTTGAAATGCTCCTGTCTTGTTGTCCCTATTTATTCTAGATCCAAACTTGGATTCAGTCAAAAGGCCTAACTGAAGGACCTAGAAGGCCACATATGGCCTTGGGGCCAAAGGTTCCCCACCGTCTTTAAGGTCTGGCTCTAACATTTGTGAATTTATGAACCTCATTGTAATGATATAGTAACATCTCCAAGAAATATATAGCAACTTTTTTTTTCACTATATATCCTATATTGCCTGCCTTCTGTAACCTGATTGTTGAATCTATTGTCATAAGTGGAACTTTGCTTTCTCAGTGACAGGCCAGTTTTCTGGATAAGTGATCTTGAACTGGACATAGGAACAAATTATCCTAGTGAAGCTGATTACAAGAGACTAGAGAGGGGTGGGGTAGGTGAGTAGGAGAGGAGTAGAAAGAAAAATAAGATGAAAATCAAATAGTATGAAAGGAATAGATAGAATAAAATTGAAAATGGACACATTAGAAAGGGTTTAAATCTAGTTTCAGTGACTTGTTTTTTCAAACGAGCTTAAAAAACCCAACTAAAGGAAATTGGGATTTTCGTCTTGTATTTTGTCTTCCTAGTTGACAATGTGGCTATACTTTATAATACAGTTCAGTACAATGTTTCCAGCTACTGAAAACATTCTAATCTCACTCCTTCTGATTAAATTCATGAACATTTACCGAAATATATGTCTATTTCTCAAGTTTTGGCTACCTCTAATCAAAGCCCTTCACACTTTGTTCTTGCTTCTCTCCTCTTCACGTTCTAGCCCTCCTTTCACAAATTTCATTATAATCTTATGCTTGTAACAACTATTTCAGTTCTTTCAGAATAATCAAAATTTTAAATTATAGAGGGAGTAAATCCTTCAATCTAAATTTAGGCTTCTTATGGGCCCTGACTTAGTAATTTCATCAATCTAGGTTCTATTTCTGCATTTCTATCAGAGTTTTTTCTTGAGTTAGAAAAGAATTAACTTAGCTGAGAAAAAAAATAGGGATTATGTTTTGAAATAAATTTTTATATTGAAGATATAATTATTTTGTAATATGTACATAAGTGCTTTAAGCTAAAGGCATATGTTCTATGCTACATGAAAGCTGAAATTCCGAGTCAGTATAATGACCTATCTTAGCCCCTAAGAGGAGATGAAACACCTCTCTCCTCTCTGTTGAGAGGTTAACTACCACAGTACAGAATGCTAGATGCTGTGTGGCATAATCACAATGAGATTTCGTTTTGCTTTCCTCTTTTTCTTTATTATAAGGAAAGGCTCGTTGAGATAGAGGATAAAAAGAAGAGGTACAGTATACCCGGAAGTGACTATGATATTAAAAACATAAAGTATACATAAAAATGTTTAAAAGTCACATATTCTTATAGTTTAGATTTACAGCCAGCCTGGATGACAGCGTGTTCTTTGCAACCAAAACTTAGGGCTGGGAGACAACGTAGAATTCATCTGATCCAATGCTTACCAAGAGTCAGTCCATGAAAGCGTCAGGGGAGATGCTCAACATTGAACAGATATTTATTGTGTCTGTTTCTGTTCAAGAAATTGTACAAGGGTTTATAGGTATAAAGTGAGAAAATATTCTCTTCCTCAAGGAGCTTACAATCTATATTCACAGGACTTTGTACAGGCACTCACATGTTGGATGAGTGAAAGATTAAATAAATCTAATAGGAGATGGTATTTAATGAATAACCTTGATTTATATAGAGAACCAAGCTCTTCACACACACAAAAAAATCAGCAAAAGAGGATGCTGCTTCATTCAATTAGCGTCAAGTGTTTTGTTACAGCAAAGCAGCTTTGAAGTCAGGCTTTGCTCGGCTTCCTTCTCGCCACTCAGAGGACAGCAGACAGCAACCAGATGCCTCAGGGAGAATTCACTGCTCTCAAGCTCCAGATGGCGCTGTGGGGCAAGAGCTGAAACCCCAGCGGAGTTGGCTCTCTTTCAATCAGCAGGCGCCAGGCCTTTTCTACACTCAGTTTACAAAGCAAGTCAGCAGGCATCACTCTTGTCTACAAGCATTTATCAGGACCCTACTCTGTGCTAGGCACTGTGCTAGTTTTGCTAGAGACACAAAGAAAGCAGAGTCCATCCCAGTTCTTGAGAAACTCACAGCCAAATGGTGAAATAACCGGGTTCAAACTGGAGATAATTGGAGATAATCAACAGAAGGAAGGTATTAGCATTAAGAGGATCAGGAAGGCTTCTTGTAGAAGATGGGGTTTTGGCTAAGAGCCAAAGGAAGGAAGAAGCCAGCAGGGCCAGAGGTGGAAATGTGGAAGGAGGGAGCTCTGGGCATGAGGGATAGCCAGAAAAAGCTCCCAGAGCTGGCAGATGGAGTGTCACGTTCATGGGAAAGCAGAGACCAGTGTCACTGTCATGAAGAATACATAGAAGGGAGGAAGGTGTGAGAAGGCTGGAAGGATGAGAGAAAGGGTCCAAGTTATGAAAGGTTTGGAATGCCAAGCAGAACACTTTATATTTTGCTCCTAGAGGTGATGGGGAGCCACCGGAGTATATTGAAGGGGGAAGGGGTGGCATGGTCACATCTCTACTTCAGGAAGATTATTTTGGCAGCTGGGTAGAGTATGGACAAGAATGTGGGCAGACTTGAGGCAGGCAGACCCACTGTCAGGCTATTTCCAGGCCCAGGGATGAGGTGATGAGGACTTTCACCAGAGTGGTAGCAAAATCAGAGGTGTGAAGGGCGCCTATTGGAGAGATGTTGCAAAGGTGAAATTGACAAGCCCTGGCAACAGATTGGATTTGGGGGGTGACAGTGAGGGGTAGAGATTGGGAGCCTGAGTGATTGGGAGGATGGTGGTATTCATGACAGTAGTAATAGGGAAGTACGGAAAAGAGAAGGGGCTTTTTTTTGAGGGAGGGTAAGATAAGCTTCTGGCAATATTTTGGATATATTAAGTTTAAGATAGTCTATAAGACATTCAGTTCAAAACGTCTACAAGTTAGTTGGAGATGTGAGACTAGAGGTTAGCAGAGAGGTTAGGGCAGGATAAGTAGATTTTGATAATCATCAGTATTAAAATGATAATTAAACCCAGGGGAGTTGATGAGATCACAAAGCTCTGAGTCACTGGTGGTAGATTTCCTGGCCTTGGACTAAGACTCCAGTAGGGCAGGCTTAGGCATATAATAATATTAGCCACTGATCACTGGGGCATAAGAAAAATAGAAAGAGGTTGTCTTGGGGCCTACCTAGTGTTGTTATAAATCCCAACGATGCTTCTGAACTGTGCTTGACTCCCCATTTTCCTTTCTCTTGACAGTCCTCCAACAATTAGCTTCCCATTCCACAGACATCAATTCTTGCTTCTGAGCAGAATTTCTCTCTTTTTTTGAGAAACTAAAGAACAGAACGCTCAGTTACAAATTCTCCTCTACTTTTTTTGTCCTGGAAACAAATACATAGCACCTTTAAAATTTTCTGAAGGCTTTTACTGCTAGTAACACAGAGAACTGGTGGTTTAAAAAAACAAAAGTTCATTGCTCTGTAGGTAAAAGAAAAAGTGATAATAGATTGCTTATTATGGTGTTCTTGAATTAGAAAATATCAAAGTAAGATTCATCTTCTTTTTAAAATACACAGAACAGTAAGTTTCTTGGGCATTTTATCACAAGAACATTATGAGGCTGATAGATACACAAAGTATTTGAACTAGAAGGGACATTATAGATAATTTAATCCAGTCCATCCTTTTAAAGATGAGGAAGCTAAGACTGAAGGATCTGAAATGACTTACCCAAGGTCACAAAGCAAGGTAGTGATAGAGCAAAGTTTGAGTAAAGCTGACATGGATAGTTGTTTATAGCTTACAAAATATTTTCCTCAAAATTCTGTGAAGTAGCATCAGATTAGCAAAACTGACAAATAAAAAGGGAATATGACAAATGTTGGAGGGGCTGCTGGCAAATAGGCATATTAATGCATAGCTGACAGATCTGTGAATTGGTATAGTCATTCTGGAAAGGCATTTGGAAATATGCCCTAAAACTTACTAAACCACATATACACTTTGACCTACTGATCCTTCTTCCAAGCCTATGACCCCAAAGACATCAAAGGAAGAGGGTAAAGATATAGAAATATTTACCATAGCTCTTTTTATGATGGCAAAAAAATGGAGATAAAGGGGGTGTCTATCAATCAGGAAATGACTGAATAAATTAACAATACATGAATGTGACAGAATACTGCCCTGCTGTAAGAAATGACAAGACAATTTCAGAGAAGTTAGGGAGAATGTATGAGTTGAACTAGAACAATTTATGGAATACCGATAACACTGCCAAGACAAACAACTTTAAAAGGCTTAATAACTGATAACTCCGAGGACTATCTCTCATTCCAGAGGACTGGTGATGATGTACACAGAATTCTGTACCATTCCCTAGTTCAAGTACCTGCATTTCCCTCCTCTTTTTTCTCCTCTTTAAAATAACTCCCTTCAATGGGCTGTCCTCTTTCCCAGTTAGAATATGGAAGGTTCCTGAGGGTAAGGACTTTTTTGTATTTTTATCCCACAAGGCCTGGCACTTGGTGCTTAATAAATGCTCCTTGACCATTTTACCTCCTCAAGGTACAGAATGGGACATACATTTTTTGTATAAAGCCAATGTGGGATTTTTTTTTTGTTTGACTATCCATCTTTTTTTGTGTCTTATGTTTTTGGTTTTTTTCCCCTCACACTGGTAGGAGGTTGTTTGTAAAGAAAAGAAAATAAACAAACAAACAAAAAAATTTAAGTTAAAGAGAAAAATTCCACAAATGCTTGGACACAAATAGGGAATATATTTACAAATGAAAGATCTCTGAAAAGACTAATTCAAGACTCTCAATGGTTAAGACTTTCCAGCATACCACCTTCCTTTCCCCGGAGTCCTCTTCAGACCTGGCCCCAAGTGGGGCCCCAGCAAAGGAGCCAGTCAGTACTCCCTTTCTTTGTTGTTTTTTAAATTTAGGTATTCAAAAGTATCTATTTTATCTTTTGCAATCCTTTCTAACAGTTATTTGACATATAAAATAGAACAGGATTTGTAATATGGCGTAATTCTTTATCTCCAGGGCCACTGAGCTGTGAACATTGCCATGGAGACATCAGACTTAGGAAGTAACTAAGGAAACTGTCCCAGAATTCACCAGTTTGATGAAGTGGAACTTTTTGTTGTGAGAGAGATTTCTGGGAAAGAGAAGCAGCATGAGAATTCACTTGAGTACCATGCCAAAGGTCAGCCATGGTCCAGGGCTTCTCTACTCCACCTCACCCCCACTCCTGGGCTCTAAACAACAACAAAAACCAGTTTGAGTTTCTGATACAGATACTAGTGGAAGGAAACTAAGAATCAACTGCCTTGCCAGGATTGCTGGGAAGTAAAAAGAATAACAGACAAATAGGGAAACTTTGAAAGTTACATATTGACCTGAGATTTCACTTCACACCCTGTCAATGTGTGTGATAAATACAGAGAAGCATGGAAAAGTCTATATGAACTGAAGCAGAGAGAAGCAAGCAGTGCCAAAAAACCCCAATGCACACAGTAACTACAGCAACGTAAAGGGAAGAAATAACTACACACGATCTAAAATCTAACAAAATTATGAAGATCAAGTAAGACTCAAATCAAGAGATGGAAGATACCCCCAAATTACCTCTTCATGGAGGTAGGAGGTGCAGAGGTAGTATATACTTTACATATTTTTAGCCTTTTTTCCATGTGTCAATCAGTTCTGATTTTTTTTTCCTCCCCCCCAAAAACTATTTGTCATGTGGAATGGCTCTTAGGGAGGTGGAGGGGGAGGGAGAGAGATACATGGGAAATTACAGTGACACAAATATCAAGAAATATCAATAATCAATTAAAACATCAAGAAAAACTTTTTTTTTTTTTTAAAGTTGCATGTTGAATTTATTATTGGAGCAGCTGGAGGGTACAATGGCTAGAGTATCAGGTTTTGAGTCAGGCCTGATTTCAAATGTGTCCTTAAGCACTTACTAACTGCATGAACCTGGGAGAGTCACTTCATCTCTATTTGTCTCAGTCTCCTCATTTGTAAAATGGGGATAATAATAACCCCTATTTTACAGGGTTGTTGTGAGGATCAAATGAGATCATTTTAAAGTGCTTAGCCCAGTACTTGGCATGTAGTGAGTGCTACAGAGATATTACTTATTATTGTTATTCTTATCTATTTTTAAAAAGCAAGGTACTCTTAATAGAAACCCATAGTGTAATGTGCAATCTGTATGGAAATGCTCACTTTATTTGGTGTTTAAATTCAAAATTCAAAAAATGTTTTCAATTAGATTAGCCTAGAGTAGTGAGAGAAGGGGGAAGGGCTGATGGGTAAGACTATTGCACCACAGATGGCAGCCTTTTCTTTTGGCCCTACTTCATTTCCTTCTCAGTTTGGAACAAAGAGGCTGAGGTAGAAAGGATCTGTCCCTCTGGTTGGTTAGCCAAAACCAGTCACGGTTTATGTCTTTTATTTCTTGGCTGCACTTGTTTGTACTCATTTGTCTGTTCATGTGTTTGATAACAAATGTATGGTACCTGGCATGCAGTAGGCTCTTAATAAATGCTTGGTGACTGACAAAAGAAAAGTTGGTGACCACCTAAAGTCCTGTTTGTGCAGTTTATGCCTGAAGCAAATAGAGGTTGGAAAGATTTCTTATTGCTTTAAAGAGAAGGGAGATATGTACTATTCCTTTTTCACTCATTTGGATTTCCACAAGCAAGACAGCATATAAATCAAAATAATTTCATCCTAGATCAAGGATTCTTAGTCTGCGTGTGTGTGTGTGTGTGTGCGTGTGTGTGTGTGTCATGGCCCATTTTGGCAGGCTTGTAAAGCCCTTTAAGGACTCTTTCTCAGAATATATTTTTTTAATTCATGAAGTCAAATGTATGGAGTTACAAAGGAAAACAGTTATATTGAAATAAAGATGTCAATTTTTTCCCCATCCACATCTGCAGATTCCCAGATCCCAGGTTATGAACTCCTGTCCTAACTATGCCCAAAGGGTAATCAAACTGTGTATACCTTTTGATGTGTATCCTGAGCCCATAAAAATGGGGAAAGGACCCACATGTAAAAAAATATTTATAGCAGCTCTTTTTGTGGTGGCAAAGAATTGTAAACTGAGGAATGCCCATCAATCGGTGGATGGCTGAACAAGTTGTGGTATATGAATATAATGGAATCCTATCGTGCTGTAAGAAATGAGGAACAGGCAGACTTCAGAAAGATCTGGAAAACCTTAAATGAATTGATGCTGGGTGAAATGAGCAGAACCAGGAAAACATTGTACACAGTAACAGTAACACTGTGCAACGACAAATTATGATAGACTTAACTCTTCTCAGCAACACAATGATCCAAGACAATCCAAAAGACCCATAATGGAAAATGCTATTCATGTCCAAAGAAAAAGCTATGGATTGTGAATGCAGATTGAAGCGTATTATTTTCACTTTTGCTGGGGTTTCTTGTGGCTTTTCCCTTTTGTTCCGTTTCTTCTTTCACAATATGAATAATGTGGAAATATGTTTTCATGACTGCACATGTATAACCTATATCAGATTGCTTGCTGTTTTAGGGAGGGGAGAAGGAAGGCAGGAGGGAGAAAAATTTGGAGCTCAAAATATTATAAAAATGAATGTTGAAAGCTATCTTTACAAGTAATTGCAAAAAATAAAATACCATTTTGCACCCCCCCCCAAAAAAAAAGAAAAAAGAAAATCCCTTGAGAGGCAGGTAGGATTTTATTGACGTACTTCAATAACCAGAATCCAAGATGTTCAGACAGAAAATTGATTCTCCTGTAATACTTTTTTATAGAGCTTTGTTTCTTTTCATTGTTGTGACTTACATTTCATCTGTAAAGGTAAACATGTACTCAGCTACTTTTCTCTCAATAAAAGCTACCCCAAATATCCCCCACTGCAAATAAAAAAAAAAACACAACTCTCCTAGATGAACGCAAGTTGCCAAGGAAATAAAAGTCTCAGGCAGGGAGAAGACTGGGGAACAGGTGTTGTATGTTGCTGAGGCAGAGAGCTGCTTTAAGCTGGAAGGATTTCTAGTATCTAAATAAACCCAGTTCCCCATAAGACCTCTCCAGTGAGGCTATATCCATATTATTATTAGTCTTACTCATGTTACAAGTGGGAATTCATGATAATGTTACACTTAGGGACTCTCTTCCTGCCTCTGGTTACCTGTGGGGAGCAGCTTAGCATCATTATTGTTGTAACAGTTCATATTATAGGGAGACAGCAAGGTACAGTGAAAAATCCCCCATTGGCTCAGGATGCAGAAGATCTGGGTTTAAATCCCACTCCTGATGCTTCCTATCCTATGACCTTGGACAAATTACTTAATCTCCATGGGTCTCCATTTCATGTGTAAAATGAAGGGGTTGATCTCCGAGGTCCCTTCCTAGTTCTAAATCTCCAAGTCAACAAGATTCACCCTAGATTAGAGCAATGTAGGACATGGAAAGACCTATTTGAAATGCTTTTGAAAACCTTATCTTTTCACAACCTCAATTCAAAGGAAACTTTCAACGAAGTAGTTGAAAACTTCATAAACAGACATGTGATTTCATTTTACCCTCTTGAAAGTTAGATTTTTGTTTATTCTGACTTTTATAAGGTGAATGTCAAGAAATAGAAGCTTGCTCCCCAATTATCAACTTAGCCAGCTTTGTAGTATTTATTTGAGGTTTGGATGATCAAAATTTATCTTAGGATTATGATACGCTGAATTCTAAGAATATCTTTCTTATAGCAAATGGCAGCAAGAAACATCGATGATTTTATTTAAAAGCAAAAGAAGATACATCAGGGAAATCTTTCATATTAAGATGATTTAAAATATATTCAAATAAAAAATAGATGAAGAAATATAGAAGAGAAAATATGTAAACTCCATTTTATTAAAAGTTACATTGAAGGACAGAAGCTGTTAATTCTTCTTGTTAACTGAAAATCCTTTCACGCTTGCTGTTTAATTTTCCTATTAAGAGAAAAAGAATGAAAATTAATTGCAAAAATTGCTGCCGGGTGCAGAAAGCTTTTAACAGTACACAATATTTTTAGAGCACACAATGTTTTCTGATACTGTACTGCACTTTCCTATCCAAATCCCATAATGTATTACAATATTAATCAGGTTGAACCATAATCTCCAAGGTCCTTTCTAGCTCTAAAATTCAATGTATCTATGAATGTTTCTAATCTTCCACAAGGTTAGTTGAGCACATGTTAAGTGAGGCATAGAACCTTCATTCTTTCCAGTAATTTTAAGGTTTACTCTTTTTTGAAAAGAAATTTTTATATTTATCTTTTATTTTTCAATACTGATATTTCTCCCTCTAATCCTCCCTTTTCTCCTTCCAGAGAGTGATCCCTTATTCACTCTTGATTGCCACCCACCAAGGGAAAATCAGGGCTTTCTCAGCCCTTTCTCCTCCTCTCCATATGTAGCCCTTTCTCTCACTTGGATCACTTCAGTCCAGAATATGGTTAAAGGGAACAGCTAAGCTCTATTATAAAGGGAGAGATTAATTATTACAAACTATATACAGCTGAGATAGAACACACTCCTTAGTACCTTGGCACAGGTTTAAAGCACTAAACCAAGTTTTCTCAAACTAATGTAGCCATGAAAGACTTTGAATGTTCTGAAAAGCATTGAGAAAACACAGAAAGTTGGGGAGGGTTTAGAATACCACTGAGAAAACACAAGTTGGGAAAATTTTAAATTCAAAATAGAGGAAAAGATATTGTCATACCCCAAACTTGCCACACATAAGTATTTCTGATATGTACTTAATTTGATATTTAATTTCTTAAAGGCATAATATTGCTAATGTCAACTTCTTGTTATGGAACACAGTTTGAGAAGAAGAGCGCTATGGGATATAGACGCAAGACCTTAGGTTTGCCCCAAGTCCCAACCCCACCTCCAATCATTTTCTCTTCTTTTAGCCTACAGATCTTGACCTTTTGTTTGTGGCTGTTCTGGATAGTCCTTTCTCCAAAAGTACATTGCTCAGGAAATATCTTTCTTTCTCTAGGACAGAGATTTGTAATCTTGGGTATATGACCTTAAAATTTTTTTATATTTCAATATAATTGGTTTCCTTTGTTATCCTGTTATTCTAAGGAGTCCGTAGGCATTACCAGATCGCCAAAGGGGGTCTATGGCACAAAAAAGCTAAGAACCTCTGTTCTAGGTCTGATCCTGAAAGTTTCAAACTTGGAGCCAGAGTTTGGCTGGCACTAAGGATGGCACTGCCCAACAAATCTCTCTTCTCTGGCTAGAAAATTAGACTCTCATTTTACAAATAATAAATTTTGTCTCCTCTGCACAGAAAATTTGTGGTTCAGAAATGTTGCCCATGAACTCCCCTCTCAAGCTGAGTGGGCAAGCATGTCTACTTTTGTGGGAACTGTATGTTGATCCCTATTGCTGCCACCTTTTGGGTTGGGAAAGCCTACTCTCAGGTCTTTGTCTTCTCACCTCTGCAGAGAAAGTTACAAACATATGTAACTCCCAAGCCAATTACCAAACACTCCTCCACGTAGCCATTCTGCTGGGCTTTCTTCTGTATTCTGAATAAAAAAAGAAAAAAAAAGGAAAAGGGTGGTTTGTCTTTACAGGCTTCATTTCTATGTGCATATCTTGAACAGTTTTCTAAGTCATTTTTAGGATGAATGCTTCATGTTCTGAATTTGTCAACTGAGCATTAGTGGTCTTGGTTAGGATATATGAATATAGATAAGTAACACTCCCTTATATGAATAGGAGCTGGCTTATCATGTCCTTGGCTCTAAAAACTACTCCCACCAAGAGTCAGTCTCTCTCTCTCTCTCTCTCCCTCCTTCTTGGATGTTCTCTAAGAGAACTTAAAGTAAGTGCTGAGTTGGGTGTGAACCAGATTAAAATATGATTGGAAAATATTTAACAAAATAAAAATACAATAGAATATAATGTTAATATGCATTTTTCTAAGTCAATATGCAGGCTGTAGGGATCCTTATGTATGGCTTAGTGGTCTTGTTTCTATTTGAGTTGTACACTTCTGGTTTAGATCTCTCTTAGTCACCCTTGGGAGTGACATCTCTTTCCTATGTAGCAAGAAGGAAGCAGCACAAAGCTGTCTTTAAGGGCGTTGTCCAAGAGGATGTTTGATTCTTTAAAATCTAGATCCTGGGACGGATCTATTTTTATTCATCCCAACCTGGGGGATAGACCTAGGTAAATTTCAAGGGAGAAAAAAGAAATGTAATGTGATGACAAATATTTTCTGTAACGGCAGATACAAATACTGACTTTAGTGATTATTCTTAAAAAACTCAAACCAAACCAAATCAAAAACCAGACACAGACAAGACAGTATTATGTAGTACATATATTACAGCATTTATTTAGTCTTAGTTTTTTCAGGGTAGGAGGAGTTATACAATGTTAGAAAAGCTTAAAGGCATATCTGATATAATATGGTTCAGTGGTATCAAACTCCAATAGAAATATTCCTGCTGGCTACATACTGAAAATCACACATTAACATTTTCTATATTCTATTTTTTACTTATTTTGTTAAATATTTCCCAATTACATTTTGATTCCTGTAGAACTTAGGTGTGTAGCAAGGGGTAGGGGCAAAGCCACTGATCTGACGATTCTGATCTAGCTCATTCACTTCATTTTATAGATGAGTCTCAAAGATTTGGTGGATGACTTGCTCAGGGTCATGTGGCTAATTATTGGTAGAGCTAAAGGCGTAGGGGTGAGGTCTGGAAGAAGAAAAGCCAGCAAACATTTATTAAGTGCCTACTATATGCTGGGTACTGTGCTAAGCACTTCACAAATATCTCATTTGATTCTCACAACCACCTACTATTATTATTATCCCCATTTTACAGTTGAAGAAACTGAGGCAGAAAGGGGCTAAGTGACTCCAAGGGGCCAAGGTCACACAGCTAGTGTTTGAGGTCAAATTGGAACTCAGCTCTTCCTGTACTGAGTCAGCACTCTAACCCCAGCTGCCTCAGCTGGGTAAAAATAGAACCTGGATATATTCCTTGTTCAATGCCCTTTCTCCTGCATGAGACCTTGGCCTAAAGGGCTGAAGGTCTCCCAGTGCATCCTGGGCCATCTCCAGTCATCCTGAGGAATATCAGGTCACTGGATTCAGATGGCTCTGGAGGAGAAGTGAGGCTGGTGACCTGCACACCCTTCCCTCACTCAAAACAAAGTCAAATACAAGTCATGTCATCTCTCTGATGGCATGGCCTTCTTTGGCAACGAAGGATGAACACAATTCTCCCACATCATATTTCTTCCCCTTGACTCCATGCCCTCACACACCCCCATATGGAAACAGTTATCAAGTTTTCTTGATTCTATCTCCATAACCTCTCTCTTATTTGTCTTTCTCCAACTTACCCAGTGACCACCTTAGTTCAGGCTCTCGAGTCCCACTGGTACCAAGACAATAGATTCCTACTTGTTCTCCCTGCCTCAAGGCTCTCACCTCTCTTATTCATGTATTCTACACAATTGCTAAGTGAAACATGTCACTGGTTCTCTATGACCTCTAGAATGAATAAAAAAATCCTTTGATCAGCTTTACTGTTCCTAGCCTATCTTCCCAAGTTTATTACATATTACTATTTCCATTTTTGTACTCCATAGTCTAATTAAAACAGATCTATTCACTGTCTCTCATACACAACATTTTATTTCCTGTCTCTGTCTTTGAACAGGTTTACCCTAAGCCTGGAATGAGTTTCTTCCTCAACTCCACCTTTCGAGTCCCTTGCTTTTTTTCCTTCATCGCTCAGCCTAAGTGCTGACTTGTGTCCTTTCCTGATCCTCAAAGCACTATTACCTCCTTCTCCCAAATTCTCTTGTTTACTTTGAATATATTGTTATCTACTTATGTGCATAGATTCGTTAGTTTTCCGAATTAGCTGAAGTGTGAAACAGTGGAAAGAACACAGAACTCAGATCCAGACACGAGCATGAATCGTCACTGTGCCCCTTACTGACCTTTGGCATAGAACCTCTTAGGTAGCAAAGAGGATAGAATGATGAGTTTTGAGTCTTGGAGACTTGGGTTCAAATAAGGCCTTGGACAAGTCTCAACCTTTTTGCCTGTTACTTCAACTGTAAAATGGAAATATCAAAAGTACCTACCTCTCAGGATTGTTATGCGGATCAAAGGAGACAATATCCATAAAGCACTTAGCACAGTGCCTCACGCTTGGTATGTGCTATATAAATGTTAGCTAAGATTATTTGGGGCTCTTTGGTGGTACAATGGATACAACGCCAGGCTTCAGGTTAGGAAGACCTGAGTCCAAATGTGGCCTCAGACACTTAGTAACTATGTGACCCTGGGCAAATCATTTAACCCTCTTTGACTCAGTTTCTCATTTGTAAAATAAGCTGGAGACAGAAAAGGCCAACCACTCCAGCATCTCTGCCAAGGAAATCCCCCTAACAGGGACATGAAGTCGGACATGACTGAAAAGACTCAACAACACCCAGCCCCTGGAGTTTGCCACATCTGTATTCTGGGGGGGCAGTGTGATGCAGTAAGGCCAGGGGCAGACCTGGGTTGGGATTCTGCCTCAGGTACTTCCTAGCTGTGTTACTGAAGGCCTACCCCCACCAACTCTGCCCCTCAGTGTCTCCACCTGTAAAATCGGATTAGACTTGACGGCATCCAAGGCCTTTCCAGCTCTACACTCATGATGCTTGAAGGGCGGTGTGCTTCTTTGGCTTTTCACATTATGTATGTGACAGCAGTATGACATTCAGGCCATCCCAGCCCAGCCCGCCCTCCCTCCCAACAGAGGCCAGCACAAGCCATGCCATCCTTCTCCGTGGCACGGCTTTCTTCGCGATGGAGGGGGGACCACGGGCGCTTTTGAGGGTCTTTGCCACCCAAAGAGGTGTTATGGATGCTTAGGAGGGCACACGGAAGGCTCCTTTCGGCCAGCAATGCCAGGCTGCTCACAGAAGCGCTGGACCCACGCACAATGCCAGTCTCTCCCGCCTCTCCAGGAGCTTCTGCCTGGAAGATGCCTCCTGCCCTCCCGGGCGCGGCTCCACCGCCCCACTCACGACGATGGCTGCGTTTTCTTCGTGGGTCTCCTCTGAGCTTACAGGGAGGAAAAAGGAAGGGGGAAAGAAGCACGCTGGGGGCGGCGAGGCCAAACAGGAGATGCCGGCCGGTGCATAGGAGGAGGACTGGGGCTCCCCAGGCCCCGGATTCAAATCCAAGTCCGCGATCCTGGGTATGGTCCCGGGAGCCGGGGCTCCGGACTCGGGGGACGTGGGTCCCTCCGGGCGCTCCCAACTGTGAGGAACAACTTTGTGGATCCTCGGAGGGGGCGTGGGATCTAGAATAATCCTAAAGTGGACCGGGAAAGGGCTGGGTTCAAACCCCACCCTCGGCCCACCGGGGCGCTGCTCGAGTCACGTATTGCCCCCGGGCTCCGGACTTCCGCGCCCACACCCACGCAGGTCCGCGTCGGGAGGAGGTCGCGGGAAGGCCGCACCGCACGGGCAGGGCCGGGTGGCGCGGCTTCGGACGACGTCTCAAGAGCACGACGGCAGGGGACTGACCGGAGGGCCGGGGCCTAACTCCTGCGGGGCCCGGCCGCGGGGATTCCGGGTCTGCGCCGTGGGCCGCCCGGGGACCCCGTCGGCCCCCTGGAAGCGAGCCAGCAAAGGAAAGGCCAGCGCCTGACCAGTAGGGGAAGGCCGTTGGAGGGGGGTCGTTGGGGGCCGTGCGAGTGCGCTCCTCGCGGCGACGGGCGGGCGCCCATTGGCTCGCCCAATCTCCACGCGCATCCCAGGACCCGCCCTCTTCGCCCCTCCAGCGCCCCGCGTGCGGCGGAGGGAGGGGGTGGGGAAAGGGCCATCGCGCGCGCGCTAGGGAGCGAGTGGGGCCGGCCAGCCAATCGGAGGGCCGGCCGGCGAGCCCGCATTCTCGCGAGAACTGGAAGCCGGCGGTGGCGGCGTCTGTGTTAAGGACGGCATTGGTTCCTGGTTGGTGGCGAGGAGGCTGAGAAGCGCCTGCAAGGAGAGAGGACGCAGAGGGAAAGCAGCCAGTTGCCCCTCGCGCGCGCTCTCCTTCTCCCTCCCCTCCTCCCAGGCTTCCTTCCCTTCCCTTCCCCCGACTCCGAGCCCAGCCGTCCGCTCCAGGCGACGGGCGTCCCGCTGAGAGGTGAGCGGCCGGCCCGGCGGGCCCCGCGAGGAGGAGAAGGAGGAGGAAGAGAGGGAGGAGAGCTCCGTCCCGGCGTCTCCTCGCCACCCGTGTGCCCGGCCGCGCCGCAGGCATGTCGTCCGCGGCCGAGCCGCCGCCACCCCCGCCGCCGACCGCGGAGACCGTGCCCCCCGCCCCGGCCGTGCCCGTCTCTGGCGGCGGCGGCAACCACAACAAAAGCGGCGTGGAGAGCGCCCCGGCCGCGGCCGCCCCCCCTGCGGGCGACGCGGAGATGGAGGTGAGCGGGGCAGCCCGGGGAGGGAGGGACGGAGCCCGGGCGCCCGCCGGGACGCCGGCTAACGCCCCCCGCAGGTCCCCACGCGCCGGCCGGAGCACGCGCGCCCCTCTCCCTAACTTTGGAGCCCGGGGACGCGCCTCGGCGCCCCCCGCTCGGAGGTCATCCGCACCCAAGTTGTGGCTCTTTCGAAAGCGGGGCGAGCGGCGGCCGCGCGGGGCCGGCACGGCCGAGACAATGGAGAACGAGCCGGCCAGGCCCCGGGGCCCCGCCGCGGGGAGCAGCTGCGCCCGCACCCCCCCTCCGCAGCCTCGGGGGCACGGACGCGCCGGGCCGGCCCCCGCCTCCTCCGCCTCCTCCGCCCTCCTTTTGTGCGCTGCGCCAGCGCCGGGCCGGCTGCCGAGCCCGCGGGCGGCTAGGCCCTGCCTGGAGCCCCGAGCCGCGGGGGCGGGGGAGGGAGAACAAAGTCAGCCGGGCGGGCCCTCCGGGGCCGGCTCCTCCGGGGCGGGGGTCGGCCCCCCCCACCCTCGGCTGTGAGAATCGGGGCGAGTTCCCCCCCGGGCGGCGGTGACAGCTGGGGAGCCCGGGACCCGGACTGACAGGGCGCCCCTCCTCTCCTCCTCCCCCAGCCGCGTCCCCACGGCCCCCTGGGGGCCGGGGCTCTGACCGTGCCGGTTCTCCAGGCGAGGAAACCGAGGCCGGCGGCCGGCCCAGCCTCCGTGCGACGTCGGGGCGCGCGGGTGACCCAGGGTGCGGGGCGGCCCGGGATGCCCCGGAGCCGTTCGTGTGTCACAATTACAGACACTGCCGGGGGTTGTTGGTCGTCGTCTCTTTTCGAGCAAACTTGGATGCCAACTTTGGAAAGTTTTAGATGGTATTTTATATCAGGAGTTTTTGATTTTTAAACACGTAATTGGTGCAGATTTCAGGCTGAAGCAGATCCCAGACCCTCTCCATGCGCTTCCCATTTTTTATGATTCTTGTTCGTAAATTCTTCTTCCTCTGGTTCGTGAACTAGCTGGGTAGCGGGGGTAGGAAAGTATCACTCCAGTTGTCCATTTGTTGTTTTTCTTGGAACACGGACAGCCTGCCCTCCTTTTCTGATTATGAAGTCCTTGATGTTTCCCTTTACGTCTTTTCTCACTCAGGTTTTTCTTCGTAGTTACCTTGAAGTTTGTGTTTGCCCTGCATTTGTCCTGTTACTTGGGTTGCTTAACATTTTATTCAAAAGTTTATTCTTTTGAGATTGTCGTTGGTATTTGATAATTAACTTCCGAGATGCCATCCTGTTCAATCTCCTACAGCTTGTTAGTAATAATAATAGCTCAGATTTATTGAGTGCTATTAAAAGTTGCAAAGTGCTTTTGCCTTATCTTAGACTTCTTCTGAATTTCACGTAATCTCGTCTTGCATCTTTTCCCTTATTTGAAAATATGAGAAGGGAAGAGGCATGCTACCACATTTTAGAGTCCTTAGTGATTGAGAGGTATAGAAGTATAAAAAGCCTTGTATTTTTCCTATTCAGTGATGCATTAAGTCACATTAAACCCAGAACTCACAAAAACCCTTTTACTGAAATCTATAGGATAGGAAAGAGATTGTATTAAACATTCATACTAGAAATCAAAGTGGGTGAAAAATGCCCTAGACCCACCCTGAGACTGAGCTAAGGTTTTGAGGTTGGGTAGTTGTAATGATTTTTAGGGCAGACTGGAAAGTTTATTGAAATCCCAACAAAGAAATGTAATGAACACTGCAAGTCAAAAGAATTAAGTTAAAATTGAGTTACAGTTTAAGTGTATGAATAAAAATTAAATAGCTTATGTTAATATAATAATTTTGTAAAAAGGTATGTTGTACGAGCTCAGGAATTTTTTTATTTTCTATCCATAGACCTTAGTAATTTTGACATTTCTTACAAGACTTCTGGTATACATTTTTCATTGAAAGTCATTGTATTTCTTACTTCCAGATTGTATTTTAAAGGTTCTTAGGGTAGTTGTCCCTTATTTAAACTGGTTCTCTTTATACAGCTTTATACTTGTGTGTTATTTTCTCCTTTAGATTGTAAAGTGTTGTGCTTGAGCAGCAGTACTGTCCTTTATTGAGGTACATGCTGTGTAATAACCTAAATCTTCCCTAAATCTGCAGAATTGAATCTTTTTCAGTCTGTTAAAAGAAAGAATGCTCTTATTCTTTTTGATGGGCTTAATGTGACTTTTTCTGAACTTTGGAATTTTCTGAAATAGCCTTAATAGATTTTTTTGGTGTGACTTTACTGTGACTCCTGCCATAGTTACTGTAATAGCACACCAACGTGCACTAGGATTTGTAGTCTAGTGGAGAAGTATTATTTCTGTTCATCCGTTGCTTTTTGCAGTGTGGAGAGTATAATATGTTTCCATTCTTTACAGAAACTATTGTTCTACCCTCATCTTTGCAGTATACCTCAGCGTCTTTTCTGTTGGCCTCTGTTGGCTAATACTTATTTGGCCAGAAAGGGTATGCAGACTTTAACCCAGTTTTACTTTAATTGTAATAATGATTATTATTGAAACAGTACATTTTATTTTCTTAGGACTTTCCATTTTAATTTTGTTCGTACTATACTCAAAAAGGTAGGACAGATGCTATCACCATTCTCTCCTGTGGTAAAAGCTGAAGCACAGATGTTAATGACGTGTGTAGGATCATACAGGTAGTTAAATTGAAACTGGGACCTGGTTTCTTTGATCCACCTAATCTAGTGTTCTTTCTGCTTATATCATGTTGTCCCTTTTTTCATAGCTGTATACTGAGTGTAACAGGAGGGATATTGTATATCTTAATGACAAATGTTATTTTTTGTTGTTTTTTTAAGAGGGAAATTTTTGCATAGGAGATTTAGGGTTTTAAATGGCAGTGCAGAAAAGATAAAACTACGTTTTATTGCTTAGATTTTGGAAGTCAAGATTATTGCATTGGAAAGTGGAAAGTGTCATTGTTACCACTGAAATGAAAGTTTCTAGTTCAGGCATTAGAAGCATTAATTCTAACTGCTTACAGATATTCTGTCGATGAAGTTTCATTCTTGTACAGTGGAAAACATGGGTTTGGAGTCAAAAGACTTGGGTTCAAATTTTTTTCTAAAATGTGATAGCTGTGTGACCTTGGACAAGTCATTTAACATTATTAGGCTTAAGTTCTCTCATCTGTTAAATGAAGGAGTTGGACAAGATGACCTCTTAGGTCTTTTCCACATCTAAATCTGTGCTCTTGTAAATACAGTTTTGTTTTAATTGAGGGGTTTTATATTAATGAGTGAACTCCTCATACATGTTCAAGGGAAATCATAATGGTTTTAATTATATTAAGAAAAGGATATACTAAACTACTCTTTCAGTAACCAGTTGGTTGTCTTTTTGTTTCAGAATGTTTAACATTGAAAAGAAACAAATTTACCGAAAAGTTCTCTCATTGTTTATAATAATGCCATCACTTCAGTGAATAGCAATTTTTTTCAGCTGATAGCTTTGTACTGCTGAAAAGGTAACATTACTGTTTTCAAGGAGATTTTTCTAGTGAAATATATTGGTAACTTAACATTCCCTCATTTTTAAATTAAAGGGCCACAAAATTTTGAACATTTTTCAAGTATGAGAAAATGAGCTCATACCAACACAGATTAACACATATTTAAAGGAAATTTGCTCTAGAGAGAGAAAAGTACTTTTTACTTTTATGTTAGCAACTATGCTGGTTTCAAGTTTTGGTTGGATAGATTGAGTTGTTAACTAATAGATTATGTGACAGTCATTTTAGATTAGATATCCATCATTAGAATGTGTGATTTAGATTATTGAAACATTATGTAGGTATAAGTCAGTTGAAGTGGTAGATTTAATTGCTCTTAAAGAACAATTATTTCACTTTTTTTCCTTCTAGGACGTGTTTGATGATGCATCACCAGGGAAACAAAAAGAAATCCAAGAACCAGATCCTACCTATGAAGAAAAAATGGTATGTGAGTAGTGTCAGTATACATTGTGAGAACTCTTTAAGTGGTTTGCTGTGCTATTAGTTTAGACATTTTGCTAGAAGGGGCTGCCTGAAAGCCCTAGCGGTTGATCCATAAAACACTAGTATTTGGTATATTTTCTAAATCTTATCACACTCTAATAAGATTCCCTTGTAACATGTATCTTTTATGAGTTATCTCACCAGTATGGTAATGTTGTTTGTATGAAAATAAATGTGAACGAGTAGTGCCAGAAACAGCCTATTAAAGGATTCAACTGAACGTGCATCCTTGTCTTTACTCTGTTCTGTGACCCTGGGTCAATCATTTTAACACCTGAGCCTTGGTTTCTTTATCTGTAAAATGAGAATGATTTTAATATTTATACCAAGTACTTCATAGGATGTAACTGAGGAAAAGACTTTATGAACCTTAAAGCAGAATATAAATGTGAATATTGAACGTTTCTTGGTTCCCTTGGTTGTTGTCCTTTGTCTTCGAAGAGGACCAAAATGACATCACCATTGTAAAGTGAAATTTCAGTGTGTCTGACTGTGGCTGATCAGACCAGTATAAGCTCGGAATGTTCTACCACAGTTGGGCACAGATAGTCCGTGTGAATATTTGGGGTGGATACTCCAAATTTGCACATCGTGCGTTTACTTTGTGTTGTCTGGATTCTGCCGTGCTCAAAGAGCACAGCACCTTTTCTTATGTGGGCACACCATGCTGAGCAGTCCTGTGCCAGTGTTTCCCATGTTCCCTTAGGACCTATGGGAGATAAAAATATAAGACTTGTCTAGAAGGAGCTGTCTTGTTGGGAGACAAAAGACAGTAAAATAATGAGGTAAACTGTTAAGACTTCCCCATCATTTATGGCCCATTGCAAATCCTACTTCTGTCTACAGTAGTCTTCCTTTTCTTCCTCTGAACTCCTGAAACATAATTATTGTTTACACCACAGTTATTACGCTAATACTACCTCTCACTGCTGAGCCCACCCCCAGTTCTGCTTGTAGAAGACTTCTTCCTGTTCCAACTTAAGTGGTCTGGGGATGGCAGTGATACAGTGGAAATGAGCATTTCCTCTGGAGTCAGAGGACATCACTTGGAATCTTGCCTCTGCTACTGAATGACTTGGTTACCTTGAGGAACTCATTTAATTTCTCTGGGCATCATTTTCCTTATCTATATAATTTGAGATGGGGGTTTGGACTAGATTACTTAGATCACTTCTATTTCTAACTGTGATCCTATGACAGTTTGGTACCTCAGTTCCCTAAGCTGAAAGTGATCTTTGTTTTCCTAGATTTTCTGACCCATGTGTTTGTTTTATTCTCCCTTGTACCAGTTATTTCTGCACAGATTTTTTCCCTACTTTTAAATGGTAAGCTTCCCAAAAACAGAGACTTTATCTAGCACCTCATTTTCTATGGAATTTTAAATAAACGTTAATTTTTTTTTTTTTAGTTTGTATGTTATCTCCCCCATTTTGTGTGTGGGCGCACGTGTGGACATGCTCCTTCTTAACCTTCCTGGCCCTAATGTAGTACCTTGCAAACAATAAGTACATAGTAGATTTTTATTGCTAGACACCAGGCAAATCATACAATACATGCTGGAACAATAGAAAAGACTTCATGGAAGAGAATACAACTGTAGAACTAGAAAGTACCTCAGAGATCATCTATGTCGTTCTTGTCACCTGGGTACTGGAGGATAGAAGGATTTAGATCTGTGTAGAGGTGGGAAGAAGCTTATCAGAAAGCTGGGTGCCAAGCAAAGTCACAAGTGGAAATTTTCTTTCTTGGTTGAAACCCTGTTTCCCCATTCCCCATAGGAGCTGCCTTTTCATTTCTTCAGCCTCCTGCACTTCTTCATTGCTCCACTTTTTAAGTCAATGATCTGGTCTCTATTAAGAAAACTGAGATTTTTGTTGTTGGTTTCCTCTTCTCTCCATCTCTCACTCTTACCTCCCTTCTCCAGGTTTTGATAATGAGGCTACCCTTGTCTTTGCCAGGGCCAGTCCCTCTACGTGTGCCCTGAATTCCATTCTATTCCTTGTCTGGCAAATTGCCTCCCCAAAAAACATTCTCCCTTCCTCCTTTAATTTTCACTCTTTTCCTGTCTCCCGGTTCCTTCCCTGTTGCCTTTCACTGTGCATATTTCCCTTGTTCTTAACAAACATTCCTAGATCATGCTGTCTCCTCAAGCTGTTGTCTTATAGTAGTCCTTTTCTCAATCAAATTCCTAGAAAAACTTACCTATATCTATCCTTTTCTCAGTCATTCCTGGAAAAAACTTGTCTATACTCACTACCTTCGTTTCTCTCTCACTCCTCAACATTTTTCAGTTTGGCTTCTGATCATATGCTTACCTGAAGCTGCTCCCTCCTAAGTTGCCACTGATCTCTCAGTTGCTAAGCCTCTTCTCACTCCTCATGCTTCTTGACCTCTTTGCTGCCTTTGATGTTGTTACCCACGTTGTTATTCGATCCTCTCCCCTTTACAGGTTTTCATACCTGTTCACTCCTTGTTCTCCTCCTACTTATTTGACTTTTCTTTCTCAGTCTTTGTTGGCTTGTCATGCATTTCATGCCTGTAAACTATGGGTGTTCCCCATGCCTGTATTAGGCCCTCTTTTTTACCTTCTTTTTCTTTTGTAATTATTTTTAGTTTTCAACATTCACTTCCATAAGATTGTGAGTGTTAAATTTTCTCCCCCTCCCTCTTTTCACCCCTTCTGAAGACATTGTGCAGTCTGATACAGGCTCTACATATACATTCATAATAAATATATTTTCATATTAGTCATGATATAAAGACTTCGAACAAATGGGATGAACCATGAGAAAGAAGAAACAAAACAAAAGAAAAAGAGATTAAATTAGTATGTTTATATTTGCTTTCAGATTCCAGAGTTATTTCTCTGGGTGTAGATAGCATTTTCCACTGAGTCTTTTGAAGTTGTCTTAGATTATTGCATTGCTGAGAAGAGCTAAGTCTATTAAAGTCAGTCATTGAACAATGTGGCTGTTTCTATGTACAATGTCTACCCTCTTTTTCTTGTTGAACTTCCACGGGTTCAATTATCTCTTTGTACATGTTCGTAGGTTTATATAATCCAGCCCCAGTCTTTGTTTTGAGCCCCAGTTCCATATTACCAGCTGCTTATTGAATATATCATACTAGATATCTTGGAGACAGTTCAACATGTCCAAAACAGAACTCTTTTTTCCTGCTGAACCCTCCTCTCTACCATGCTTTCCTATTTTTCTCTCTGGGATATTACAGTTCTTCTGATCTCCAAGGTTTTGTAACCTTGGCATTAACCTTGACTCTTCACTCTTCCTCACTTCCCATATCCAGTCAGTTTTCAAATCTTGTGTCTAACTTCACAGCATCTCTGACTTCTGTCCACTTTTTTTAATTGTACAACTGCCACCTTAGTTCATTCTCTCATTACCCACTCTTTTCCTGTACTTAGGCAGTAGCATTTCAGTTGATCTTTCTGCCTTAAGTCATTGTCCCCCTCCATTTCCCCAAATGTCCTCCACATTGCCAGAGTGATTTTCCTTAAGTGTGTGTCTGCTCGTGTCACTTCTCACCAAGTTTCATGGTTTTTTGTAATGTAAACTGCTCTCTTCAGCTTTTAAAGTCCCTTACAACTTGGCTGCAACCTGTCTTTCCAGCCTCATTATATGACTCCCCTTCCCCTAATCTGTGTAATAGTGTGGAACTAGCATTGCCTTTTCCTCTAAGCCATGGCATTCCATTTTACATCTGGGTGCCTTTGGGCTGGCCGTTCCCTCCTCACCGCTGCTTCAGTAGATACCTCACTTCTTTCAAGATGTGACTAAGGCACCATCTTCTCTATGTGAGGAGGCCTTTCCTGATTCCCCACTGCTGATTCCTTTATTAATTACCATATATTCTTGATCTACTTGTGTATTTTCATGGAATCTCCTTTGATCAAATGTTAGCTCTTTGAGAGTAGGGATTTTTTTTCATTTCTTTTTCAGTCCCCAGTATCTGGCATACCCTTAATAAGTGCTTGATGGGAGATAGTGAGGAAATGGTCCTTGGAGCCTTTGATAATTATAATGAGCCTTTATAGAGTGGGTAGTACTAGTTGTTTGTGTTGAGTGTACAGCTAGGATTGGCCTTGATCATGGTTGTCTCTGAAGGTTAGGATTCCTTTTAGGAAATGTGTATATCTAAGTTCGTTGATAAGTAAGACTCTTCTACTCTCTATAGGGTGTTTTTAGTCATTGACTTGAGATTTTGTACATCTCTATCTTTGAAAAGTTAATATTGGTGTTTTTTTTTTTGTATACATGCACTGCATTTTTAAGAAGACCAAAGCTCTAGAAACATTATAGAATTTATTATCCAGATTCAGAATAAAACCATATTTACTAAAGGTATGATCCTTATCTTCTGGGTGCATTCTTTTAAAATATTTGGTAATGAGGGTAGGACTATTGTATTTATATAAACATGCTATACTTAGTTTCAATAAGAATTTTTTTACTTGAGAAATGGTCTGTTGGAGAATGAAGGGAAGGAAGATTTGAGCAAGTTGGGATGGAAGGAAGGGGTTCTTGTAAAAGTAAAGTAAACTAAGAAAAGTAAACTAAGAAAATTTGCAGGAGAAGACATAAAAGAAGAGGGAGGGCGAATTGATCAAAATGGAGAAATGAGTAGATGAAAAGAAGCAGTTGAAGAAAAAAAGACTAAGGACATTCCTTGTTCCATTGGGTTTCTTTTGATGGAGCTATATTTCTCCATTAATTGATGTTCTACTTGATGTTCTGTGGGTCAGAAGCAATGAAAAATACTTTAAATTCCATACTTTTTCATATCATACCTTTAAAATCCATTTATATGTTTAGTATACAACTAATACTGGTCTTTAATGGCAATAATACTCAACATCTATAAGATGGACTTATTTCTTAGGGACAACTGGCCATTTTCTCAAAGAATCATATTCTCCACTTTGATGATAAATAATATTTTTTCCATGGAAAAATAATAGGTAAATTGAGTTTTCATTCTGCACTTAAACTCTTTTGAGACATGAAAGCACCTTTTAAAATCCTGACATTATTTACTCATTTTTTATTGAATGCTATAATTTGGATCTTTTTTTTTTTTCTAAAAGGAGCAATGAGTGAATTGATTCTTTATCTCAGGCTTCTAAAGAATAGGAAGAAAAAACAGTAACTCTCCAAACCATACACCCTCCTCTCCAGTGTATGGTATGATTTGCCTAAAGTTTAATGGTACATTTTCAATATGTTGCCTGTGGCCCTTTATGAGCAAATGGTACAAATTACAATTTGTTGAAATCTGGTTTTTACACTTATAATGAAGATTGTGTTTAAGGATTCTGTGTTCCCTTTTGGTAGGTGTTATGTTCTCAGCTGATGCCTAATTCCAGCTGTTAGTAGGGTATCAAAAACCTTCCAAATCCTTTTTGCAGCTTTTTTTTTTTTTTTCATTTTTTTGTGTGAGGGTTTTGTACAAGTTGCAGAGATTTGAGAGTATAGCCAGCGGTGGGGAATCTATGGCCTTTAGGGCACATGTGACCCTCTAGATCCTCAAGTGCAGCCCTTTGACTGAATCCAAGCTTCACGGAACAAACAGCCTTAATAAAAGGATTTGTTCCTTAAAACTGGATCTTAGAGGGCTGCACTTGAGGACCTAAAGGGCCACATGTGGCCTTGAGGGTGCTGGTTTCCCAGCCTTGGTATAATAATGTTTCTTGGAGTGTGACAGTGTTGTTGCTGTGATTGAAATATGTGGAGACTAGTAGTCAAGGGGAGCCTGTCAGCCTCAGGATAATTACAGAGTTAACTCCAACATGAAATTAAATAAGTATGTATGTGAAAGTGCTCTGAATCATTCAGCAGGTATTATATGTACTGAACTTCTGTGGTGTGTGAGGCACATGGTAAGGCTTATGAGGCCTACAAAAAAGTATCAGGAAGCTCTAGTGAAGGAGCTCCGTGTGGTTTGGGGAGAAAATAAATATAAAAATGTGAAAAATCAAATAATAATACAATTATAAATTAATATTTGAGAGCAATGTGAAAAGTCACAAAGTAGTATATAATTATTTCTTAAATAAGTTGTTAAAATGATGTGGGTTCAAATTCTACCTCTGAGATAAACTAGCAACCCTGGGCAAGTCATTTAACACTCCACTCCTCCAGACAACTCTGTAAGACTAAGATACAGAAAAGTTGCACATTTGGATCTTTATCAGTGGAGACAGTTTGCACACTAGGAGTTCAGTACATCATTGAAATCATAGGTTTGTGACAAAAAACAAAGAAAAGGTAATATGGTTGACTTCAGAAAAAAGTAAGATTTTCCTCTGACCTCGATTTAATTTTGGCCTGAAGATTTCACGTGGATATTGAAGGATGTTAGAGTTATAAGATGAATGATTTTAAAAAACTATGGGTAGTGTCCATAGCTTTTTATTTGTGGACATAGGAGTGTACATGTTCTGATTATGTGGTATGGTGTTCTTACTGAAAAAGCTAATTTTGTTGTGGTTGTTATGTTAAAACAGTTTTCTTAGCTTTTGATATTGACTACTTTGGTTGAGCATTTTAAAAATTCTGTCCACAGCAAACTGACCGAGCAAACAGATTTGAGTATTTGTTAAAGCAGACAGAGCTGTTTGCGCATTTCATCCAGCCTGCCGCTCAGAAGACTCCAACTTCACCGCTGAAGATGAAACCGGGACGTCCAAGAATAAAGAAAGATGAAAAGCAGAATTTGCTGTCAGTTGGCGAGTAAGTAATGACCATTATATCCTTTGGTAAAGATGATAATGAATACTATTTCATTTTCTTAATTCTTGCTGAAAAGCTAAGAATAACTAACCTTTTAAATATTGTACACTGCTCTGTGTTTTGATATAGGATGAATATTAAATTTGAAGCTTTACTTCCTGTTAATAAAGCAAGGTACATTTTTAAAAAGGAAGTATATAATTGTGAAGTCTACTGATTAAGAGGAAGGGATAATCTTATTGACTGTTTACAGGAAAGGTAGAAGTTGAAGAGACAAAAGACACACAGAAAGGGAAAAGGGCAGTATAGCTTAGAAGTGTTAGCAGGTAAGCAGATAGTCTTGTGAGGACAGCCTGGAAAGAGAAGAAACACAAACCAAAACAGTACAGCCACTGATTAAAAGGGTGAATGACGCTATAAGCATCAGTGTCCCATGCAGGCACAAGCTCAGACAATGTGTGTGTTGGAGGTACTGAAACAAGATGATCCTTACCCCTCAAGGAAAGTATGGGGGAGATAAAACATGTACATAAATATAATACAGGGTAAATTGAGGACTGAATGTGCAGAGAGGATCAGGAAACATGTCTGTTCTGAGCCTAAAAATAAGGAAGATCAGTATTCTGAGAGTCAGAAATGAGAAGAGGCAGCACTGTCTTTCTCTGGACTACTAATTTTAGTTCAGTTTGGGACATGGTATTCTTGGAGGGGGATGATTAGTATGAAGTAAGGCCAGAAACATGGATTTTGGCAAGATTTTGGTGGGCTGTAAATGCCAAACTGGAGAGTTTTCCTTGCCCTAAAAAAAATCAAGAGAAGTTTAAATTGTATTCTCTGTGCTGTTACTTATTTAGGAAGATATATGAGCATTTTTTAAAAAAGTGTAAGAATGAAGTCATTGCCTTCAGTGAACCAGAGTTATTTTAAAAAACCCAAGTCATTCAGAACTTTTCATTTCCTGTAAAATAATTGCCACTACATTACTATTTGGGCACTATCTTACAAACTAGATCATTCTGATACAATGTAGATATACTTAAATTGTGTCAAAGTTATAAAGTATTTTGCCACTTAAATATCTTTATACAACACAATAAATGCGATACACTGAGTTAGCTAAGAGGGGAGATCAGTGAGATGTACTACACCCAAATGCTCAGATGTTAACTTGTCTTAAGACAAATGAGGAAAATGCTAATGGATACTGTTATGTGGCATTAAATTTTTGATGAAAGTAAAACTTTTTTTTTAACTTAATTTTTGTTTGGACATTACATAGCTTACATTTTGATTCCTTATTTTATGGTTTTGGTGGTTGTGATTTAGCATGTAAAGGCAAATGATGGCATTTTTTTCTTTTATCTGAAAGACAACCTATATTCTTCTGGGCTTCTTGAGTTGCCTAGGTATTGTTTATCTCTGAGATATTATTAGACATTAAGTATTACTATATAATATTTCTAACAATAAACTTTTTGGAAAAGAAAAGCAAACATCTTTAGTCAGTGACAAATTATTATTTTAATGATTTTTGAAGCATCTTAATTGGATGTGATTTTTTTTTAGATTGGGCTTCAGTGACAGATATTTTTGGGGGTGGAGAGGAGGTGAATTGGTGGGATAATAGTTAAATTGGGTGTGACTAATAGTTAAATGTAAAAGTCTAACCAGTCTGTGAAATTCAGATTTCTGGTTCATTTCTTTTGAATACTTAAAACATGCATATTATAAATAGCTTTTCTGTTAGAACAAAGAACATAGGAAGTTTTTCTTATGAATTAATTTTACTTTAAAACTCACCTTTTTTCTTTTATAGCTATAGGCATCGTCGAACAGAACAGGAGGAAGATGAGGAACTATTAACCGAAAGCTCCAAGGCTACCAACGTGTGCACTCGGTTTGAGGACTCCCCATCATGTGCGTGGGGATGGAGGAGGGACCAGCATCTTACAGGGAACATGTTTTAGTTCTGAATTTTTGTCTTTAGAAAAGTGAGACTTAGTCATTTTATATCCTTGGAAACATCACTTATGTTTTTAGGAAGTATGTGAACTCTTTGACTTTAGGTTTTAGATTAGGTGGCAATATTTAGTTTCATTTGGGACCGCTGAATTTCAGTGTATTTAGTGTTGGCTGTATTTATATACACTTGGAAACAGTCTTGGCTTTTACATCAAGATAAAAGAATACATACATGAAAGCCAGCCCAGGGGGGCCTTTGATTAATTAATCTCATGGTGCTGTTGTCAGTGTAGATATTTTCCCACCTGGAATTGATTTGTTGTAACTAGTACCTCTCCAGACTAGAATAGCTTTTTTTTAAGCTTTATAATTTTTTCCTTTTGTGTGTCCTTCTTAGATGTAAAATGGGGTAAACTGAGAGATTATCAGGTCCGAGGATTAAATTGGTTAATATCTTTGTATGAAAATGGAATCAATGGGATCCTTGCAGATGAAATGGTATGTTTTTGATAATTTTAAAAGAAAGCCGTAATTTAGTGTAAACGTTTCTAAAAATTTTAAGATGTTATAAAGTTTTAAAATTGGTTTTATTATTATAATGGAAAATGATAGCATATAAGCTTTTAATTAGTTTGGAATCTGGTTCAAAACTGAATTTTTAAATTTTATAGGTTGTATGTTCTATATGTATAAGTCAACTAACTATGAGGCAACTATTTGATAATAACTTTGTGATCCTTTCAGGAAATTCAGATGGAAAAAACCTTTTTTTTTTTTTTTAATAAACTTAGGATATTCTGGTACTGAATTTGTACCATTTCTTATCTATTACAGACTGAGCTAGGATGTAGCTCATTTAATGTGTTAGTTATAACTGATGGCTAACCCTAATTCTGGCTTATTAGTAGGATGCCCCTTTATGCTCTTAAACTACTTTGTGATTCTTCTGTTAAGTTTTGAAATATACTAAGTAGTTGGCCCAAGTACTTAAACATTGTTTAAGATGACTTTAATATGATCAGATTACCGTGATCAATAATGTTATTACATCTAATTTTAAGAAAGATTTGCATGTTAGTTTTGTTCTGTTGAAAATACTATGAAGGGGGATTCCAAAAGTAATTAACCTGATACTATCTTAAACTTTCTGAGGGTCTAGCTCTGGATAGGTGTCTGATTCTGAGAGGTACAAAACTTAGCAGAATTCAAAGACGTATAGGAATAAGATATAGTGGCCAAGTATGTACTAGACTAATAATACTTGTATGGCACCCTATTTATGGATGTTGAATGTCGTATTATATCGTCCTAGGATTCAAAAGATGATGTACTGGGTTTGACAGCAGGGTAAAGAAAACCAGCTTTTAAATCTTAATTACATGCATTTAATATTTGGTATGTCGATTTATGCATGCTTGCTAATTAAACAAATAAAGTTAGTATGCTTCAAATTTCCTTAAAAATGATAGTGTTTTGAAAAAAAAGTTAAGGCCTCTAATGTTTTGGACATTGTGAGTGACTAGTTGAGTTTTTTAGGAGAAATTAAAAAAAATTATGAATTTTTGAGTTAGAGTCTTTTAGCTTTGCATTTTTCCATATCCACTTAATGTACCTCTTATTGGAAGTTACTTTACTTAAAAACATATGTTCCTGATTATAGGAAGGAAGTAGATGAGAAGGTGGTGAAACAATTACCAAAATTTTATAAGCCTCCTAAAAAAATAAAGCTTTGTTGGATAACATTTTTCATTGGATGTAAATTTATTTTATTTTATTAATTTCCCTTTTGCCCACTCCTTTTTGATGTTCTTTATCATTTCAGTTGTCTTAATGGTCTTAGTTATATAGAGTTTAAAAAAAAGTTGTTTATGACTTGCCTTAAAAACAAGTAAATTAAAAATATTTATATATTGAAGTCCTTGGGGCCTTTGATAATTGGAATGATTTTTTAATTTAAACTAATGAAGTGATTGGTACTGTGAGCCACATTTTAATGATTCTTTTGGGAGGTAAATTTATCTCAGGTTGCTGAATAAACCTTTATTAGGAATTACTTCACTAGAAAGTCATGGTTGCATGGTAGTCAATGTCTAGAACCAGTTTGTGAGTTTTGAGCTTCAGGATGTATTTGGTATAAATAGATTTAGCTCTATTAAAATATTTTATTTTAAGTTTTAGGAACTTGGAAAATTTTCAGGGAATATGTAGAGGAATACAGCCAAATATCAGTTGTTCTTCTGAGAAGGAAAGGGAACATATAAGAATGAATTCTATGAATGTTTACTAAATTTCCCTTTAATCTTTAGTTTTTCTTTTTTTTATTAATTAGTTTGTTTTCAGTTTTCTACAATCACTTCCATAAATCTTAGATTTTCTCCCCCTCCTTCCCTTTTCCCTCCCTGAGACAGCACGCAATCTTATAATATGGGTTCTACACATACATTCTTACCAACTACATTTTCATCTTAGTCATATTGCGTGGAAGAAGTAAAATGAATGGGAGAAACCATGAGAAAGAAATAAAACACAAGCGATAATAGTCTGCTTCATTCTGCAATCCAGTTCCATAGTTATTTCTCTGAGTGTGGAAGGCATTTGGCCTCAAGAATCCATTGGGAATTTTTTAGGTCCTTGCATTGCCGTGAAAGGCTAAGTTTTCCAGAAAAATTCCTCACATGTTGTGGTTGTTACTGTGTGCAAAGTTCTCCCAGTTCTATTCCTTTCACTTAGCATCAGTTCATATAAGTCCTGTCAGGCCTCTCTGATAATCTTTAGTTTTCATCTCTAAACCTAATGATGATACTTAACAAAGAACAAAATTGGTATGCATTTCATTTTTTTCTTCATTATCTGTGTAGCTTATACCTTACTGGCTTAGGTACATTTCATTTGCGAGGTACCAGAGAGGAATCCAGAGTTCTAGATAATCAGGTATACTAATAAGCAGTACTATCTGTGGTTTTAAATGTTTTCTGCTTAATCTTGGATGTTTTCAGGGCCTGGGAAAGACACTTCAAACAATTTCTCTTCTTGGGTACATGAAACACTACAGAAATATACCTGGGCCTCATATGGTATTGGTTCCAAAGTCTACTTTACATAACTGGATGAATGAATTCAAGAGATGGGTGCCGACGCTTAGATCAGTTTGTTTGATAGGTGATAAAGAACAAAGAGTAAGTATATCAAGCATTGTATTTAATTTTTGTTTCAAACAAGTCTAATTCTATTTCCAGTAAGAGAAAAAAACTCAAACGTTTAATCTAAGAACATTTATGTATTAGTGGGTCTTACAGTGATAGTCCAGCTCTGAAAAAAGTATTGTTGGAGATTATAGAGCAGTAAGTAGTCTTGGGTAGTAACTTCATGGGGACAGCATTGGCAAGATGAATAGTCATTAGAAAATTGTATAATGTAATGGAGTCGTCTCTTCTGCATGTGTTTACAAGAGAAGTTTCAGATTATCAAGATTTTTTTTTTTTTTGCATGACATCTTTATTCTTCACGAAATCAAAATCTTCGCTATGCTGAAGTTGTTTCCTCCTAAATATACCATTATCTTCTGAAACATGAAAGACTAATGGGATTTATTTATCTGAGTCTGGTTTAGAACTGGTAGCTCAGGATATGGTCTAGTTGTGGATAGGATGCTGGAGTTAAAGTCAGGAAGATCTGGGCTCCATTTTGCTTTATGCACTATGATAACTGACCCTTTGAAACTCACTTAACTATAGCAGTTTGCCTTAGTGGTTAGTGGACATTGAGTCAGGAAGATCTGGATTTGAAAGCTGCCTCAGATAATTGACAGATGTAAGACCCTTGGCAGGTCATGTAAGCTCTGTCTAATTCTAGTTTCCTCCTCTATAAAATGAGAAGCTGTACTTACTGATCTCTGACTTAGCTCCTTTCCAGGTTCCAAATCTATGATCTTATCCGTGGTCTTGTGGTTTCTTTTCTGTGCATGTCATTTAAAATTTATGCAATTCATGTTTATCTTGGAACTTTTTTTTTTTTTGGAAAGTCTATATGTACGTTATCCTCTCCTGCTGAGTAAATAAATATGGTCTAATATTTTAACTTAGTATTCTGAAACTTTTTTCTCTTGTGTATTTAATGCCAATTTAATTTTTCCTTTTCTCTCTCCTTCATTTATTGCTCTGGTTTGGAGAAGAAAATCAAGAAAAAGTTTTGTGCTGAATCCCGTCCATCCCAACTATTTTTTTTTCTTTGAAAACATCACTTCATTTTTAGCAGAGGCTTCTGTTGAGTGAAATGTGGCAGATCAGAGCATGCAAAGGGTTAAGAAAAGAGCAGCAGGGAAGGATAGAAAGTAACACTCATTTATCCACTCCACCTTCTTCCTTATCTGAGATTCTTCTGTCTTCCCTAAATAGAGGACTTAGGGCTTTCAAGGCCCTCCATTATATTTCTAATATTGTGGTAAGGCTCTTAAAAATTGTCTTTTCTTTAGGTTGTAGGTGCCTTAATCCTAAACATAAGACTTGGGGAAAAAAGGAAATCTTAATTATGAAATTACAGTTTGCAAATTTGCCTATCATTTTCTCAAGTACATGACATCCCTCAGAATCTTAGACAATGCTATAGTATTTTTTAGGAATAGGAGGAATAGCTCTAGGGGGTAGAGCCTTAGATATGATTCTTAAATAAATGGAATGAGAATCCCAGAAGATTAGTAAAGATTCTAAAGTGGTAGGAGGCCTAGGACCTAGATAATTATCGTATTACCCAAGCGACACCCAAATTTTGTTTTGGAAATGAAAATAATGGAGAAAGTATGGCTGTAAATATATTGTTTTAACTTTCATCTCTCTTGCTACATAGGCTGCCTTTGTCAGAGATGTGCTATTACCAGGAGAGTGGGATGTATGTGTGACATCATATGAGATGCTCATTAAAGAGAAGTCTGTTTTCAAAAAGTTTAATTGGAGGTACTTAGTCATTGATGAAGCTCACAGAATCAAAAATGAAAAATCCAAGGTAATTTAGTCTTTAGAGAATCATTTGTTGTAATAAAGAAGTTCATGAGTGTATGAAATAATAATTTTTTTTCTCTTCTAGTTGTCAGAAATAGTAAGAGAATTCAAGACTACCAATCGACTACTGCTGACAGGAACACCTCTTCAGAATAACTTGCATGAACTGTGGGCACTTCTCAACTTTTTGTTGCCGGATGTTTTTAACTCAGCTGATGTAAGTATTTCTAGTAACTAATATTTGGGATGAGAGGCAGCACTGTGTAATGGTTAGAGGACTAGCCTTGTGTCAGGAGATTTGGGTTCAACTCCTTCCTCTGACATACTGTGGGATCACGAGCAAATCACTCTTGGTGACCCAATCAGTTCTCTTAATATTAAAAGATATAGGAGTTGCCTATCTGCAGAGAGTTTCCACAGTGGGAGTTCCCTTCCAGTGCAAACATAGGTCCTGATAGGACTGCTAACCTTTTGATATCTCTAGTCAGAAGATACTTTGTTGGCCTTTAATCCAAACCATACCTGACCCCTCCACAACACATCGATCTGTTTAAAACCCTTTAATTAGGAGGAAACATTACCTCGTGTAATCCATTACACTTTTGTATAGCTGTCATGAATAGGGAGTTTCTCTTTGCACCAATCCTAAATTTGCTTTCCTTATAACTTGTAAGCGTTATTCTTTGGGGCCAAGCAGACAAGTCCACTTGACAATACTAAATTCTTGAAGACAGCTGTGTTATCTTTTTTAATTTTCGAGCTCTGCACGTCCAGTTCTTTAGTAGTAGATTGTTGTGTGGCTTGGTCCTAAGACCTTTCACTCTCTAGTTTGCCTCTCTCTGCATGCTCTAGAGCTTATTAGTTTTCCTAAAATGTGGTACCCAGAACTAACCCGGTACTGTCTATGTGAGCTGAATTAATTCTAGAATTTTGTAAGGGATTAAAATTCAAACTTACTGGCCTACAGCTTATTAATTCCATTTTCTTCCCTTTTCCGAAAATTGGGACCTTTTCTTTTGGTCCTTTTTGGTTCTTTTTGAAGATATAGTTCACCTGGGCAAAGGGATGTGAACTTATTGAAGTAGCTGTTACTATCGCTTTACTAATTTAGGTCTCAACTCCCCATTAACTGTTCTGTCATATCTAGTCTAAAAGTCATTTTCCTTGACAGAGAATATAAGCAGAATAAGAGTTGAATATTTCTGCTTGTAGTGTGTTTCAATTCCATCTACTTCTGGTACCCACTGAGCATTTGAGAGAATTTCTAAGGGAACAAAAGCAAGACTCATATGGGATAAGAGGGGCTTTCATCTTAACCGAAGGAATACTCATTTTAGTGCACAAATATATTGAAGTCTTGAAGAATATTTTGTTTTTTCTTCTTTGGGTCATCAGACCTTCTTTTGTGACTATTTCCTATTTGACTAGGGGATTTACCCTGTAGAACTTCAGGCTGTTTGATACTGTCCTTTCTTTGAACCTTTGGAAATCTCCTTTTCTAAAAATTAGGGTTTGCTGTTGCTATCTTCTTTCTGTCACAGAGTATTTGTTGGAAGATGGACTGGGCACTTGTTGCTAAGTGCAGAAATTATTAGCTACTGTGCTAAGGGAAGAAAGCTCCAGCAGATGTTCATATAAGCATAGTCCTCTTTCATTATTATATTTCTGTGCCAGGAAGGGATCTGTTTGTTGAATGCCTCATCTTTTCTTCCCTTTTCTGCCCAGGTGGAATGTAGTATAGTTTGATGAGAATATCATGTAAGTTTCCACTTATGTTGATCTTCTCAGTTGCTATCCCCTATGCTTCTTCTTAATGAATGTTGTAAATCTATATCTTCTTTCTTAGTATACTGTTCCCTCTGCCTTGATCTAATCTATACCTTCCCGATTTAATCATTTAATCATACTGTCAAATTTCAAGTAGTACCTCTGTGGCTGTGTTTGCTTCCTTTCTTTAGGATTTCTAGTTCAACTTGTTTATTGCTCATACTTTGTATTTGTTTCCAAACATCCGAGGTTACTTATAGATTAGTCTCTTTGAATTTTCTGGGCAGGTGTGCCAAGAAAATTCTCCTGCATTGTAGCTATTTTCTATCAGTAGTCTTCTCCCTTTTCAGTTTAAAACCTTTTTGTTTCTATTTGTAAAAAGGTAAATGCATTCTTTCCAGCACTTGTTAAGTATACTACAATCCTGCCAAGGCTCTCTCATGCCTATATTTTAATCTGTGAACAGTTAATCCAACCAGTTTCTTAACTGGTTGTCTGCTTCCCATAGTTGTCTTTTAGCCTTTGACGTTCATTTACAGTGGGGATGAAAATAAATAGTACCTGTTCTCCTTAAAGTCTTCAGGTACTTGCCCAGGACATCATAATCTTCACAACTTTTTCATAAAGTCCTTTTGGCTTTATCATTTGGTTCCAACCTGAGTTACCAGAAATGGGTAGTAGCCCTCTGGTTAACAAATCTTAGGAAGTTTTCTCTGTGTCATGTCTTAGAGACGTTGCCTGAGGAGATAGCAGATAGTATTATTAAGTTGATCTAAAAAACTACCTTAGTGCACTCATTAGGGGAGTTGCCAAATACCACTACTAGTTTTTTTCTGACAAGTACTGGATGCCATTTTTCTTGACGGCACTTGTTGGATCTATGTCATTCTTTTTTTGGAGGGTAAGCCGCTACTTTCTTCTTAGAAAGTTTAACTCCGTCCTCTTCAAGGAAGAGCCTCACAATTGGTCTTTTATTCCTCTGATAGAATGTAAGCTCTTTTAGATGGGGGTTGTTTTGTTCTTTTGTCTTTGGTATCTGCAGTTAATTTTTGCTAGGAAAGTTTGAGATTTTGTTACCATGACCAGATGCAATCAGTCTTTTTAAAAAACTGTATTTTGTGCATTGGTTTATTGCATATTCCAAGTTTCTTTTCTTTTTTCCATGAATCTCAGATTATTAATTTTATTGTGGTTGGGCTTAGTGATGAACTTTAAAAGAATACAGTAGCTGGAATGTGAAATAATATTTTCTTAGTAACTATTATGTTTGATTTTTTACTTGGAGTTTTTTAAGTTATGTTTTTACTTTGCACATTGAAGTTTTGGTTAGGAATTACATAGCATTTTAATAAGGCATTTATTTTGTCAATGGTTGATATTCAGGACTTATGCTTAGTTCTTTGCTTTAAAACCTATATTAGTTGAAAAGTTTTTTATTCAAATTCAGAAAAAGTACTGATCTTAAAACTGCTTATGATATGAGATAAAAACTGGTAGTCTTAATTTCACTTTTAATGACTAGCAGTCTTCTAAGTAGACTAGGTTGGCTTTAAGAATGAAATAGGGAAATGTTTTCCCTTAACACCCCTCATCCCCTCTACCCCTACCCCTCCACCGATGAAGCCGAGGAAGAAATTAGGGTATTTATAATACTATTTTTCTAATACTATTTATAGTTTAGTAGTGATTGTGTAACACCAGTGCAATACCCATAGCAGCTGCTATGAATATGCATGCATATTTCCAGGGTAAATTTGCAAAATATAATAAATTGTCTTCCTCAAAGGCAAAACCAAAATATTTATTTGGGACATCATTAGAATACAGGAGGTAAGATATAAAAGGTTATTTATCACTAATCCAGGGAGTGCCAACATCTTAAACCTTTTCGTCAGGCCTCCCCACAGAAACAGGTTCCCTTAGACAAATTCCTCCTTCTACTCACTCACAGGTTGCTTCTCTCTCTGCTATGCCTTCTCTCTTTCTTTCTCCTCCTAGTCTGAGCTTCATATGATCACAGGCTCCAAGAGTTAGGCCTATTAATAGGTGGGGAAGATCTTCCCATTCTATTAACATTACAGATTGACAGTAAGTTTCTTGAAATTTTCATTGGGAAACTTGTCACCAATACATTTGTGACAGAATATTTAACAGGTTAAATATATATTACATAAACATATATAAATATACATTAAATATATAAATTCCTATGGAATTTATAAACATTCTTTTAGTATAGGTATTTTTATTTGTTATTTACTAGGTACTATTGTATAAAATGAAAGGTTTGGATTAAATGACTTCTAAGTTGCTTTCTAATCCTAACATTCCATGAGTCTAGATTATTGGACTATCCATTTTGGGGGAGTGGTCAAAAAGCTACTTTTTGGTTTCACATTTGTTTTTCTAACTTTGCTTTGTCAAAATAGGATTTTGATTCGTGGTTTGATACAAATAACTGCCTTGGGGATCAAAAGCTAGTTGAACGTCTCCATATGGTAAGTAGAGGATTATTGTTTTGTAATAGTTCTATAAATATTTAACTGAAATAAAAATGAAACAGAAGACCTAGTGTAATGGATGGTGTGCTGGGCTTGAAGTCAAAGAGAGTTAGGTTTAAATTCCACCTCTGATGCTGAGTGATCTTGAGCAGTTTACTTAATGTCTGTGTACTTCACAATCAAAACTAATTTGTATCCTTGCAAGAGGAGTGGATGACAGGATCATGAGAACTCAGTTGCCATTTGTAGGAAAGTGCTAAGCTACTATCATCAATGTGTATGCTCTCTTACACATGACAAACCATGTTGAGGTCAAAGAAAAAGTTTATGAATACCTGGAGACCCTCATCATCAGTGTGTGGGTGTAATTGTAATGGCTTGTAATTCTGGGTTACTTTAATGCCTGAGTAGGCACAAAACTATTGGATATGACAGGGAGTACTTGGGAAGAATCAGTTGGAAACCGCAGTGACAGTCCTTTAACTATGGAAGACTTGGGCACTTGGGCAACTCATGACATTCTCATCATCAGCACTGTCTTCTGTTTACCTAAATGTAATAAAACTTTGTGGGTGTACCCTTGTAGCAAATGTTGGCATTTAGTAGACTCTTACCTTTGTAAGGAGAAGACAGGCAGGATGTGAGAGTAACAAAAGATGTGGCATAGAGTGCTGGACTGATTGTAGACTTATCCTCTCCAAGCTCAGCATTCACATTCCTCAAAAGCAGCAGCCCCAAGGTAAGAGGACTAACAGAAGACTTAATTGTCAACAGAATAGAGCACTTCTCCTTGCATGTACAGTTTGTTGCTAACTTGGAGAGGAAGCTGAACCCAACACATGGTTGTCAAGAGTGGAGCAGAAAAGGAGTGGACAGTTTTCAAAGATTTGGTGTATAGCACTGTATTTACTCATCTACGTCAGAACACTCACTCAAGATTGGTTTGATGAAAATCATGGGGAAATTCAGAGGCTGCTAAATGAAAAACTAAAACTGCACAGTGTTTACTAGCAGGATAGTTTGTCTCTAAGAAGGCAGCATTTAATTCTATCAAAAGTAAAGTGTGCAAGTGAAGCTTAGAGATTTGTAGGCCTGATTCTTGTCTCAGTAAGAAGGCAGATAGTTTTACACTGATAGTGAAAATCCAAAATACTTTTATGACGCTCTGAAGACTATGTAAGGGCCAAAGACCTATGGTTTATCTCCACTACTTGTCACTGATAAGGACATATAAGGACTTACAAGCACATACATTTACCTGAGAGCCAGTGTAGCTTCAGAAAGGGTCAAGGAACAATTGTTATGATATTTGCTTCCTGACAACTCCAGGAGAATTTACAGTAACAGAAAGAGGTCTGTACACATCATTTTTTTGATATGACCAAGGCCTTTGATAATGTCAGTCATAAGGGCTTGTGGAAGATTATGGCAAAATTTGGATACCTGGAGAAGTTTATCAGTATTGTGCATCAGTTTCTTGATAGCATGCCTTCCCAGGTTCTAGATAATGCATAATGCCCTGAAGTTTTTCCATTCACTATTGAAGAGAAGCAGGGCTATGTACTTGCTCCCATCCTTTTTTTGCATGATTTTTTTCAGTGTTGCTATATGCCTTCAATGAGGATAAAAATAGCATCAAGGCTATCTTACCCCTATGATGCTAAATTATTTAACTTGAAAAGGCTACAGACAAAGACTAAAATGAAGGGAGTGTGTGTGACTTTTGTTACCAGATGATTGTGTACTCATTGTACTCTGAGGCTTAGGTGCAACAGAGTATGGATAGATTCTCATCCACTTGTGCTAATTTTTGCCTGACAATTAACACAAAGAAAACAGGCTTTGTACCAGCCAATACCATACTGTATGTATATGGAACCATTGAGTACAGCAAATGAAGAAATTCTGAATGCTGTGGATAAATTCACTTACCTTAGCAGGGATGTATACATACATGGGGTTGATGTATACGTTGCCAGAGTGGGAGGCTGTGAAGGACAGAATGAGAGAGAAGAGCTATTAGGCTGCGTACCAAACTGAAGATTGACAGTTATTGTGATGACCTTGTACACCTATGAAACCTGGACAGTCTACCAGTGCCATGCCAGGAAACGGAATGGCTTTCATTTGAATTGTCTTAGAATGATTCTGAAGATCACCTGACAAGATGAGGCATTGGATACAGCCCCTTTCTCAAACTGAACTGCCAAGTGTGTAAACTCTGTTGCAGAGAGCACAGCTCTAATGAGCTGGCCACATTGTTTGAATGCCCAAATGTGTTTGCTTCAGAGACTATTTTACAGGTACCTCACACATGGCAGACGTTCCTGTGGAATGTCAGTAGAAGCAATACAAGGGCACTCTCAAAGTCTCTCTGAAGAACTTTGGAATTGGTTGTGTGACATGGGAGATACTTGCACAACGGTGTGCCTGCATCAAAGAAGGTGCTGTGTGCTATGAGTGGAGCAGAATTGTAGTAGCTCAAAAGAAACTGAGGTGTTTAAATGTAGAGACAACTCACATCCAGATGTTCATGTGGACTTTTTGTGCTCAACCTGTGGTAGAGCCTTCTGAGCTTGTATTGGTCTGACCAACCACAGTGCACCCTAACATGGTGGTGTCATTTTGGTGGCCTTCAAACACGAAGGACAACAACCAACCAACAAGACTTAGGAAATTCATAGATGAGTTCTGGCCTGTTTTATTGAGGAGAGTTCCCTCATTTGGCATCACTCCATGTTGATAAACTCTCAGATCTTTTGTATATTTGCATGTGGAAAATGGAAAGAAGTATATGACAGCTAGTGTGTTGATTTAGAAATTGGGAAGAGATTAGGTTCCTCTTGCTAATCTTAAAACTTCAAGGTAATTGTGTGTCTTATAGTTTCTCTATCTTGAAAAAGGAAAGGAAACAATACTGTGAAATAGTCTTCCTATGACTTGACCATAGGCTAGATATGACTGACCATCGCAAGTGTTTATTGTGATGTGGCTAACAGAAAAGCTAACTTGATGTCAGATGGCATCAATAGCACTAATCAGTGTGACCTGTTGACAACAGGTTTGTTCTCCTTTACACTGGTGAAGCCATGCTTGAAGTTTTGGGTACAGTTCTGAGCATCATTATTAGGAAGACATTGAGAAGCTCTACACTGTGTTTAAAGGATTGGGAAGTGCAGAGAAGTCTGCTTCGCTTTCTGAGGCCTTTGGTGTATGAGGCTTATTTAGTTGTCTCTTAGAATTCATGATTTCTTTAAAAGCCTAGCTCCAGGTCCTCTGACATAAATTGTTTCTGGATCCCTCAGCTGCTAGTTTTTTCCCTCTTATGAAATTGTCTGGTATTTGCCTTGTGTATGTTGTGTGTTCTCTTTGAGTTGGTTTCCACAGAGAACATATGTAAGCTTCTTGAAGGTAGCAAGGGTGATTTGTTTTTTTCTTTGTGTCCTCAGAGTCTAGCTCAGTGTCTGGCATGTTGGAGGTGCTACCAACATGGATGTTGAATTGATGATTGCAGGGATTTGAACCTACCATGTGGAAGTTGGGTGAAAGAATTGGGAATGTATAGCCTGGAGAAAAGAGCACTTGTGGAGATATTACTTTTTTTTTTTTGAATATTTGAAATCCCATTATATAAAAGAGGGATTAGTTTGTTAGGAAATTAGGATGGTTAGGAAATAAATTAAGAAAATTAGAAGGGTTAGAAAAATGAATGAGTTGCGTTGAGGTAGTAGTGGTTTACAAATGCAGTTTTGAAACATGATTTCTAAGTTAGTCTACTTATTCTGTGGGCAGCTAGGTGGTGCAGTGGATAGAGCACTGGTTTGGGAGTCCGGGAGACTCACCTTCCTGCGTTCAAATCTGACCTCAGACACTTACTTAGCTTTGTGACACTGGGCAAAGTCACTTAAGTGACTTAAGAAAAAATGGCAATCTACTCCAGTATCTTTGCCAGGAAGACCCTAAATGGGGTCATGGAGAATCAGACACAATTGAAATGTAACAGTTTTATCCTATGTAGCTGGTTGTGTATATAAAAGCATTTTAAATGGAACTTGTTCTTGCATAGAGTGGGTGCAATGTTTCATTATTAAAATTTATGTCAAATTATTCTAAAATCATTTCTTCTTACCTTTTTAGTCTTTGGTGTTCTATTAGCGTTTTTATGAGAAATTTTAAAAATATTTCCTCATGGTTAGATAATATTCATTACTTCATAAGATGCACAAAAAATGACGAGTCTAAATAGAAACTCTCTCACTTCCTCCCGTTATTTTTTCTGTTTCAAAATTATTGTCTCTAATAGTCTATGTATTTGGACAAATTGTCAGGAAGACATATTTTACTATTTTTTCTCAGGTTTTGCGCCCATTTCTCCTTCGTCGAATTAAGGCTGATGTTGAAAAAAGTTTACCTCCAAAAAAAGAAGTTAAAATTTATGTAGGTCTCAGCAAAATGCAAAGGGAATGGTAAGTGATTTGAGATAATGTTATTACATATGGTCTTCTCAAATTTCTGTTTGTGTTTCTTTTCCTAGGTAATGTGCTGTTGGTTTATTATAGCAAGTACTGTGTACTTTTTTTTTTTAAAGGAAGAGCTTAACCTGTTTACAAAGCAGTCATTCTTTTAGTTTTGTTAGATAGAAAACAGAAATAATATAATTAGCACCTAAATACGGTTTCTGTTTCAACTGATTCATTTAGTGACTATGCATCTGTATATACCTAGATGTTTTTGTAGTGATCTTTAAAGGGTCAAATATGAAGAAGTTCATTTGATTTAACCGATAAAGCAAATTTTAGATTAGTAAATTTAAATGGAAAAATTTGTTAAAATTTATTTATTTTTTTTCACATTACTTACCCCATTTGCTTAGAGAGCCATCTCTTGTAACAAAGAAGGGAAAAATTGCATTTCAGCAAAAACCTAATCAGTCAGTCAGCTGGGTTTGGCAGTTACGCTAAATTCCACACCCACAGTGTTTCTTTGTGACATCTGAATGGGAGGGTGAGAAGTGTATTTTCTCATCTCCTAGGACATGAGCTTGGTCGTAATTTCATAGAATTGAGCTTCATGTGGTTTTTTGAGTTGTTTTAATTTATATTGTGGTCATTGTATTCTTTTCTTGATTCTACTTAAATTTTGCATTGGTTTTTGCTTTTCCTAACTCTTAATACTTCTGTAGAATCAATTAAAAAAAACTCAATCCATTCCTGCTTTAAATTTTTAATATTTCTATAATGTTCAGTCTCGTTATTTTTGCCTTTTTTTCCCCAAAATAATCATTTAGAAAATATTTATTAATCAGGGAGCATTTACTGTGTTATCAGATACTTGGTGCATAATGTGAAAATCAGGTTTAAAGAATATAATTAGTATATGAAAGAACAAGGAGATAAAAGAGTTAGATTGGTGTTAGTAGTTTAATTAAGATTATCATGAAAATGTTTGAGGTTTTGGCAGTCAAATGTGTACTATGCCAGCATATAATATAGAATATAATTTAACTGATTTCATGCCACTAGTAATAAATTACTAAATTTGACCCTGACAGTGACTTTTTTACCAGAAATAAAAGATTAGTTATGAATAATTGTAACATATATAGATGATTAATAATGAAGTATTAGGGTGAACTGAACTTACTGAAAAGTATTTTTTTCTTAGGTATACACGGATACTAATGAAGGATATAGACATATTAAACTCTGCAGGAAAAATGGACAAAATGAGATTATTGAATATCCTAATGCAATTGAGGAAATGTTGCAATCATCCATATCTCTTTGATGGAGCTGAACCTGGGCCACCTTACACAACAGATATGCACCTGGTTACCAATAGTGGCAAAATGGTTGTACTAGACAAACTTCTTCCTAAGTTGAAAGAGCAAGGTACAAACACTGTAGGCAGTTGTATTAAAGTTCTAAAGTTAAAATAAAAATTCTGTGGTTATTTTTGTGAAGTTTTTTGCATAGTATAGTGAGAAGATATTTAAACTTGGCATTTCCATTTAAGTGAGTCTTTCAGTCATCTGTATAGTCATTTAATATCACTTGGTTACTTACTGTACTTTATAGAATTATGGTAAATTATTAAATGTGTTTGTTCTGAAAGTACTTTGAAAGCATGTAACATGTAGCTAATGATTATTACTGGGAAAATTGGAGTGAGGTATGGATTTCTCCAATACTAGTCCATGATTTTTTTTTCCTCCAGGCTCTTTTTTTTTTTTTTTAATGGCAAATGAAGCTTCATAGTGACTTTAAGAGATTCATTTTGTAGAGGGATCTCTGTATCGGTTTTCTTTTTACCTTCTGTTCAACTTGCGTTTATCTTTGGCAAGTGTCTTAGAAGTATTTCACATCACATATTATCTCTACATTGTACAGTCTGTCACACTTGGAAGTTGGTATGCATATGATTCCATTTAGATGTTGGAAGAAAATGTAAGTATATAGGGATCTTTCCAGTTCTTTATCCTTACCTTTGGGACTGACTCCAGGCATTCCCACATATAACTTGAGATTGCTTTCCCTTGTTGCCTGTACTGCTTGAATGTGACTGAGCTGTACATACATCATGAACAGTGGAACAGGGTATCTCCTGTATTTTGTAGTTGGGTCAACTGTTAACGTTAGGGAGAAGTATATGGCCTTTTGATCTTTGGGAGAATAGGTGAATTTCAGCCAAAGGCTGAAGATAAGTTTGGATATGAAATACTCACTATACTCATGAATCATCCCAAAGAAACATTGAGGTCTCCTGAGTATTTGTCTGTTGAGTAAAAGCTATTTTGGATGGGAAAAAGTTTTACATGTCTAGTAAGAAACATTCATGTTGTATGGATTAAAAAAGACATCCTTTTTTTGGGTGGGGAGGAGGGAGATGCAGACCTGTAATTTACTCTCCTCTAGTAATGCAGATCAGCAATAGCGCTCCAAAATTAAAATTGTAGAGAGTTGCCTGGTATGCTTAGTGGTTAAGTAACTTGTCTAGGGTCACACAGATAGTATATGTGTCAGAGGCAGGGCTTAATCATTTTTAATGTACAATTCATAGTTAAGGATGTAATGGATTTTATACATACTCTTAGTTGCTACATAGTTATTCGTCTTATATTTTGAATAGTGTGTTATATGTTACTTGTTACAACATATATTACAATATGTTATATTAGAACATTTTGTTGCTTTTAAGAAGTCTTGACTGAAGTATTATAATCCTCAACAGATTCAAGAGTACTAATCTTCAGTCAGATGACAAGAGTATTAGATATTTTGGAAGATTATTGCATGTGGAGAAATTATGAATACTGCAGATTGGATGGACAGACTCCTCATGATGAGAGACAGGTGAGTTAAATTAGATGGGGAAAAGGAGGGGAAGGATAGTATGTGACATGAGTACTATTTGACATTTATTCTGTTTTACACAGGATTCCATCAATGCATACAATGAGCCAAACAGCTCCAAGTTTGTTTTTATGTTAAGTACACGTGCTGGTGGTCTTGGCATAAATCTTGCTACTGCTGATGTCGTGATCTTATATGATTCAGACTGGAATCCACAAGTTGATCTTCAGGCTATGGTAAAGACTCAGACATATGCATTTCCTTAAAACTTAAGTGGTGGAAATGCCCCATACAATAATATATACTTTATGGATGCTTAAATTCTGTTTTGGTGGGGAAGTTCCTGGTATAATGGGGAGACTTATTTGGTAGATCTCCCTGACATCCTTGAATAAAAGTATTGGGAGCTTGTGTGTTTCTGGTTACCTTTGAATTTCTAACGTCTCTTTAGTGGTAGAGATAACTTAGTTTTAGTTAAATAGGGCAACACGTGGCGACGCTTATATCTGTCTACTTATTTATTTATTTTTAAAATTTTTTTAAAATTTAATTTTATTATTATTTTTTTAATGTTTTACAATCACTGCCATAAAATTAAGATTTTTATCCCCCCTACACCTGCCCCCCGCTATCCCCCTCCCTCCCCACGACGGCATACAATTCTGTATAGGTTCTACATAGGTGAGTACATTTTCACTATAGTCATGCTTTGTAGTCGACCTAAAATAAATAGAAGAAATCATATAACACATCAAAACATAATACACAAAAACACAAACACTCAAACATGATCTGCTACATACAAAGCTTATATTTAAAGCAGTTTTTTGATAGAATTTGAAAAATAAAAAAGGAACCAAATTCTTAATTGATGTTTAATAAAATTATTGTTTTGTAAACAATTTTGGCAAGTCAGAGAATTTTTATAGTGTGTTATCTCAAGATTTGTTCTTTCCAGTGAAGACTCTTAAAACATTTATTTTAAGGAATCAGCTGGTAATGAGCTAGATTTTTTTTTTTTGAGAGAAAGGAACATGAAAATATTCTTTACAGATTTTATAAAGGAAATTTTTATCATGTAAGAAGAGGGTTTATAACTATACAATCAAGCATTATCTACGTACATTTTCCTCAGTTAGCCATATGACATGTATATTCATTTATTTGTTTAGGATCGAGCACATAGAATTGGACAAACCAAGACTGTTCGAGTATTCAGGTTTATCACTGACAATACTGTGGAGGAAAGAATAGTGGAACGTGCAGAGATGAAACTCAGGTTGGATTCAATAGTCATTCAGCAAGGTGAGTATTACAAAATTCTAGAGCTGTTTTATTCGATGGTTTAGCAAGGAAGAAGTGTTTTTACCTAAATTTATTAGGATTGTTTCATTTTTAATCATTAGTAAAAGCCTTGTTAAGCTAATTTGCCAGGATTAGTTATGTCTTAAGTATTCCCTGTGTGCTGACTGTGGTGTGGGGAAAGGTAAGATGGGAGTTTGGGGGTCTCCATGAGGCAAGAAGTTTTGTGGGATAAGGAGTTTCCTTTATTATTATTTTTTAAAATTTTTCTTTATTGGTACCTTGAATGAAATCTGACCTTGCTGCTATAGGTATAGGTAAGTCCTTCCATTCCTGAGGTCAGAGAAAGACTTAGCTCAGTTGAAGGAGCAGTCTCTTGGGACTCATCATCCTCAGAGGCTCTGCATTGAAAACTTAGCTCTGATAGTAGATCTGACATTGATCAAGGCACTTAATATTTCTGAGTCTCAGTTTCATTTAGGACAGGATTTCTCAATTTTTGGCAGTCTGGTGAAGCCTATGTACCTTTGTTAGAATGTTTTTTAGATTGATAAAATAAAATGCATAGAATTGCAAAGCAAATGAAATACAAAATATTAAAAACCATTTCATTGACTTAACCTCTCTAATCTAGAAAATGAGAGGTTGGATTAGGTGATCTATTAAGTATTGAATTGAAGAATAATGGGAGATTAGAATTAGTAGGGTCAAGATTATTGAAGAACACACTTGAGGCTTTATGTGGTAGGCAACTTGGAGTTACTGTAGATTCTTGGGCAAGGAGTGGCTCAATGAACATGCTGTTTTAGGGGGAATTGCAAGGCTTCAAGAGATTGGAGCAAAGAAGGGAGAATGGTGAAACTGATTGTTTTTGGTACCTTTGAACCTGTACTTCACATTGATTTTTTGGTTTGAAATATTCATTTAATCAGTCAAATAACAAACCACCTATTTTTGTTCAAGGTGGTATGCCAGGTGTTGTGTGAGATAGAAGGAAGTATAAGACAGCAAACCAGAAGACAGCTTTCAAATCTGATTGGGTGATATGGCATCAATAATTGGAGTGTCTAATACACTCCAATTATCATAAAATTATAAATTATAAAATTACAAAATGACAGCAGGTTTGTCAAATGAGTGATATAGTGCGTGGATTCAGGGGAAGGACAAGGCAGTGAATTATGAAGGTTCTCTTAAGAAAGATTTGGACTGGATGGGATGGGGAAGATTAGAGCCTTGTAGGTGAGATGAGCAAAAACACTAAGAGGTGGGAAGGCATGGATAGGAAGCCAGGCCTCTGAATGTTAGATTGGCTTATATTTAAAAACATTTCGTTAAAGCTTTACTTATTTTTTTGTCTTAAAGTCATATTTAAAATAGAAGTTTAGATTTGATTGTTTGGAAAATTAAATTAATTTAGTACTGAAATGTACATGACAGTCAGCAGGTAGTTAAATATCTTTATAAGGTAAGAGATAAGGTAGCTACTACACTTCATGAAAATAAGAGAATGCTAATTTTTGTTTATCTGAGGTTATTTTTCTTAGTTTTTTTTCTTTTCTATTGTCTTAAAACCGTACCACATGCTCTTTTCTTTAGGAAGGCTTGTAGATCAAAATCTGAACAAAATTGGGAAAGATGAAATGCTGCAGATGATTCGGCATGGTGCAACACATGTATTTGCCTCAAAGGAGAGTGAAATTACGGATGAAGATATTGACGGTATTTTGGAAAGAGGTGCAAAGAAGGTGAATCATGGGTTAAATAATGTGTTTTCAGTATCAAAGGGATGCTTAAAATTTCAGAATGAAATATTTAATATTGGAGCCTGTGTTGTAAATGTATTTTATAAGTAGGTTTTTCATGTAGGAGACACTTGAATCTTGCTTCTTCAAGATTGGATGTTTCCGTGTTCTCCAGTTGGCTTTGTTTCCCCACAGACTGCAGAAATGAATGAGAAGCTCTCCAAGATGGGGGAAAGCTCACTGAGAAATTTCACCATGGACACAGAGTCTAGTGTGTATAACTTTGAAGGTGAAGACTACAGAGAGAAACAGAAGGTAACTTGAATTGTATGGAAATGGAGGATGAGACTCAGAAATGTAAAGATGCTTAGTGTGACCCATAAGATATTTATACGTATACACATATGTGTATGCATGCGTGCATGTATGGGTATATGCATGCATGTATAAGTACATTATGGGTTACATATCTATACACATAGACACACACATTTATATTAGGTGTTGAAGATCAGCTCAATGGAATTTGAGTTAGTTAGAAAAAGTCGTAAAACCTAGGGTTTAAAATGTGCTGTTACACTTTTCTGTTCTCTATTAGATGGCATTCACAGAGTGGATTGAACCTCCCAAGCGAGAAAGAAAAGCCAACTATGCTGTGGATGCATATTTCAGAGAAGCCCTCCGAGTCAGTGAGCCGAAAGCGCCCAAGGTGAGCCTGCAATCCAGACAAACTACTAGTGGAGTACACCAGGGAACTACGCTTGGCCATATGCTGTTGTAGCATTTTTAATGAGTGGATTAGATAAAAGTGGAGCTGGGATGCTTGTCAGATTTGCAGATGACATAAAGCTGAGAAGGGTAGGTAACATGGAGGACAAGAAGTAGGTTAGCTAGAGTACTGGGTTGAATCTAATAAAGCTAAAATTCAGTATGGCTGATTATAAGATGGATAGCTATGTGGGCATAGTCCTTTTAAAAAGTATCTAATCTGGAGTTTTTAGTGAACTGCATATACATTATGAGTCAGTAGTGTGATGTAGCAGCCAAAAAGCTAATTCTCATGGTGGGGTGTATCAGGAATGGCATAGCTTCCAGGAAAAGGGGAAATATTCATCTCACTGGTTTCTGGCTGTCATGGTTCAAAAAGAACTTAAGATACTTGGTTAGTGCCCAGAGGAGGGCAGCTAGCTTGGTGAAGGCCTTTGAGTCATGACATGAGAGGAACTTGGGCTTGGAAAAACAGAACACAAGATCTGATGGCTGTGTTCACATCTCTGAAGTGGTCTTATGTGAAAGAATGATGTGGTGGTGGTGATTGCTGCATGTATGAGTTAGACCAGATGACTGCTGATGTCCCTTAGGATCTTTTCATGTATGTGTGCACATATGCATATAATTTTAAGTAATTAGTTTTATTTTTTCTAATTATACAGCTGACAAATCTAGGTTTCACAGAAGCATATTTGTGTATGTTTTTAATTAAAAATCTTATGTCTTGCTTTTTATATTGCCTTAATTTCCAGTATGTTTTCTCTGCCTCCCCCACCGTAACAAGGAATATTTTGGTTAATGACTACTTGTTTAATTTCACTGAAGGGAGTTATTTGTTTGGAAGGGAAAAGTCAATTTAAGAGTGAAATAAGACCATAAAATAGACTTTGGGAGTAAATTTTTTAAATGGTTATAATTTTTTCTCCCTTTTAGGCTCCTCGACCTCCAAAACAACCCAATGTTCAGGATTTCCAGTTCTTTCCTCCACGTTTATTTGAATTATTGGAAAAAGAAATTTTGTATTACAGAAAAACAATTGGGTATAAGGTAATTAGATATTTGCAGTTATTTTTGACTCGGTTTTCTTTACATTTAGAAAAATGTTTATTAAACTTCTCTAAATATAGTTAGATGACCTTCAAATGATTACTCATTCAATTTAAGACAGTGAGTAAAAGAAAAATACTAATTTTGTAGCTAATTCTTTTTTTAGCTTGGCCCTTTTTTTAGCCTTTTGTTTAAGATGAATAGATTTGATATTGAACCTTTTCAAATTTAAGAAATTATTTCATCACATAAAAACTGAAATGTCACCTGATGGACTAGTAAAATTGGGCTATTTTTCAGGTGCCTCGTAATCCTGACCTACCGAATGCAGCACAGGCACAAAAAGAAGAACAACTAAAAATTGATGAAGCAGAGCCGCTCAATGATGAAGAGCTGGAAGAGAAAGAGAAGCTGCTGACCCAGGTGGGTGTGGGAATGGGTGGTTGATTCTGGGGACTGCAAGACACGGATGACATCCCAGCTTGGGCATAAGGTAGGGAGAAGGAGAGACAAAACGCAGACAAATGAAATAGTATTTATTGATTAAAAAGAAAACCCAAGTGCCTGCCGGCACATGGCAAGCAAGCGCTCAAAGGCCTTGGAGGGACAGGGAGGTGATCCAGTAAAACTGAGTTAATGTATGAAGGCTTGGTGGGATTGAGAGAGGTCAGGCACATTCTGGGCAGAGCAGATGGAGATGCTCAGTCTTTAGGAAAGGCCAGTGTGGGAATTTGTTTGGTTTGATTATGTATTTTGTTACAAGGGTTTTTTTTGTTTGGTGGAAAGGAACAGAATGAGAGAGCAAAGGAAAGGCTCCTTAATTAAAAACAAACAATAAACCACAGTAAAGAATTGGCTTGAAAGTGCATATTATTTTTCTTATGTTATATAATGTATGACATTTTAAGTGACATTACACAGGGCTATCACTGTATGTATTTATCTTTGAATATGATAATGCTTTATTTGTAAATGTAAAGGTGAAGGTACTGCGGCACTGTGAAGTGCTGTAAGTTGTGCTCGTCAGATTACGACTAAACAGCCAATGAATGATGTGCTTTGTGCTTTTCCTTACAAATAGTTTGCAAATTTATTTTAATACTATTATCAATACCTTGATTTCAGTAGTGCCAACAAGTATATGATCATTTTAAAAATGACTGTTCTAAAATTCGATGGTTGAAGATAAGGATGATCTAACAAAAAGATGCTTTCTGCAGTGATTATTCTAATATACTTTGTACTTAAGCAAGTATAACAGGAATTCTTTACCTACGAAATACTATTTGTGGATTCCATTTGAAAGTTATGTTTAGTTACCATTAAAAATTATGTTTCTTGAATTGCATTTAAGGGATTTACCAACTGGAACAAGAGAGACTTTAACCAGTTCATCAAAGCTAATGAGAAGTGGGGCCGTGATGATATTGAGAACATAGCTAGAGAAGTAGAAGGGAAAACGCCAGAAGAAGTTATTGAGTATTCAGGTAATTGTGTGTAGGTATTTCAGTCCAGTGTGTTATGATGGTTTTCACATTTTCTTGTTCCCGCATTTGGGGCATTTTGTTTTTCATCTGAGTGATTGTAGTTATAATTAACAATTAAAAATGTAGCATAATGAATAAAGTTTGTTCATATTTATAGGTTACAACACCCAAAGCATCTTTCTCGAATGCCTGCCTGTAGATTCGTTGGTACAGTTGGTTTGCCTGTTTTACAGGTGGCATTAGAGAGGGCCAGATTTAAAGCAACTCATTCCAGATCTCAAAGTGAGAAGTGTTGGAGGAAGGCCTCCATCTCAGGTGCAGCTGAACAAAGATGAGAAGTCATGACTTGGGTCCTGGCTGAACCTATTGCAAGGATGTCTTTGAGCAAGTCACTGGATAGACGCCTTTGGGCCTTAGTTTCCTTTTTTGTAAAAGGAGGAGGCTGACCTGAATGGAATGCTAAAATGCTCTCCAATTTTAAAACTCCATGATTTTATCATCTCATACTTCCACATTGACCATTAAATTGACCCTTGAAGTATGTTTCCTGTTTGTAACCTACTCAATTATATGGGAGTTTGTTTTTAGGCTTTTGATTTGCTGCATGAATATTGTGGATCTGAGTTACAGTGAATGAATATCCCTAGAATCATGAACTCAAAAGAATTTTACAGTTGTATGAGCCACCTTTTGTTTTGATTTAGATAAGGAAACTGGTTAGGTTATGACTTGCCAGTGGTGACTGTGACTACAACTCAGGTCTCCTAATTTCCCATTGTAGTGCTCTTTACAACCAGTGGTATCAAATAGAGGCAGGGACCACCAACTGTTACAGGAAGATCCCTGCAGGTCGCATGCTCACTTAGCTTTAAAATGTATTATTGTCTTATGTTTTATTTGTTTACCTATTTTGTTAAATATTTACCAGTTACATTTTAATCTGGTCTGTGTTGCACTTGGAAGTCGGGGCAGGCCACGTATATGATAGCTCTGCTTGATATAGGCTGTTTAACTATAACATATTTGGGAAGGCAACTAACTGTTCCTTTTTTGAAATTTATTCAAATCTTAAAATGTTTACACTTAACCTGTTCAGGTGAAAGGTAGAGGCAGGATTTCAATGAAACAATATTGTGGAACACCCATAGCTTAATATCAGAGGATTATTAATAGCATTATATCCAGTTCAGATATTGGGCAAAAGAAAACAACATTAATTTAAAAAAATTAGAAGTAGATAAAAACTTTTGTTAGCAAAAGTTTTAATTAAGCTTACAAATTCTCACCTGCAGTTTCTTTTATTTCCGCTTTAAGCTGTGTTTTGGGAACGATGCAATGAACTTCAGGACATAGAGAAGATCATGGCTCAGATTGAAAGGGGAGAAGCACGAATACAGAGAAGAATTAGTATCAAAAAAGCACTTGATACAAAGGTTTGTTTGTTTAAGCTAGAATAATGTTTTCTGTGAGTAATTAATGTGTTAATGCATGAACAGGAAATCAAACTAACTTTTAAAATGTCAATTGCAACTGAATTTTAGGCATCTGATAATATATAATGAATACATGTATATCATTTTGATTGTAGACCGTAATTCCAGTTGAATTCAGCTTGGATTTATTTATTTGGCTTGGTTATCTAAAGGAATATGTTTCAAAGATTTGAAGTAAAATTTTCTAATGAAAATTTATTTGCTTCAAATTCTTGGTCAGCAAATTTGCAAAGTGAAAGTTTCTGCTGTTATTTGGAATAAAAATTTTATAGCAAATTCAAAATGCAGTTGTGAAGTCTTGGGATAGAAAGTTCCTATTTGACATGCAAGGACATTGTTGATTTGACAAACATTGTGGGTTTTGAAATATTTTGTGACTTGCATTTTATTTAATGAAAATACTTGTGAAATCTCTCTGGAATAGATTGGGCGATACAAAGCACCTTTTCACCAACTGAGAATATCGTATGGTACTAACAAAGGAAAGAACTACACTGAGGAAGAGGACCGATTTCTCATTTGTATGCTTCACAAACTTGGATTTGATAAGGAAAATGTATATGATGAATTGCGACAGTGTATTCGAAACTCTCCTCAGTTCCGATTTGACTGGTTCCTCAAGTCCAGGACAGCTATGGTGAGTGTGTGAGACCTTTCTCAGCTGAGAAGCCAGTCAGTCAGCAAGCATTTATTAACGTACTTACCCAGGCTACATAAGACTGACAAACAGTGCGCAAGGGAGCTAAAAAGGCTCTGCCAGATGACAGGTGATATTAGTAGTTACATATAGGGGGTTTCTGTAGTTCTTTTAAGTTGTGGTAAGCTTTATCATGTTTTTATGGAAAAATAGTATGTGTCAGCGTGGTATAGTGGAAGGACCACTAACTTTGAAATATGAGGATCTGGATTTGAATCCTGCCCCAGATAACTTACAACCTGTGATATTAGGCAAACCTCCTTCACCTCTTAAAGCCTTAGTTTGCTCATCTGTCTGTAAAATGAAGGGGTTGTATTAGGTAGCCTCTGAGGTCTTTTCTAGATCTACTTTAATGATCCTATGTATGCTGTGAAATAGATCTAAGTGTTAGTGAGTGAGTAGACAACATAGTGAGACTGAGGTATAAGCAGTACTGCTTTTGAGACATGAGGGAAAGGGACTTGTTAACTTAAGGCACAAATAAGAAAGGAATCAGTCAGAATTTTGAGACTTGCCTTTCATTTTTTAATACGTTTTTTCTTTTCTCATCTTATATAGATGAAAAGTTTTTCTGTTCCTTTCGGAACTGTTTACATCATAGTACATTATCATTATAACAACTATAGTTGTTATGTAGTACAAATAAATTTTGAAGCCTTGGTTGGTGGTCCATGGTAAAATAATAAAATGTAGCAGATGTTTTTTTCCAGTCTTTGTTCACATAATAGTTCCATGTTGAAAGAAAACTATAAATGTGAATGTGTAGTACAGTTCATGCACAAGGCCATCAGTGGTGAAAACAACCTTCTTAATGTTTATTTTTCAGTCTGTCCTGATAATGTTCATCTTCTCTCCTGCATGTGGAAGGGGCAGAACTCAGTGCTCTGGGTAGAGGGAGCCCTCCCACACCTCAGCTGCTGTTCCTCACATCCAGATTGGGAAAATTACTTTATTAACTAGGTGTCCATGAGTCCCCTGTCACTAAGGAGATTTGTGATACAGAAGTAATATTACCATAAAGTAAAATTAGTTGGGCAGCCTTTTAAATTGGTTGTAATGGCATCTTTTCTGTGTGCTCAATCTGTTCATACCCCTGGCACCCATTGCTTTCTTGGTAAGCTGAGCTAGTGATGCTTGGCATAGGTGACACTCCTTACATAGGGCCACCATGTGGCACTGTTGTATCAAAAACATCTGTGAATGATCTCCAGTGGGGCAGATGTTATTGATAATAATTAAATGCTTTTCGCTTTTATTTTAATAAGTTATCTCCCAGGTTTGGGTTAAATACAGTTTAATCTACAAAATTCTGGAAGCAAATAATTATACTTGTATAAACTGGGTTGTTGGGTTTCCCAATATAAAAAAAAGTTAGGAATTTTTTTTCATATATGGAAACTAAAATTTACCCCATGAATATTTATCTTTAACTCAGGAACTTCAGAGGAGGTGTAACACATTAATTACCTTGATTGAAAGAGAAAACATGGAGTTAGAAGAAAAAGAAAAGGCAGAGAAAAAGAAACGGGGACCAAAGCCTTCGGTACGTGCGTGTGAATAGTCTGTGTGTCTTCCCTCCCCATCCCTTTCTGTAATTAAGAAATTGAGAATATTAGAATATTACAATAGGAGATTACTGAGTGGTTGACTCGCTGATGTTAATGGCAGCACAGTATTTTTATCACTTGACTAGTTGATTGAATAAATAATAAATGTATAAATCTCTGTCATACCTGGCATTTATATCTAGATAGCGTCTATTTTTGGAAAATTCCCAAAGCTTAGCAGTTGCAAAGATAATAATGAAAATTTAAAGTAAATTGTTCTCTTTTTAAGTGTCAAGCTTTTTCCATCACCACCATCAAGTCTTTAAATTCTACCGATTAACTTCATAGTTGGAACTTTATGTGCATTTGATTTTTTCTTGGCCTGTTTTTAGGTACTCTGTACTGTTTGGCATAGTGGTTAAATTCAGAAAATTGTCAGTGTTAGGTATTCTGTGAAATATTAACATTACTACTAAAATAAGGTTTTGATGTATAATGTTATAGGATGAACGCAACTTTCTCTAGAGAATTCACAAGTTCTGGAAGTAGGAGATGTGATCTAGCATTTTTTGTTATTCAAGATAATTTCTTCTATGTATCTCATTCTATAAAAGTGCTATAGTACTGGTCTTAAGTACTAGATTTAAAATTGTCTTAGTGTGTAGGTACTTGCAAAAATAAGCTTTTCACGGTAAAATATAATTCTTCTATTTGTTTTTAGGCACAGAAGCGTAAAATGGATGGAGCGCCTGATGGCCGAGGAAGAAAAAAGAAGCTAAAGCTATGAATGCTTATTGTTTTGTAATCACTAAATTTTAAAAAGTAGTTCTTTAATTTACGGGTCTTCATAAGATGTACTGTACAATGCTCAACTATTATGTCATTAAGGACATCGGGTTCATCTGTTTACTGAACTAGACACATAGTATGTAGCTACACTTTTTTAAATGCAACAGCTGTGCTGAAATTTTTTTTACCATTAACACTTGAAGTAATAAAATAGGCTTCATTTATTAATAAATGCTTCATTCGATTTATTTTTCTACTTTAGCTTTAGTTGAGAAGATTGTGAATGTTTTGTTTTTCAGCTATAGGTTTCTAAACTAAGACTTTTTTACAAAACTAGACTTGCTAAGCTAGAAGAGACTGTTGCAAAGAATTTAATTTGTATCTTCAGTCTCTACTTAGTTGTCAAGTTATTTTAATTGACCTTGAAATTTGGGTATCTTCCTACACTGAGTCTTATTTCGGGACTAATACATAATACATTATCCTTACTCACCATGTGGGTAGGATGAAACAAAACTTTAGACATGCTAGTTAATTCTATGCACATTTTATATGTTGTGTCTCTGCTTCCCAGAGTTGCTTATTTCTAAAAGCTGAAATGTACCCTGCTGTTGGAAAGATGACCTATTTTTAGTTCTGTAGCCAAAGTCTGATTCACCTTAAACTGTTGTAGCGTTTTGTAAAAGAAAAACTAAATTAAAAACAAACTTGTATTGGATAAACGTTTTTAAAAATGACATGCTATGACTACCATGATTTGGAAGTTGATGTCTTGGTGCCCAGTCTTAGAGCTTTATTAGACCCAATCAGAATAGGGCATAAACTGGTCATTCAGACTGTCAAACTTTGGTAAATTTAGTAGTGCAAAATAATGTAGACTTTCCAAATTTCTAGTACTTCATTCCCAGAGCAATTGGGAAATGTTTCATTGACATATAATAGTCCCCGTTTTAAAATATTCAGAAGAAAATGTGTGAGAAACAAGACTGAATACAACAAGTTTATCTCCTGTTTTTTTTTCATAAACTAGAAAAAGCCAAAGCAGGAGTACCCACGATATGGTGTCAGGATATTAGGCCCAGAAGCCTTTGTGCTATATATAATTTGTATGTTTTATATGTGCAAATTGGGTACATACACAGTTCTCCATTTTTCTAGGAGAATGCAATAAATGTAGCAACATGAATAAATATAATTTTTATAATCTTAGAGTTGTCTTTTCTTTCCATTTCTTTAGTTATTTCTTGGTTTCATTTTTATTCATGTTTTCTCAAGTGTTTCTTGCTTCCCTTTGGCTCGCTGCCTTTTCTTCCCTCCCTAACCCCCTTTTTTTACCCCCACTGAGTTCTCTTGCCTTTGTGCCTTCCTTATCCCCAGGGTTTTGAGACACTGCGTTTTATGATGCAGCAGAGTGGAATTTTATTTAGTGAGGAGGGGCAATCCTCTGAAGCCACAATAGCTTACTGTGTGAGCGTGATCCATTTTAAATTTTTATTCACCCTATGCTTGAGAATTTTGTACTTTACAGGTAAATTAGGACCTCACTGATTTGGGTGTTGTTGGATACATTTCAGTTAGGCCTCGAAAAGAAGAGTGACACTGAACTATTTCCAAATTGTTTAATCATACACCCAGTGTCTTTTTTCCATCCTTGTCTATGGTGGAGGAATAGTTGATGGATAGAGGTGGGTTTATAATTGTGGAGGCATGACCAGTGAGGAGAGAGGCCAGGCAGCCTTTTACAGGCTGGAGTGGCATGTGACTTTTGAGAGCCAGCCAGAGACCTTGTTGCTGTGGGAGTGTGATTAGGGAAAGCAGTCCTTTGCCACAATGATAACACACAATCCTGTAGGGGAGATAAGGTTTCACTGCTTAATAATATTAAAGGTCTTTTTTAAGGCCTGTAAAGCTCATTGTAACATCTTTGTTGTTTCTCCCTATTCTTTAGTAGTTTATAAAGATCTCTTCATTTTAATACACCCTGTTTTGGGGCAGACCGCTACGTGGAAGGTCTCTCTCTCTCTTCCATGGTGTTACAGTAGGCAGTATTTGAAAGTTGCTGTGGCAAAAAATCATTCACCTAGTGGTGAGTTCTCCCACCTTAGCTGGGCTGACCTTTGACAAAAAGACAGTATGTTACCTGCCCTTGAAGGTTGGACAGACTTGCTAGAGCTTGCTTTAAAAACCCAGGGTCACTTTCATGCCACAAAAATGGATTGGAGTCGGTCTTTAGTGGGTAATACTACTTTTCAATACTTAACCTTTCAGAGCTCTGTGTTCCAAATGATGTGGATGGCCCTCTTCCGTGCTGTTTGCAACTCTGCCCTACCGTGAGCTCCTGGCCGTGACTGCCCATAGATACTCCACAGAGGCGCATAGGGTCATAGATTCAGAAGGGGAAGGGTTTTAGAAGCCATTGAGTGGCACCTCCTCATTTTATAATTGAAGATTTTGAAGTAACAACCCCAGGCTCACACAGCTGGTATCTGAGGCTGGATTTAAACCCAACTCTTATTCCAGGCACCAGTGCCCTAACCATTATACCATTCTGCCTCTGAATATAAACCTCTTCTTTAGCTCCTATTATCCTTTGGGTACTGCTGTATCACTTGGGCTACATCTGTTCTCCCTCACTCTACCTAGCTCCTTTTCAAATCGTGTGTTTTTCCTTTTACCACTTTGTGTCCTTAAATGATCACTGGAAATATGCTGTATTTTTCCAGTGCTTAGCATATGCCTGCACATGCTTGTTGACCTTTGATGAATACTTAAAAGTTTTAAGACTACTCATAAAAGCAATCATTTTAATATTTTTATGTCTGGAAAGCCTAATTCTAATTCCAGTAGGTAACTACTGAATATTACAACACACATTTTCCATGCTTTGTATAACATGATCTGTTGGATTCAATTACCACTATTTCCTTTTGAAAGTTTGACAAGATTATCTTTTAAAAGAGTATTTTCACTCCTGGAAACCAAAATGCTTGCATTCCTTGATTTTGGGAAATTGAATCTGTTTACATAAACCTTGGTTGTTGTGTTCAACTCCCCTTCAACGTATGTATGTATATGTATACGTTCATACATATATATGTGTATATATGTATATATATGTGTGTGTATATGTATATACATGTATATCTGTGTCTGTATAAGTAAAAGCTATTCTAGCCATTTGGGAAAAAATTCTAGAGATCCTTAAAATTTTTCACATCTGTCCTAAAATGCTTTTTCATTGGTGTGTGTAAGTCTTGCACAACTTGCTAATATTTAAATTCTTCTACCATATATTTGTACGTAAGTACTTTCTCTTCCCATAAATGACCTCTCTTGTAGGTTTCAGATTCCATGATTCTTTTTTTCTTTTTTAGAAAAATCTAAATTTTTAACTTGAGTCCAAGAGAGTTCTTTCCACTCCTTTTCCCCCGTAACATGATTGTACCTCAGGGTCATTGACAACATCAGTCAAATGCACAAGGATCACATTAATGTTTTATAACACCTCCTTATGAAATGCTTACACAAACATTTAATTATTTTTAACACTTTTATTCCAAATTTGTAGACATTTAAATGGAATTCATTGTGCAAAGGCATGAAAAATGACGCAAGCCAGGGGTAGTAGAAGTATTCTAACTGCTAGACTTCTTTTGAAGTTTGGAGGAGAAGGCTTCTGAAGTTGGAATGAATGTAGTGAACATGTGGTAGTCTAATCCAGGGACAGACCAACTGGCATTGATGTGACAGGGACACTCAAAGCAATTATTGGTGGTACTCTCATTTTCCCACCCCACCCCTTCCCTTTCTGCCTTCTTACCTGCCCAAACTCTAGGCTAGTGCTAAGTGATGCTCAGACCTCATGTTGCCTTCTAGGACAAAAAAAGGTCGTGGGCTTCTATGTATCGAATATGTATTTCTAACATATCCCACTAAGCCATTTTCTCCACTCAGGTTTTGGAGAACTATGGCATATGTACTTTGGTGAGGTCACATAAATGTCTTTTAAAAAAAGAAAATTTCACTTGTCCATGACAGTTGACTGTCTACGTAAAACTAAGGAAATCCCGGCAATTCCAGATTAGCACAAGAGAACATTTAGCACTGGTGCATCCCCGCTTCCAAAAGAGGGATTACTTTTTTGCATAGGAGAATGAAATATCGGAGTGTATTGAACCAATTCAATAACCATTTACTCTTAATACTAAAATAATAGGGGCTGATGGAAATAGGCTGCTCTGGATCTTTTTCTAGTCTCTGTTGTGTTATTGGGTCATTCCTTGCTATCCCTGTTGATTAATTTTTTTTTTCTTTTTGACGACATGAAACCTACAGATTCCATATTTCACCCTTAATCTGATATTTAAAGTTGGTTTCCAACATGTTTTTCCAACTATGTTACTCTTCCTCAGGCACCCTACCCTCCAACCCAACTGGTTTCCTCATGTGACATTCAAGCTACTATCTATATCTTTGTATGTCTTTGTATATCTTCCCTCCCTCCTTCAGATGATCTCCTTCCTCACCTCTCTGCCTTGTAGAATTCCTGGCTTCCTTCATAGCATAGCTCAGATGCCAGTTCCTACATGAGTGAGGGCTTTCCTGATACCCTCTGTCCCACCCATTTAGTGACTCTCTCCTCTCCCTTGAAATTGCTTCAGATTTACTCCTTACGTTATATATGTATACTTATCGACTCATCAGTGTCTCTCCCTCCCAACCCACTCCCAGCTGAAGGGGAGTGAGCTCCTTTTCAAGGCAGCTGCTTGAAGGCTACCACTGTTTGGTTTTTGTCCTTTTAGCACCTAGAATTTAAGAGGCACTCAGTACTTCTTTAGTTCCCCCTAAATCTATAAAACCTCCACTCATATAACTAGGCAGATTGGATGCCCTCAAGTAATAATTTTTTAAAATGTCAGCACCACTTGTAATAGTAAGAACTAACACACGGCACTTAAAAGTTTGCAAAGAGCTTTCATATCCCCATTCTACAGATGAGGGAAGTAAGACTGACAAAGATTAGTTTGTCCAGAGTCAGTGACTGAGGCAAGATTTGTCACGTCTTCTGGACCCCAAGTTCAGCCCTCTCTCTTCTGCCACCTACCTGCCCACCCTAGCACAGCAATTTTTAGCAGTGTAAAATCTCAGGCAATTTAGCACATCTTTTCTTCTGACTATACACACACACGTGTGCCTATACATATATCTACACATAGATATGTGTATACACTCACATGTATATATGCACATATATAGGCATACAATATGTACATGTATATGTATATAAATATGTATGCACATGAAGTACAGTTATATGTATATGTATATTTATGCATATTTTGGGATGGGTGGGAGTAACAATACTTATCTGGTGTTGAGCCAGGAACCCCAAGTTTGGTGTGGATACTGGTTTCTGCTGCTAGGTGTGAAGAGCCTCTAAAGCAGGAGAACCTCCCATTTGGATGCTGAAGGCAACTCTAAACCTCTGAGGAGTCATTGTTGCTGTGCTGTACGGATATGGTTTTTCTGCTGCCTGGGATGGCCCATCTCCCGCACTTCAAGAGAAATACAGCTACTAACACGGTGCAGCTCAGCAGCAGCAGGCCGATGGCTCCCCCTCCAGCAGGCCCAGTGCTACCTGGCATCTTCATGCCCGTCATTTCTAACCCTGGTTGCTGGTCATGTGTTCCCGGTAGCAAAAAGCCCTTGTGACTGAAGACAGCCTTGGCAGAACGGACCAGGGCCACATGCTGAAGGTTGGTGCCCCTGTTTTGATCTGCGCTGATGTCTTGAGTCAGGGTGGGGTCGTCTGAGTTAGTTCTTCCACTGCGTTTCAAGGAAAGGGCCCCCCCTGGGCTATTGGCAGGGGTAGGCATGGGTTGGTATTCTACGCTTCTCTTCCTAATGCCTTCGTTTGCGTTTTCTCTTGAGCGAACAGTGTAAACTACATGGAGATACCACTCTCTCCCAGCAGCCACCTTTGAGAATAAAAACAAATTGGTTTTAAGCAGTATAAAACATGAGTGAGTGTACTGAAAAGAGGAAGTTAACTGAATCTGAGGGGAAGTCTGGCAGCACTGTTCCTACCTGGAAGAGGGCTGCTGAGGACAGGCTGAAACCGTCAGATCCTGGCTGTTTCACTAAAGGAAGTGCATCCGTGTGGTCAGCAGCTAAATGAGCATTGAATGACACATTTTGAAATCTCCTGGCCTGTGTCTCTGGCTGAGCTCTATCCTAGGAAGGCAAGAAAAATTTATGTTTTACTTATCAATCAAGGAAAGGTCAACACAGCAGTTTATTTCCCAGATTAAATTATTTATGGAACACAGAGACTTTCAGGTGGGGTAGCAGAATCCTTGATTTTAAGTAAGGAGCCTTGGGTTTTAGTCCTGACTACTTCCTTTACTAGCTATGGGATCAAGGAAAGTTGCCACTTTTCTGGGGCTCAATTTCCCTACTAGCAAAATGAAGATAATAATAGTTTACTACCTACCTAATAATAATCTTAATGGCTAGCAGTTATATGGAACTTTCCATGTTATGCTTTCCATGTTACCTCTTTTTCTAATAATAACCCTGTAAAGTAGGTGCTATTATCTCCATGTAGAAATAATCATTATTTATTTTGTGTCTCATCCATGTTACCTTATGCAGTTATGGGGACACAGCAGATAGATAAACAAATGAATAATTACATACCAGTATCTTGAATCTGTACAGGAGAGAGGGTGAGTCAGCCAGACATCCATAATCTTTATTTTCTGGGTTGTACTTGGGTACATACCCATCAACACCTGTGCACAGGAAGACTTGTTCAATGTTACAAGTGAAAGTGTCACCGAGATTCTGAACAGGATCCATCATAATCCGGCCATAGATCATCGAACCTAAGAGAGAGGGAGCAAGACCAGTTCTGCAACATGCCAGATAGTTTATCTCATATTCTGACGACATGCTATTGTTTCTGAATTTGACGTTTATTTTAGAAGAAACATTCAACAAGGAATAGTTTCTCTTTATTTCCTGAAAACTTGTTTGTGTTTTGGATATTACAAATGGAATTTCTTGGGACTTTCTGAGGGCTGCTGCATGAATGGATATCTGAGATTGGGGTGGAATCTTTATTCCAGGTATTAAAAATAGAATAAATTCTTATCGACTTGATTGATATGAGCATGACACTGTCAGAAGGAAAAGTAGGCTAAGTGCCCTTTGAAAGGTCATTCTAGTTCTTGATAAGGATTTATTATTATTATTATTATTATTAAAGGCTTCAGTTTCTTTTCACTTAGAATGATCTAATGTGAGATGGATCACCGTTGAAATTAGTGCTAACTCTAAATGCGCTCATGAAACAGCTAAGCAGCACCGGGGATAGAGTGTGGACCTAAATCCCTGTGTTCAATCCAGCCTCAGACACTTCCTAGCTGTATGAGCCTGGGTACGTCACTTAACCTCTGTTTGCCTCAGTTTTTTCATTTGTAAAATAGGCATAATAGCACTTACCCTCTAGACTATTAGGAGGATTGAGATAATATTGTAAAAAGTACTTATAGCACAGTGCCTAATGCATAGTAGGTGCTTTAAAAAAGGACATTTTCTTCCTCCTCTTCCTTGATATATAATGGCATTAAAATATCCAAACACAATAATACAAGCTTAATTATAGCCCAGAAAGAGTCTTTACCTTCAGAAAAGACTACATCAGATCCTCCGAGAAATCCCATGGAGTCATCAGATATCCAGAGCTCCTTTTTGGAGAGGAGAAACATTCGAGTGTTTAGACTGAATTCAGCTGCTACTGGGTCACTAACCTTGAGGGTGGGTGGGGGAAAAACAAGGAAATGTGTTTACTGAAAATTAGAGAATTATTTCCAAAATGAAACCATAATCTTCTACACAAAAAGAGCCAGAAAACAGTACAGAAGAGACTGTTTGTGGTCATCTAAATGACCCAAATCATTCCACAGCAGCATGGTGGACAAGGCGCCATCCAATTACACAACAGTAGAATTTGTGATTAATTTCCACCATGCAGTGGCCTGGTTATGCCATATGCATCTTTGTATTTGCCACAGTGCCTTCAGATCACATAATATGTGATCAGTGAATGTTTGTTGAATGAATATCCTTCATATTCATATCACTGCCAATATAATTTAGTTGGCAGAGATTAGGAATACATGATGAATAAATAAATAGGCCTTATCTTCCTTGGAGAACAAAATGTGGTTTTATAGAGAAATATGAATTCTACTTTCCCTACCGTGAATAAGTAAGAGATTGACACCCGGGGCCTATGATGTGCAAAGCACTGCAGGGGATATAGAAATATTTCAAATAAAGAATAACCCAGTGGTTCTGATCCTGGCTATACCAACTTCACTAGTTTGTGTGACCTTGGAAAATTATGTAAACTCTCTAAGACCATTTCTGTCAAACCCTACAAGTACTGCCCTGGTCAATAGGACACAATTTCTGTCCCGCAGGGACTTGGAATCTAGCTGTTGAAATGAGATATAAAAGTACAGAATGTTAAATAACAATGAAAGGTATTAACTTCAAGACAATATGATAGAAGAGGTGTTACAAAATTGTAAAGAACAAAAACGTGTAATCTTGGCAGTTTTATATGTATTTGTAAGTGAAGCAATATGGTCTTTTAAGGTAGCAAGACCCATGTTCAAGTATCACCTTTGACACATACTACCAATGGAACTATGGGCAAGTCATTTCTGACCTCACCAGAAACTGCTCTTCCTAGACTTACCAATGATCTTTTAATTATGAAATCCAGTGGTCTTTTCTCAGTCCATATCTTTCTTCTCTTTTCTGTGGCTTTTCACACTGTTGACCACCATCTCTTTTGGTATTCTCTCCTCTCTGTTTTTCTGTCTTATTTCTCTGTCTACTTGAGTGGACACACCTCAGTCTTCTTTGCTGGATCATTCTTTCACCCACTCCCTGTAGGTCTCTATCCCAGACTCCTCTGTATTGATGGTCTCATCAGATAGATGATGGCTACAATAGCCTAATTGTTCTCCATGCCTCAGATCTCTCCCTATTCCAATCCATTATCCGCACAACTGATACCTTCTTAATACATCCAGCTTCTGGTGTCTTTTCGTTCCCAAATTACCTTATATTCTCTTTCTCTCCTTTCTCATTTTTCTCTTCCTTTCTCCTTTTTTTCTCTTTTTCATCCCCTTCTCTCCATCTTTCTTTCTCTCCATGTATATGTATATTTCTACTTACTGAAATGCTGTATGTATTATTTTTCCTGATACAACGATACCCCCCTTTGAGGGGGTATGGACGCTTTCATTTTTGTCCTCCTTTATATCCCCAGTGCTTAGCCTGGTGCCTGGCACATAGTAAGTGATTACTCTTGTTGATTGATTTGATCTCAGTGCTTTCAGGCAGTTTTCTAAGATGGCAAGTTACAGGTGAGGTGCCCAATATGCATTGATGAAGGGAGTTTTTACATTGGGGGCCCCCACTCTTAAGAAATTACAGTTGTAGATATAAAATAGATCTTCTCCTGCATCTGATATCACATTTTTTTTTTTTATGAGGCAGAGTTGTAGGTTTGGATGAACCCCAGTAAATGTGGCTCCATGAGGATCACAGTAGCCAAATAGAAAACTTGAAAGATCAGTTCTCTCCCAAGGCATATTTCTTACCTGTTGGAACCTGATGTCAAGGTCAAAAATGATTGGCTCCCGGGGGTGACATGTTACAGGAAGAGTATATTCTTGTTGTGGGGCAGCCATGCATGGGATGAGTTTGATGATGTAGGTTCCAGAGTAGTCCCAAATCTGTCCAAACACACTGAATTAGAAAGAGGAGGCAAAAAGGCCTTCATTCTACTGTAGCTGAGACCAAAGCCTATGAAAATCAATGTTGGCAATGAGAGAAAGGAAGTGAGATGGTTTATCCATTGGCACAGAGGGAATGCGCAAGCCTAATGTCGATGACATAAAAAAGATTTAGATTTACATAAAAGATTTATATAAAGATTTAGGGTTTTTAAACTACCTTATGTTATCTCATTTGATCTATACAACAATCAAATGGTGTAGTGCAGTTTCAGACACTAGTTGCGTGACCCTGGGCAAGTCACTTAACCTCTGTCTGCCTTAGTTTCCTTATTTGTAATATAAGGATAAAAATACTACTTACCTATTGGATTGTTGTGAGATTAAAGGGGATAATATTTGTAAAGTGCTTTGCAAACCTTAATGAGCTATATAAAGAATGCTAAGTGTTATTCTCATTTTACTGAGGAGGAAACAGAGCTGAGGTAGGCTCACTTGACCTGCCTAGGGTCATACAACTGCTATGGATCTGAAGCAGGATTTTAGGCCTTCCTGACTCCAAGTCCATCACTCTACCATGCCACTAAAAAAGAGCAGGATGATTTCAGGCCCTCCTAAAAAAGAGAGGCCCAGAATCTTGCCTCATTCCAGCCAACCACTCAAGCCTCTTGTGCATGTGCATGCATATCTGGGCATCCTTGTGGTGAAGGATAGATGCCATTTGTGATGACCATATCCTACTTTTGGAAATCAGGATTATAAGAGGAACTGAGTAACCTTGCAATTCTCCTTCCTGTTTGATATCAGAGATTTTGACTGCTTATATTTCCAATATATATGATATCTGGGGAGACAGTGTGGTGGTTCAGTGGACAGAGTGCTGGGCCTGGAGTCAAGAAGACCTGACTGTGTAACCCTGGGCAAGTCACTTAACCTGTGATTGCCTTAGTTCACTGGAGAAGGAAATGGCAAACCATTCCAGGGTCTTTGCTAGGAAAACTCCATGGACAGTGTGGTCCATGGGATCACAAAGAGTTGGACATGACTGAACAACATCTTTGATCTCTGACATTGTGTCCTATACTTAAAGGACCCATGATTTCCTTCTTGTGGATTTTCCTTCTTATTAATGAAAGCTGCAGCCTAAGAAGGCCTTATTCTTCATGAGTTGCGTTGGCTGAAAAAAAAGCCACCACCTTTTGTCAATGAGCCTCTCTGAATTTAGCATGGGTTGGTCTCCAAATGGAAGCTGTACAGTGCCTCACTAGGCCAGTCTTCAAAGACTTACCAGCTTAGGTGGGACCTCCCAGAGCATGCATTTGACTGGCCTTGCTTTTGAAAACCCATGGTCACATCCACGTCATAAGAAGGACTGTCTTAGAGGACTGTGTCCAATATTTCCTATTTAATAATAAAGGGACTCTAGATTCAGACACACCATTCAGATGGGACCTCAGAGGCCACAAAATCTACTTCCCACATTTTATATGAAGATAATGAGGCACAAAGAATGACTTGACCAAGGTCATGATGAAGAAAGTGTCTGAGGCAGGATTAGAACTTGGGTCTTTCTGACTCCAAGTTCAATAGTCTTTACCTTGTGCTACCTGGCTTCCTTCATCTCATGAATATCTAAAATTGGTCTGATTAATTTTGCCTGAGGTTTTAAAAATGGGTTTAAGATATAAAGCCAGGGATAAATGAACAATTGACAACCAAGCCGTATCCCTGAATTTTGAGCCATTACATCAACTTTGTATATATTTTTCATTTACATAGACAGAGCCCTGTAATGGCCTCTCCTATTGGATGCAAAATATGTTCAGAAGTTTCTCTGTAATTTTGGTGCTATGAATAATCAGAGGGAAAACAAACACCTCGCTGACCTAAGACAGTTCGGATCTCTTTTCCTCCAACATACCCAAATAGAATCTGACCTACTGTAGAAGTTCTTTCCTCTCATTTCTAAGTGACCAAAGCAGAAGCCTGAACGCAAAACTCAAGGATTAATAATAGAAACACTTTTCTTTTTAAATTTCCACTCATACCCAGATTTGTAAATGTAAACTCACAGCAAAGTCAGAGACAAAACTCCACTGCTGCCTTGGCTGGTGGAAGACTGGCTCGCTCTTCAGCAGGGTTAAGGTGAAGGTGAGACCAGGGTGATCCATAGACATCACCATGGATGTCAGAGACATTCCTGGGCAGAGAGGATAAGGGCTGGGTCACAGGTGATAGCAATGCTATTACATAATAGCAACTCATGCACAGTACCAACACAAGAATGGATAGCCTCATAGGATTTAGAAATAGAGGAGAACTCAGACATCAACTCATCTAGCCCTCTTGTTTTATAATGAAGTAATGGAGGCTTCAAAGGATGAAGTAATCTCCCCAAGATTACAACAAGTGAGCAACAGAGCGGGGATTCACACCCTTTGTCTCCAAATCCACTGTTGTTTCTCAGTACCACAGAGGAGGAGTCATTTTCCAGGTTCTTCCACTTTCTCTTCCTCAAAAACCCCAGAAAGATCCAGGAAGGTAGAAGATCTTGCCTGTCCGGATATCTATGATCCTTCTTCCCATGGCTGGAGTTCTACTCAAGGCTTTTATCATTTCATGGTAAGTTGGCAGCTACTTTGGATGGTGTCCATAATTAAGACTGGATGGACCTCTTACCTGGGTGAGACATTACAAATTGTCCTCGGAACCGGATCTGTGTCTGGAAGTTAACCACCAGCTGTCCTTCCTCGTTGATTCGCATGCTGGTTGGGTGAAGAGTTCCTAAGCAGAGGAATTAGTCAGCAAGCATCTACTATATACCAAGCATTGTGCTAAGTGTTTGGGAAACAAAGAAAGGCAAAAATGGTCCTTGCCTTTGATCTCACATTTTAGTGGGGGAAACAACATGCAAACAATTGTGTACATGCTACCCTACATATATATATATATATATACACACACACATATATATATATGTATATACACACACGCACACATATCTACGTATGTATACACAAATTTGTTGTTTAGTTGTTTTTCAGTCATGTCTGACTCTCAGTGACCCCCTTTGGGATTTTCTTGGCAAAGACCCTGGAGTGGTTTGCCATTTCTTTCTCCAGCTCATTTGACAGATGAGGGAACTGAGGCAAACAGGGTTAAGTGACTTACCCAGGGTCACACAGCTAGTAAATGTCTGAGGCCAGATTTGAACTCACAAAGAAGAGTGTTCTTGACTCCAAGCTTGGTACTCTATTCACTGCACTACCTAGCTACTTGTACACATCTATAAACATACATACACACCTGCATACAAGCATGTGTATGTGTTATATATGTGCATATTCATACATACATATAAATATATATATAGGGATTGAAATCAGGTCTTCCTGACTCCAGGCCCAGTGTTCTATCCTCTGGGCATAGCTGCCTCAAACAGTGGATTTTATATTTTCTCCTGGAGGTAATAATAGGGAACTAACAGAGTTTATTGAGTAGAGGGTTGCTGTGGTTGGACTGCCCTATATAGGAAGGTCACTGGTAGTTGAGTGGAGGAGAACTGGAATGGGGAGAGACTTGAGGCAGGGAAGGGAACCAGAAAGCTATTGCATATGTACAAGGATGAGGTGATGAGGAAATTCGCACTAGGTTGGGGAAGAGGGAATCCTGATGAATATTGGTTTATTAGGAAAAGGCGAGTTTTCTTTAGGAGCAGATTATCGACTCATATCTCAGGGCATTCATTATTCTCCTGGCTTTGCATGGAACAGCTTTAACTGGACCAGGCCCACTGATCTTGGGTTCTTTCCATTCCTAGTAGAGTTTTCTATTGGTTTTTCTGCAAATTTTCTAAGAACTGGATATAACTTAGTTCTATATGCCTCTGTTCTTTGTAATGTTTCCCAATGTCGCCCTTGGTTGTCTTGACTCAGTTGTGACATCAGTTACAATTGACTCTGATTACCGGACCTTAAACAATTGGGCTTAGCTCTCTGAATGGGGGTCTAGGGACTGTAATTTCCCAGGCCTGCAGGGAGCTCCTTTACTAATGCAGGCTGGGATATTCTCTGCAACCTGAGTCCCACAGAGTAGCCTAGAGCCTTGAGCTTAAAGTCCTTGGCCAGGGTCACCTGTGATAATGATACAGTGTCCAACACAGGGTCAGCAGTAGGACTTGAATCCAGATTTTCCTAACTCCAAAGTCAGCTCTCTGTCTGTTGAGTCACATTACCTCAGTCAGCAGGAGGAATTACTAAATAAGCCCATCAATTAAAATAAAATCTGGCTCCAAATCCAGCATTTGGCTTTTCATTGTACCACACTCTTCCCCCAAAGTGAAGTTACAGTTTTTCATAGAAGAAACACTATATAAAAATGATTTTTTTCCCCTTCTTCATCCCTGGGGTAGTCCTATACACACTTACCCTGAAGTTCTGATCCTGGGGGATTACCAATGCCTTCTTTCCACAGTATGGCGGTGTCATACACAAAGGTAAGCCTCAGCTCAGACTGCAAGTCGAAATGCGTCCAGTCCCCAACTGCTGCTGAGGAATGAAAGACATAGGAGACGAAGAGGGGCACCCTCAATGTGACATAGGACTGAACTAGGTTTAATACCTGAAAAAGTGAAACATGGAGAACATTAGGACCCATACATATGACGATATGGGAAACCCCATAGACACAACCTCCAGAATTTTAAGCACGAAGCAAAAATCATTCATGTCCTTTGTTATTTTCAGATTCTCCTATTCTGATGAATTAGGATACCAGCTCCTTGACCTTGAGGTCAAGCAGTATTCATTTTTGTCACTGTGGCACCATAGTGCACAGAGTATTGGCCTTAAAGTTAGGAAGACTCATCTCCTTCTTTAGTTCAAATCTGGCCTCAAGGCAGTAGCTGAATGACCTGGGGTATGTCACTTAACTCCATTTGCCTTAATTTCCTCATAAGTAAAATGAGCTGGAGAAGGAAATGGCAAACCACTTCAGTATTTCTTCCAGGAAAACTCAAAATGGGGTCAATGAAGAATCCTACACGACTGAAATGACTGAACCACAACAACATCCCCAGCACTTAGTTCATTGACTCAGGCAGAGTAGCTTCCTCGTAAATGCTTGTTGAATGAATGATCATTAGTTGTTTTCATTTTCCGATTAGTGTGTCTGTGTCATTTATTATATTCATGGGGAAATACTGGGATAATAGACACACACATACGCTTTTTCCTTGGAATGCCAACTCTCTAGTTGGGTCTGATTTTTAATAGATTCTCTCTACCCTGCATACTTTACCACAAAACCCTTTGCAAACTTGAAAGTGAGAGATACAAATCAACAATTATAATTTTAACTTTGAAACTCCCTTAGTACCTGGCATACAATAAGCACTTAATAAATGCTTGCTGTATTGCAATGTGCTGTACTGTATTGTACTGAGACACTAAGGCCCAGGAGGGGTAAGCAGTTTGTTTTAAGGCAGAGAACAAGACTGGGTGCTCCAAACCTCCCACTGGATTCTATATTTTTCTTTTACAATATCCAAACAAGAGACTGTTCATCTGGGATATTCAGCTCCTCTGGGGAATAGACTGAAATATTCCTTGCTTTTCTAGTCTTCTAGCTCCTTATTTCGCTCCATATTCTCTACTATTTAGCATACTGACCTACTTGAAATTCCTCATGCATAACATTCCATCTCCCAACTCTGTAGTATACTGTCTTCTCATCTCCCCTTATTGGTTTCCCTGACTCTCTTTAGTTCAAGTTCTTTTCCTTCCAGTTTCCTTCCAGTTTTTAATAGGGTGCTGGGCCTGGAGTCAGGAAGACCCTGAGTTCAAATCTAACCTCAGTCACTCAGTTCCCTCAGCTATACTGACCTCAGACACTTACTAGCTATGTGACTCTGCCTTAGTTTCCTCAATTGTAAAATAAGGATAATAGCAGCACCTACCTTTCAGGATTGTTATGAGGATAGAATGAGATCATTGTAAAGTGCTTAGCACAGAGCTTGGAATGTAATAAGTACTTAAGAGATACTTGTTTTCTTCTCGCACTCCCCAGAGAGATGGTATATATCTTGTATGTTCAAGAATTCTCATGTTGTCTGTCCCATTAGATATAGGCTCCTTGAGTGCAGGACCATAATTTTGCTTTCCTTTGTACCCCCAAGTACCTGCCCCAAAGTGAGTGTTTAATAAAGACTTGTTCATTGAAATCAGGATAGTGCCATAGTCAAGATAGAGGTTCTAAATGCTAAATGTGAAAACGTAAGGATAAAGAGCTGCTTGACTGAGATGTAGAGTTGAGGCCAACCATCCACCCCATTTTCTTTCTTTCAGTCTGAAAGCAGGCATAATGATAATAACATGATTCACTGAACACTATTCCTTGACTGCTTTTGCTTTGGGATGGCATTTAGAATTTAAAGAACTTTCCAAAGAAAGTGTCAACAGGAACTCAGGGTTGGGGAGATCTCTGTCTTGTAACTGGGGAATTAAATGCATGTGGACACCATGGACAAATGTGCAGACATTCAGCTTACTAGGATCTACCCCTTCGATTTCTTAAAAAAAATATTTTCCTGCTTTGGGTCCAGGATGATTTTTATTTTTAATCATTTTTCAGCTTCTAAAAATAATGCTATTTTAAATTTATATAGTGTGGTAAAGTTGGTCAAGCACTTTTCTATACATTGATTCTTTGGAGTCCTTGCCAGACTCACAGAATTTTACTGTTCCAGTGACCATCTATTCCAACCTGTACCTGAAAAGAATCCCTTCGACAACGTCCTCAACAAGTGGCCATCCTCACAAACCTATGAGAGAGGCCCTATAGACATTATTAGTCCCATTATACAGAAGAGAAAACTGAGGCTCAAAGGTTTCAGCTGTGGGTCACAGAGGGAATCAAGTGTAAGACTGTCTGGCTTGATTGTTCTTGCCCATTTACAGCTCTTTTGAAAGTTCAAAGTTCCATAAAAAGAGCTGCTAAAGCAGCCTAATTTTCCTTTTTGTCACCCGAGAAATATACAGAGTAGACTAAGTGTGCAGGGCACCTCTTCCCTGGGTGCCATACAGCTAATGTAGTGAGAGATGGTGTCTCATGACTGAATTTCTGGAAAGAAGGCAAGCCAGCCAGTCTAGTCTCATCAGCAGAGACTTCTACCATTCATTTGAATGAATGAAGTTAGTTTCATCTAGTCACACTCAGAGGGAGACAGACAAACAGAGCCTAGGTTTCAAATCCTGATTTTCTTGGAAAACACAAAGATGAGAAAGACATTATCCTCCAGACCCAGATCTGAATGGATGGGTCTTGGAATGACACAGGACTGACTCACATGAGCAGACAGCAGGGAAAAGACTCCCAACATTGTGGGTGCAGAGGTCCTTGGCTTAACTAGTTTTACAAGCCTTCTTGCTGAGTTACTCCCCTATATTCCTTAGTGATCACTTGTTGACATGGGATGAGGAGAGGCAAGGTTACATGTCCCACACCAGACCTTAGCCACTGTGTATCTTTCTAACCTACTCTGGTGTTTGCGGAGGAGGGAGCTGGCAAAAGGTGAGAGCCTTTCTCAGCAGCTTCTCTCCCACTGGTGCCTGAGCATTCATAATTTCTCTGCTTTCCTAGCTCCCTCCCACTTGCATGATAGTTCCTTTTGTGGGGGATGGAAGTCTCACTTCTGCCAGCATACACCAGCTGTCACCTTCTCAGGTATCTCTGTGGGGGTGTAAAAGGAAGGACAGGAAATCTGTGATGCAGGATTGATAGTGGGAAGTTTAAAAACCTTTCAAGAGAAATCTTTTTGTTTATTATCATTTTTATTACTTAATTTTTATTTTATTATTTTGAAAAATAATTTTTATTATTTATTTTTATTATCTCTTGATCTTTGCAACAATGCTATGAGGTAAGCACCCTTATTATCTTTTTTTTTTAATAGCTGAAGAAACTGAAGATCTGAGACATGAGGTTGCATAGCTAATACGTGTCTGAAATGAGATTTGAATCTAGACTCATAGGTTCCCAAAGTAGGCCGCCTGGGGGGTACTGGAATGATCCAAGGGGGTGGTAATAGCCTCAGGTACAATTGGAGGATGTTGTATAAAAATAAAGGGGGTGGTGGAAGCACAAGGAAAGAAGAGAAGAGAAGAAAATTAAGGTTATAATGATTATATTTTTTTCTAAATAAACACACAAAGTGCAAGTTATAACTCGATCATTGGTCAAGTGCGCTGACAGGTCTTAACAAGCAAGTGTTGGCAGGTGAGCATGTGGTGCTTTGTCAGGAAGTCCAGCACTCGTCAGCAGGAATATGTGGGGGTAATGACTTGTTTACAATATGATACTATACAGTTATATGAGACAATATTGTGTCATCAAAATTTCAATGCAGGAAAAAACCCACAAATTTGTAATAAATTATTAAATTTAAGATGTATCATTGAAAATATTTTAATTTTTTTTGAAATGATGGAAATGAAAAACAAACATAAAAGGGTTTAAGAAAGCAGATTTCCAGGGGGGGTGCTGAGTAATTTTTTTAAAGCGTTGGTAGGCCAAATAAGTTTGAGAACCTCTGACATCTTTCTAAATCAAGTCCAGCACTCTATTCCCCACATCACACTGCCTCTCCGAAATCCTTTGATTTCTACGAATTTTAGTTTTTCATGAGAGGTAGGAGGACATGATGAAAAGAATATTGAACTAGGTATTAATAAATAAATTAATAAATGTGGGTTCTAGCTCTAGTTGCACAGCCTTGGACTTCCCCAAGGAAGCCCAGCTTCTTGGGGCCTCACTTTCTTCACTGACCAAACAATGAATAGCCATTTACCAAATGCCTCCTATATCCCAGACATTGTGGTAGGTGACAAAAGATGAGACAATCACTGCTGTTAAGTTGGGTTCACCTTGTATGGGGGAGAGAGTATGTATGTATGTATGTATATCTACACACATATATACATACTTATGTATACACACATGTATGTATAAGCATGTACAGATAACAATACAAATAAACACAAGGGACATAAAGGCAAGGTAATTAAAGAGGGAGGGTACTCTAAGCTGGGGACATGAGAAAAGGCTTCATATAGAAGCTGGCATTTGAGCTGGGTCCTGAAGAAAGTGAAGAAATGCCTTCCAAGTAGAGAAATGGCTGCTACAAAGGGATGGAGATGGGACATAAAGTGCTATGTGTGAGGCACAGAGGGAAGTCCAGCTTGACTGGACTGTAGAATGTGGGAAGAGAGCCAAGGAGAGTAATGTATAACGAAGCTAGCTCTGAGGATGAGAGCTAGGTTGTTAAGGGCATTAAATGCCAGAGATAGTAGGGTCCCACAGAGTTTATTGAGTAGGCAAGTGACACAGTCAGACCTACACTTAAGGAAAATACTTTGGTAGATGTGTGGTAGCGTGGAGAGATTTAAGGCTGGGAGACTATTTAGGAGGTCACTGCAATCGTTCAGGTGGGAGGTGATGTGAATGTGAGCTAGGGGGATGATTGCTGTGTCAAAGGGATGGATATGAGATGCTGTAAAGGTAGAAGTGGCAAAAATGTATAGCTGAATAGATATAGTGAGTAAAAAAGTCTTAGGACTAAATTGTATTTATATGTTTCTTGATATAATAGTAGACTTTTGAAGAGAAAAAACCTAATTGATTAACTAGCAAGATTGGAGATTATCCACACTTAGGACCTCCCAAAGCCAATTCTGTGTATTAGATGAGATACCTCTGAATGTGCATTACTGTACTTATGTTGGCATCTCAGATCCTCCATGGCAACTCAGGACCTCTGCAACTCATAGATAGAGCACTGGGCTTGGAGTCAGGAAGACCTGGGTTTGAATCTCTCTCTGATACCTGTGTGTTATATTAACCTATCTGAGACTAAGTTTCCTTATCTGAACAATGGGGATGAAAAGCAATATGGGCTAGAGGTCATGATATTGACCTTAGAGTCAGGAAGACCTAGGTTGAGTCTTACCTCTGATGCATACTTTCAGGTGACCATGGGAAAGAAGTCACTTTGCCTGTCAGTTCTTCTGTACAACTTTCTGAGACTATAAGCTATATTCAAGTGGCCTAACTGTACTAGTGAAAGGAGTTTCCACTCTTGGAGTTCCCTACCTTGGTGAATTATAGGTCTAGGAAAAAGTATGTATTATAATAATAACAAGTGTAGTGCTTCCCCTGTGGGATAGTGAAGCCCTTTATAGCATAAGGTAGATGTAAGATGTTATTATGATGTGGCTTCTCTGGTTCTCCCTCCCCAGGGTTCAGCAAATACATACCTGGCTATCAGTGTTAACAGAACCACCACAGGCTGTTAGGAGTTCTGACATGTCATAGTAGTTGTTGAATTCCCAGAGGCAGGCACCAAGATTAAGGTTGTGGTAAAAGCGGAGGGTCTGGGCAGACCTCAAAGAAGTGTTGTACTGGTAAGGTAATGTCTCGCTGATTATATCTGTGTTCTTGGTGTATTTGGTGATGAAACCATGCCTCGTCTGGATCTCACTGTAATCCAGGAGGTTGGAACACTTGTGATTGCCCACCCGAGTCCCATCAGGGCTCAGCGTCAGCTCAAAGTTGGACAGAGGTCGGGTGGAGATGACTGGCAGCATTCCTGAAACATGATACAACATGGTAAGCCTGGCAGCTTCAAATGAGAAAGCACATGGGGAGGGGGAGGGGGAATCAGGGTTTCAGGAGAGAGATGTTTTGAGTTAGGAAGGAATTAGGGAACCTGAGTTTGTGACTCTCAGTTTTGCCAGTTTCAGTCCTTTTTCTGTGAACTCTTTCTAACCCCATTTGGGGTTTTCTTAGCAAAGATACCAAAGTGGTTTGCCATTTCTTTCTACTCACTTGGTACAAAGCCCCTAAAAATTTATTCATCCTCCTGATGAATGGAAATTCTTGCCTGTAAAGTGCGGGGCTCTGCTACCCACTGGGATGGACCTTACCGTCCAGGTGAAGTATCCTCACAGTGAGCTTGATCAGGTTGGGGTAATCATGTTCCTCTGGCCCAGTATAGCGGATCCTGGCTGAGAAAGGTTCAGCTCCTACCATTCCAGGCATATGTGACTGACAGAGGCCTAGGGAAACATCAATTCATGAGAATGAAAAGGGGACTGGGCATTCTGGAAAGATGAAGACAGAAACTAATGCATGCAGATTTATTCAACCCACTGACTTCTCTCTACATTCCACTCCTGAGGATTCCTGGTTTAGTTTGAGAATTAGCTAGGCCTTCTATTTCTATTTAATTCTTGATCAAGCCATCATTCATTGGCACCTCTGCCAGAACAGATATTCAGGTAAAGGAGAAATATTATCCCTGTAGTTCTATTTCTAGCTGTGATGAAAGGTTGAGAGAGAGAGAAGAGTTGGAGGCTTTGTTTAAAATGAAAACTGGAGCTAATAATGGCTAGGCTAATTCTTTAATGCAGAATTGGTTCAATCAAGAGGGAACAGGAAAGACCAATTTGAATGGATTTGCTCTTATTTATTAGTAGCTTGATGCTTTGTACATGGTAGACATTTAAAGAAAGTTTGTTGGATAGAATTGGTATCTTTGGGCCACTTTGGCATTTTTCTGTTCTACCTTCTGAGGTGCTTCTATTGGCCACAAAGGAATCTGTTAACATAAAGGAAAAATTTGTGATGGGGAACCATAGACAAATACAATTACCTGTGCTCTGAAGTTCAGGCTAGAACATCAGAGTAGCTCTAAAAAGATGAAATTCAATAGAGATAAATGTAAAGGTAGGTTAAAAAAATCAGCTTCATCTCTCATAAAAGAGGCAAGCAAAAGACTCATTAGTGGAGGGATAAAGAGGGGAGGTGAGAGAAAAACATGAAGTCTACTCTCATCACATTCCACTAAAGGAAAGAATAAAATGCACACTCATTTTGGTAGGAAAACCTATCTCACAATACAGGAAAGTGGGGGATAAGGGGACAAGCAGGGTGGGGGGGATGATATAAGGGAGGGCATGGGGAGGAGAGTGCAATTCGAGGTCGACACTCATGGGGAGGGATAGGATCAAAAGAGAATAGAAGTAATGGGGGACAGGATAGGATGGAGGGAACTATAGTTAGTCCTATACAACACAACTATTATGGAAGTCATTTGCAAAACTACACAGATTTGGCCTATATTGAATTGCTTGCCTTCCAAAGGGAAGGGGTGGAGAGGGAGGGAGGTAAAGAAGTTGGAACTCAAAGTGTTAGGATCAACTGCCGAGTAATGTTCTTGCCACTAGGAAATAAGAAATACAGATAAAGGGGTATAGAAAGCTATCTGGCCCTACAGGACAAAAGAGAAGATGGAGACAAGGGCAGAGAGGGATGATAGAAGAGAGAGCAGATTGGTCATAGGGGCAATTAGAATGCTTGGTGTTTGGGGGGGGAGGGGAAAAAAGGGGAGAAAATTTGTAACCCAAAATTTTGTGAAAATGAATGTTAAAAGTTAAATAAATAAATTTAACTATAAAAAAAAATCAGCTTCACAGGTATAAGATGAAGGTAATATGGCTAGATAGCAGCTTGTCTGAAAAAGATCGGGGGTGGGGGGCTTAGTGCACAGCCAAGAACACTAGTGACTCCATGTTTAGCACAAAAGGTCATCCCTGTACATGTTACTCAATAACATCTTGAAGTTCCTTCCAGTCCTGTGGCTTCATGAAATCACCTCTATATTCTTGTATTCACACCCAGATAGCTATTCAAATGATTGATTAGGTTGTTTCAAAAAATAACCATGAGCTTCCATTCATCTAAAGTGATTGGAAAATGGGGGTGTTCTGTTTAATCAACAATTCTGGTAAAAATGTCCATCTATAAAAATGACCACACATAGGCTACCTATTTTCAAAGAAAGGTGACAGGCACAAGGTAATCTTTGACAATTTCGAGGGTACTTCAGGGTCTTGAAGATCTTACGGCCATCATGAAAATGAGTACATCAGAAGATATAGATGAACTGATATAGAGTGAAATAGACAGAACCAGAAGATTAATCAACAGTAGCACTACAACAATATATGCAAACAAAAAATTAAAAGAAGTTGAACTCTGAATAACTGCAATGACCAGTGACGGTCCTGGGGATGAGATGATGAAACATCCATTTTTCCTTTCAGTAGAGATGTAGGAGAATAAAAATGTGGAATACTGAGGGGGTGCAGCCAAGATGGTGGAGTAGAAGGATGGACCTGCACTAGTTCTGCCCCCATAACCCATAAAATACCTGTAAAAAATGACTCTAAACAAATTCTAGAGCAGCAGAAGTTACAAAACAACAGAAAGAAGGAGATTTCCAGCCCAAGACAATCTGGAATGCCAACAGGAAAGGTCTATCCCACTGAGCTTGGAGTGGAGCGCAGCCCAACCTGGGCTACATGGCAAGGACAGGACTGGAGCAGGCTTCAGGCACAGAATCATGGGCAGCAGTTGTGGTTCCCAGATTTCTCAATCTACAAACGCCAAAGGCAGCTTCAAAGGTCTGTAAGAAAGCTCTTTCACTTGGATGAGAAGGGAATGTGGTCTAGCCCTAGAACCTGGCCTCAGGGAGGCAGCAGCATCCACTTTGAGAGTCCTCAGCCTAAAGACCCTGGGGGAATCGAGTGGCTAATCTGGGTCTCAGTACTGAGTGGCAATCTTGGGGTGACTAGGAGTGCTGGTGGTGGAGCTGGTGGAGGCTCTGGAGAGGGAATCCTACTCTCAGATCCTGGGCAGAAAAGAGTGCTTGTCATTGCTCACAGAACAGAGCATAGGCCAGGAGAGTGTAAACTCCTTTTCCTTCATTGTGGCACCTTACAGAAACTGAGAACTTACAGGTCCCTAGAGTATACTCTCCACTTGATAAAGGACTTGAAAGTCAAGTAACTGGCTGGGAAAATGCTTAAAAAAGGAAAAAAAATAAGACTATAGAAGGTTACTTTCTTGGCAAAAAGGTATTTTCTCCCATCCTTTCAGATAAGGAAGAACAAAGTATACCATAAGAGGAAGACATAAAAGTCAAGGCTTCTACATCCCAAACCTCCAAAAAATATGCAATGGTTTCAGGTCATGCAAAAGGTCAAAAAGGAAAATCAAGTAGGAGAGGTGGAGGAAAAATTGGAAAGAGAAATGAGATTGATGCAAGAAAATCATGAAAAATGAGTCAATAGCTTGCAAAAGGATACCCCCAAAAATGATAAGAAAATAACACCTTTAAAAATAGACTAACCCAGGGGCAGAGCCAAGATGGCGGAGTAGACACACACACATACGCTAGCTCCGATCCCACTGCCCATAAAATATCTGTAAAAAAGAACTGCCAACAAATTCTGGAGCAGCAGAAGCCACAGAACGGAGCGGAGGAGATTTCTGTTCCAGACAGCCTGAAAACCTCGCGCAAAAGGTCCTTCGTGCTGCGGACCAGGAGCTGAGCCCAGCCCTGCCTTGGCCGCATGGCACTGAGAGGAGCAGATCTGAGTGGGCTTCGGGGATGGAATCTCCAGCGGCCGCGTGGGTTCCTCCACCTACAGGTGGTGAGGGTCAGTGAGAGGGTCTCTTTGGTGGGTCGAGGGGAGAGTGGGGTGCCCCTGTGGTTCGGGCCCCCTCTGGAGGCAGCAGCAGAGGCAGGAGCAGACCGGGGCTCCCCAGGCAGGCGGGGGCCCAGATCCATTGTTGAAGGTCTCTGCATAAACCCCCTGAGGGAACTGAGCCCATGAGGCGGTCCTGTCCCCACCTGAGCACCTGAACTTAATCTCACACTGAATAGCAGCCCCGCCTCTGCCCCAAGCCCTGAGGCTGGGAAGCAGCATTTGAATCTCAGACCCCAAGCGCTGGCTGGGCGGACCTGGAGGCGAAGTGGGTGTGAAGAGAATACTCAGAAGTCAAGTCACTGGCTGGGAAAATGCCCAGAAAAGGGAAAAAAAAAATAAAAATAGACTAACCCAAATGGCAAAAGAGGTCCAAAAACCCAATGAGGAGAAGAATGCAGAAAAGAGCCAAATGGAGAAGGAGGTTCAAAAGCTCACTGAAGAAAATTGTTCTTTCAAAATTAGAATGGAATAGATGGAAGCTAATGACTTTATGAGAAACTAAGAAATTACAAAAGAATGAAAAAATAGAAGACAATGTGAAATATCTCATTAGAAAAACAACTGACCTGGAAAATAGATCCAAGAGGGATAATTTAAAAATTATTGGTCTACCTGAAAATCATGATGAAACAAAGAGCCTAGATATCATCTTCCAAGAAATTATCAAGGAAAACTGCCCTGATATTCTAGAATCAGAGGGTAAAATAGGAATGGAAAGAATTCACTGATCACCTCCTGAAAGAGATCCCAAAAGGAAAACTCCTAGGAATATTGTAGCCAAATTCTAGAGTTCTCAGGTCAGGGAGAAAATATTACAAGCAGCCAGAAACAAACAATTCAAACATTGTGGAAATACAATCAAGCTAACACAGGATTTAGCAGCTTCTACACTAAGGGATTGAAGGGCTTGGAATATGATATTCCAGAGGTCAAAGGAGATAGGATTAAAATCAAGAATCACCTACCCAGCAAAATTGAGTATAATACTTGAGGGGAAAAAATGGAATCTCAGTGAAATAAAGGACTTCTAGGTATTCTTGTTGAAAAGACCAGAGCTGAATAGAAAATTTGACTTTCAAATACAAGAATCAAGAGAAACATGAAAAGGTAAACAGGAAAGAAAAGCCTTAAGGAACTCATTAACGTAGAACTGTTTACATTCCTATATGGAAAGATGTTATTTGTAACTCATGAGACCTTTTTCAGTATTAGGATAGTTAGAGGGAATTATACACACACACACACACACACACACACACATATGTATATATATGTAGGTGGGTATGGGTATATATGTATGTGCATATTATATATGTGTAGCTATGTACATGGGTGTATGTGTGAATGTATATATACATACATGTAGACAGAGGGCACATGGTGAACTGAATATGAAGGGATAATACCTAAAAAAATAAAATTTACTGTTGAATGGAATGTGCTAGGAGTAAGAGAAAGAGAGAGGTAGAATGTAGCAAATCACCTCACAAAAATGACGGAAGAAAGAACGTTTACAAGTTCTTGTAAGGGAGGAAAATGAAAAGAAATAATTGAGCTTTACTTTCACGGGATTTGGCTTAAGGAGGGAATAACACACACTCAATTGGATATGGATATCTATTTTACTCTGCAGGAAGGCAAGGTTAAGGGGATAGGAGAGGGAAGATAATAGAAGGCACATCAAATTGGGGAAAGGAATAATCAGAAGCAAACACTATTGTGGGAGGAAAGGTCAAGGGAGACAACAGAATAAATGAAGGGCAGGATAGGACAGAGAGAAATGTGGTTAGTCTTTTACAACATAACTATTATGGAAGTGCTTTGCATTGTTACACATGTATGACCTATATTGAATTGCTTGTTTTCTTAATGAAAGTGAGTGGGGAGGGAGGGAGAGAATATGAAACTCAAAGCTTTAAGAGTGAATGATAACAAATGTTTTGGTATGCAACTGGAAATTAAGCTATACAGGCAATGGAGTATAGAAATCTATTCTGCCCTACAGAAAAATAGAGAGAAAGGGAGATGGAAGAAGGGTGGGTAATAGAAGGGAGGACAGACTAGAGGAAGGGGTGGATGGGGTGCACACTGTCCTGGGGTGGGGGGAGGGGAGAGATGGGGAGAAAATTTTGAATTCAAATTCTTGTGGAAGTGAATGTTAAGTACTGAAAATAAATAAATTATATATATTAAAAAAAGAAAGTGGAATGTCTACACTGTATCAGCTGGTTTTGCTTAACTGGTTGTGCGCACTTTTTTCTTTTTTTATATAAGCCAAGCTTCAGTGGTGGAGGTAGAGAGAGATCCAAAAAATGATTATGATTTAAAAACAAACAAAAAAATAAAGTTATGGAGTGATACTGTAGATACAGAAGATGTGGGATTGGTTTGAATCTGTGTCTGTCCAATATTGCTTTGTATTTCCACAATACTTTAATTGTTTCTTTCTAGCTGCTTGCAATATTTTCTCCTTGACCTGAAAACTCTGGAATTTGGCCACAATGTTCCTAGGAATTTCTCTTTTTGGATCTCTTTCAGGCAGTGATCTGTGGATTCCTTGAATACTTATTTTGCCCTCTGGTTCTAGAATATCAGGGCAGTTTTCCTTGATAATTTCATGAAAGGTGATGTCTATGCACTTTTTTTGATCATGGCTTTCAGGTAGTCCCATAATTTTTAAATTGTCTCTCCTGGATCTATTTTCCAGGTCAGTTGTTTTTCCAATGAGATATTTCACATTATCTTCCATGTTTTCATTCTTTTGGTTTTGTTTTGTGATTTCTTGGTTTCTCATAAAGTCATTAACCTCCATCTGTTCCATTCTAATTTTGAAAGAACTATTTTCTTCAGTGAGCTTTTGAACCTCCTTTTCCATTTGTCTAATCTGCTTTTGAAAGCATTCTTCTCCTCATTGGCTTTTTGAACCTCCTTTGCCAATTGAGTTAGCCTATTTTTCAAGGTGTTATTTTCTTCAGCATTTTTTGGGTCTCCTTTAGCAAGGTGTTGACCTGCTTTTCATGCTTTTCTTGCATGTCTCTCATTTCTCTTCCCAGTTTTTCCTCCACCTCTCTAACTTGATTTTCAAAATCCTTTTTGAGCTCTTCCATGGCCTGAGCCCATGGAATATTTATTCTGGATGTTTGGGATACAGAAGCCTTGATTTCTATGTCTTTCCCTGATGGTAAGCATTGTTCTTCCTCATCAGAAAGGAAGGGAGGAGATACCTGTTCACCAAGAAAGTAACCTTCTATGGTCTTACTTTTTTTCCCCCTTTTCTGGGCATTTTCCCAGCCAGTTACTTGACTTCTGAGCGTCCTTTCCACACCCACCTTGCGTCCAGATCCGCCCAGCCAGCGCTTGGGGTCTGAGATTCAAATGCTGCTTCCCAGCCTTAGGGCTTCAGCAGGGGCGGGTCTGCTATTCAGTGTGACATTAAGTTTAGGTGCTCAGGTGGGGTCAGGGTGGCCACACGGGGGCTCTGTTCCCTCAGGGGGTTTATGCAGAGACCTTCAACAATGGATCCGGGCTTCTGCCTGCTTTGGAAGCCCCAGTCTGCTGCTGCCTCAGCTGCTGCCTCCCAAGGGGGCCCAAGTCATGGGGACACCCCGCTCCCCTCTCAGTGAGCCAAGAAGACTCTTTCACTGACCTTTGTGCCTGTGGGTAGAGGGACCTGCACGGCTGCTGGAGATTCTGTCCCTGAAGCCCTTCTTGGATCTACTCCCCTTGGTGCCATGCAGCCAAGGCAGGGCTGGGCTCTGCTCCAGTCTGGTGCACAACGGACCTTTCGGGTCAGTTTTTCAGGTCTCTCTGGAACAGAAATCTCCTCTGCTCCGTTGTTCTGTGGCTTCCCCAATATTGCTTTGGTGAATAAATCCCTGACACCTTCTTTATTAGTTTATTAGAGGCAGGATGGACAAATGCACAAAACCAAAAATCTGACTTATTGGACCTTTTTCTGTATGCTTGATAAATAGGAGGTTATGATATCTCCTACATGTAGAATCTATTTGACACATACAAGATCTCAGAGAGTTCGAGGATTATAACCTTTATAATTCCCTCTTCTTAATATGGAGCCCTGGGATTTCCTACTGCATCACAGAAATAATCTTTAGGATCTTACCACTCACCATCTTCTTTGCTGACAGTGATGACCGAACTCAGAAGCTCCAGCCCCACTTTGCCACCTGTACTAACAGCGCGTGCGGCACACTGTACCCTTGACCCAGCTTGGAAGTAGATGGAGTCAAGGGTAATCGACTTGGTGTCTGTGAAGAAAGTGTTGGCATTTATTTCTTGCATGGGACTGGTGACTCCATTACTGCTGGCTGGAGCACCAATCAGCCACCGATACAGAGTCAGGGTGTCATTAATATTTTCTGCTGTGCAAATGGATCCTGTCTTTTCATAGTCTGAATATTTGGAGTTGCATGCCTAGAATGAGAAAGAAAAAGAATGGGAAAGAGAGAAGCAGTATCTTCTGAATTTATATATTATTTGCATACTCATTCCTTTATAAACTAGAACTTATTGGCAAGTTTGAGGCATATAGAGAAAAAAAATCAACAACAGATAGTCCCTATTTTCTTTTTGTTTTTTTTAAAAGTTTATTTATTTTTAGTTTCCAACATTTACTTCAACAGATTTTAAATTTTTCCCCCTCCCTCCCCAAGACAGCCTGCAATCTGATAGAGGATTAGTCCTTGTTCTCGAGGAGGGGCAACTAGGTGATGCAGTGGATAGAGTGCTAGGTCTGGAGTCAGGAAGAATTCTCTTCCTGAGTTCAATCCATAGTCAGACACTTACTAGCTGTGTGACCCTAGGCAAGTCATATAACCCTGTTTGCCTCAGTTTCCTCATCTGTAAAATGAGCTGGAGAAGGAAGTAGCCAACCACTCCAATATCTTTGCCATTCAGATACAAATGAAACTAGATTATGAGATTATATTCTATTGGAGGAAAAATAAATGAAAAAACAATATAAAATTAATACTAAGTAATTGGGGTGGGGTAGGCATTAGGGAAGGCCTCATAGGTAATAATATTTGAGATTAGTATATATGTGCATATAACATAAGCTATTCTATATTACAGACATTCAAAAATATCAAGTCACTAAAGCAATATAGAATTCTAACAGAGGCACTAGAGTAAGCGTATAAACTAGCCAATAAATGAAAGGCTTGAAATTAACTAGGACAGGCCTAATGGAAATCAGGTTATGGGTGAGTAGGAGTTTTAATAAAACTGCAAATGCAATGGGTAACTTTTTCTTTAAGCAATGGATGCTTAGCCTATTGCAATGGCATCCTAAGTGTCCCTTCCCCTTCTGATCCAGCTCCTGCCCTGCTGCCAAAATTTTATTCTTCAAGTGCAAGTCTGACCATGTCACTTCCCTATTCAATAAACTCCAGTGGCTCCGTATCGCCTCCAGGATCAAACAAACACTCCTCTGTTTGGCTTTTAAAACCCTGTACGACTTGGCCACATCCTAGGTTTCTAGGGCTTATTATGTCTTATTAGACATTCCTCACTCTAAGGCCTGGCCAAGCTGTCCTTCTCTCTATTTCTCACAGGGTCGTTGTATCTCTGTCTCCATCCCTTTGCGTTGCCCAGTTCCCATGCTTGGAATGTGCCTTCTTTGCCTCTGCCTCAGATTCCTTCTCTTCCTTTAAAATAGCTTAAAGAAGGCAAATCAACAAGCAATTAAAAAGTGCCCACCATGCACCAGGCATTGGGGATACAAAGGCAAAAACAATAACAAACCAGCCTCTGCTTTTAGATCTCAGTAGGAAACCTTGCCCGATTCCCTCAAATGCCCTCTTTCCCTTATTACCTTTGCATTTAGCCTTCTTATACTTAATTTATATTTATTTAAGTTTTTATATTTAATTATATTTACTAACTTATTATCTATACTCATTTCTTATATTTAATTATATTTACTGCATAAATTTATGCATGTATATGCCACCTTCCCAATAGAGTGTAAGCCTTGAGAGTGGGATCTTTTTTCATACTTTGTATTTGTATCTCAAGTGCCCACTTCAGGGCCTGGCACATAGTAAGGCATGTAATAAATGCTGGCCTGTTTAACTGATTGGTGCTTGCTGCTCTCAGTTACGTCACATCTCCAACACTGATCAGTATGGGAAGCAAAATTAATAATAATTAATAATAATAATTATGATAGCTGACATTTGCAAAGCACTGCGTATTACTAATCCCATTGGGGTGGACCAACAGATTTTTTAGCCTGGAGCAGGGCTCAGGGTAACAGATCCTACCGTCACACACACAACAGGGTAGCCAGCTGGGGGACTAGGTTTCTCTTTGGCAGCAGATGTGTCACCGTACACAAGGAGTGAGACCACTTGGGGAATGGCTGGAAAGGTGACATCTGCAATGCTGTCTGCTTCTTCAATGTACATGATGGCTTTATTCATCTGAAATATAGGATAAGAAAGACTGTTAAAGGAAAGGGAGCAGAGCTGACAAAACTAGGATCACAGGAAAGATTTTCCTTAGTGTTTCATTCTCATTCTCCATTGCGCATCTACCTGTTTTGTTGGCATACATTGATCTGAGTGGGCTATGTGGGGCCGCGCTTGGTGATGCCAAGTGTTTGATGCTCATCAAAGAGTCTCCATGCCCAGGATCTCATCAGTCATCAGTATATACCATTTATTTCTTCTTGCTTATCAGAGATGGGTGCAAGAAAACCACCCAAAGGTGACCATCAGTGGGACTTTAATTTTCAATGCCCTCCAGTCAGGAGAGAACCAGAGGACTGTGAAGTTTCTCCCAGAAATTATCTTTATTAACTTCTCTCTAGAAAAAGATCATGCCTAAAGCACCTATGATAAATAAACTCTTTTCTTTGCTCTACTGATGTTCATGGATATTAATTCTACAAGCTCCCTCAGTCACCTGTCTGAGTGATTAATAATACTTTTGGTAAAGAATTCTGGTTATGGATGTGGAGTTGTCCTATGGAACAGTGATTGGCACATAGTAAACACTGAATAAATGGTTGTTGATTAATTGATTGATGGACCAGGATTAGACTCGTTCTGCTTGGCCCCATTGTCAGAACTGAGAGTAAAGAGTGGAAGTGACAAAGAGGCTAATTTAGATTTAATAGAAGAAGAAAATTTCTAAGAAGGAGAAATGGTTCTCAAAAGGGCATTGGGCCATCTTACGGGGAAGTAGGTTTCTCTACACTGATGTGCAGAATGAGTTTATTTTTGGAAATGACCAATGTTTTCCTTTTCCTTCTCCCTCTGTATCTCTGCCTCTCTATTTCTGCCTCTGCCTCTTTCTTTCTCTTCTCGTTTCTTTCCTTCATCCTTCCTTTGTTCATTCATTTATTTCTTCCTTCCTCCCTGGCTTCCTTTTTCCTTCCCTCCTGCATCTATGGGGCAGCTAAGTGACCGAATGGATAGAGCACCTGGTCTAGAGTCAGGAAGATCTAAGTTCAAATCTGGCCTCAGACACTTACTAGCTATGTGAACCATCACCCTGTTTGCCTTAGTTTACTCATCTGTCAAATGAACTAGAGAAGGAAATGGCAAACCACTCTATTATCTTTGCCAAGAAAACCCCAAAGGAGGTCATGAAAACTCAGACACAGCAATATTAACTGCTGGATTCACATTCATTTCCTTCTTCTAGTCTGTATAAAAGGGCCTGACCCAATAGGTCCACCCCTCTTGTAGAGGATCAAGTGTGCTAAGGTCCCTTTGATTCTGTGATTCTCTGAAGAACACAGAGGATGAGCTGTTACACTCAGAGTTTTTATTCCTCATATAAGTAAAATTTCTCCTTAGATATTTTACGTATATCTGCAGACTATGCTGAAACTTAGGATAAAAGCAGACTCCATTTTATCCCAAAACATTGATGAATGATATTATCTTAACTGGAATTCAGGTTAGTAGAGTGGTCAATCAACCAACCCATCAAGCAACCAATCAGAATCATTTTAATAAATGTACCAGGCATTGTGCTAAGGTTACAAAGGAAGGCAAAAATAATCTTTTACCTTCAAGGAGATTATATTCCAATAGGAGGGACAAGGTTTATAGAAATAGGTATATAAAGATACAGAGAAGATAGAAGGTAATCTTTTTTTTCTTGGATCTCTGATGAAAGATAATCTTAAAGAGGAAGACTAGCAGCTGGGAGTACCAGGAAATGCTTCCTGTAAAAGGTGGCCTTTGGATTGAGTTTGGAAGGAAGACAGGGCAGCTAAGGTGTAGAAGTGAGGAGAGAGTATTCTAGAGGTGGGAGACAGCGTAGCTAGTGCAAAAGTATGTGTGAGGAATAGTATGTAGGCTAGTTCATGGCTGAACCAGAGAGTATGTGAGAGTGAAGTATTAGACTAGAATGATAGGCAGGAAATGAGGTTGTAAATGCTTTTTTTTTTTTTTTTTTATAGTTTTTATTGACTAGAGGCAATAGGGAGCTATTGATTTTTCTAAACCAAGCTATCCATCACCTCTATCTCCTTACCACCTAAAACTTGGACTCTTTGTGTGGAACCACCATAGGCTCTGATTGGTGAGACTTCATTTCATTTTTGCCTAGGTGAGTTTTCCATGTCACTTTCAGGTCATCCCCCTCCCCCTTCCCAGCTCCCCTTTTTGTGTTGTTTTTCCTCAGAACGCAAATCTCATGAAGGTAAGATCTGTTTTGTTGATTTGTTGTATCCTTATCAATTAAAACATCCTGAGAGCTTGATAAATGCTATCTAACTAATTGATTACAGGGGACAGTGATATGAGCAGATCTATGCTTTGGGAAAATCACTTTGGCAGCTGAGTGGAACATGGATTGGAGGGAGGAGAGACTTTAGGTGGTGATATCTCCAATTAGAAAGTTGTTGGTAACAGCTGATGGGGAAGGGCCAGAACGAGCGTGGTAGCTGTGCACTTTGAGAGAAGGGATGCAACAGTAGAGATTTTGTGGTGGTAGAAATGGCAAAATTTGATAGCTGATTGGATGTCTGGGATGAGTGAGAGTGAGGAGTTTAAGATGACATCAAAGCTGTGAACCTCAGTTGTCCTGTCTACTATATAGGGATCCCATCTTTTCAAAGAATTAAAAGACAACCATATAGACATATGCATACATATGTGTATGTATATATATTCGACAGTAAAATTTTCCTAGATACAATGTACTCAGTATAATTGTTTTCCCACAGTCCTAAAGACGTTATAATGGCAATAATTAAGGCATGAGCTGCTGTTTCTCTTATAGGATGCAGAGATGAATGGATCAGTTTGATTGGTTTGGGGGAAACCAGCAGTTGAAAAATGCCTCAGTGCCTTTAATGACCAAAGGATTTGTGTGATTTGCCAAACTAGAGTTTTAGAAGGTATCTTTGGTCGGCAAATTGCAATAACCTGTATCTCTGCCACCATATTTTCATCTGGTTTCAGGTGAACTGTCAATGCTTCTCTCATTTCCCTCACTCCATCATATAAGACTTCAATTTCTACAAAGTGTTCAGTTTCTCCTTCCTTGAATTCAATATCTGAAAGGGAGAACAAGAGGAAAACACAATTAATCTCTATCCCAAGCTCCCTCTGCCTTCCAATAAGCCTGGTCTATTCATAACATATAGGAATTGATTTAAAACATTTGGGAAACTGAGGCACAGAAAGGTGAAGCAGTCTGTTGAGTTCATACAGTCAGGTAATAGTAGACTTGGGACTAAAATTCCCAGACCAGACCCAATACTAATTCCAGTTCCATTGAAGGTCTAATTATTTTATCCTTTTTTTCCCTTGAAATTCATTGCTACTTAGCAGTGGTGGAGAGACTAAGGGGCAGTGACAGGAATCAGGCATGAAGTGGGGTACATAAGTTATCTGCCTGATGCCTTTGAAAGGGCGGTGAGCTGTAAATCAGAACATCTGGGCTTCAGTCTTGGTTCTGACATTCACTGACTGTGAAATTTACCCATCTGTCAAAAGAGGGATAGAGAGGCAGAATGGCATAAAGAATGAACCCAACCTCTGAATGAGGAAGCCTTTTATTCAAATTCACCCTCCAAAACTTTCTGCTTCAGTTTCCTCATGGGAATAATAAGAGCACCTACCTAAGGGTCCTCCTGAGGATAAAATGAGATCATATTTGTAGTCTGTTTTGCAAACCTTAAAGCGCTGTATAAATGTTGTTGTTAATACTTGTATTATCATTTCTAGCTCTGTAACCTTGGGCAAGTCACTTAACTGCTCAGAGCCTCAGGTGCCTCTGTCATTACTATAATAAGCTTCTGAGCAGGTGCCGATTTGCATTGGTAGAAGGTGAGAGTTTCCTCACTTGGGAGTTCGCTATACCACTGAACGCATAGATAGAATTAAAAAAATCAAAGCAGGAGGGCACTTGTGTTACCTATCTCATAGTGTTGTTGTAAGCCTTAAAGTATTCTAGAATGTGAGTCATGGTTGCCAGTTCTAGGGCCGACATTCGCTGTATAAAATGAAATCTTGACCTGACTTGTAGAATTGATTTAATGAAACATCTTGTTTTCTGAAAACTTGTTTGACCTCTTGGGCTCGGTTTTCCCATTGATAAGACAAAGAGGTTGACCTAGATGACCTTTAAGGTCCTTTATGTCTTTAAGTCTTTGATCTTGTTATGAACATTATTACTATACTTTTATAATTTATCATTAATGATAAATTAATATAATTAGATTATGTATCATATTACATATCATTATATTGTGTATTCATTATCATTATATTATTATATGCCATTTATCATTAATGACAATTTAATTAATATCATTACATTACTTTATGTTTTATATACTTTATGTTATATTATGTTATGTTGTATAAATAAAAATATATACATATATACTTTATGTTACATATATGTTATGGTATCATTCTTCTTCTTAAAGAAATTCAAGCAATCAAAAGGGCAGAGGTGAGGAGAGGTATACCAGTTGTGAGGAGAGCCAGAGTAAAGACTTGGGGAAGGAGAAGGACTGTCCTTGTGTGGGGAATCACAGAGTAGGCCAGTGTAGCTGAACCTTTGAGGGAATGGAGGAGGGGACTGATTTCAATTCATCCTTGTATTATTAATGCCTCAAGCATGCCTTGTGAGAATGTTTGACTTGTTTTCTGACCTTTTGACACAGGGTTGTAGTCTTCTCCGGAGGTTGCTGAGCCATCCTTTGTGTGCGTCCTCACCACTGACACTTTGGAGGTGTCTCCTAGGCGCACCACTGGAATTCTTAGCACAGCAGTATCCCCAGGGTGCTGAGGCTCCTGGACACTGTACTTGCCTTTGGAGAACTTGATCACTGGCTCTGGAAAGGCAGTGACAAGACAATTAATCCCCACTTGTAGAGGCTCACCTTAGAGCATGAAGTTGATCCAAAACTTAGGCACCAGAAATGCAAAGAGGATATAAAAATCTGTCTTTTAATTCCTATCATAGCTTTTAAGTCTAGGAATTTTGCAAAGTACTTGCAGATATTTTTCATCCGATTCAAGGCTGCCAATTTCTAACTCTTGAATTAGCTTCTGGGTAGAGTTAAGGGACTTCATTTTCTTGATGAATGCAGTACATTTGGGAAAGGTTACCATGATGACTGCTCCCCTCCTGGTTGTAAGTGATAGCCCTTATGTTATCAGATCATTCTATGGCTTCTACAGTAGTAGTACGTTGATTTTAGGAAGTAGGTGTCTCATAACCAGGCTAGCCTATTTCAAGTAATCTCACTGAATATAGTGTGATTGCTATAGATTACTCCATGGCAACTGTGACAAAGTCATCCGATTGTCATTGGTAAATGGATCTGTGTATTTGATTTCACTTGATTTATTCAACTTCAAACATCATTGAGGTCCTCTTCCACATAAATTAGCTTGCGAAGTATAGTTGGGAGACATTTCAGTGTGAAAATCTGTAGAAATCCTTGCTCCCTTGAATGAACTGAAATAATTTTCTCAACAAAAATGGAAAGGATGTCCATTTGTGATTATATTTTTTGGATTTAGGAAAACCTCTGACCAAATACTTACAACTTGGTAGCACTCTAATGTCTGGGGCTGATAACGATTAAATTCATGATCTACAAAAGTAGTAAGAGGCTAAAAACTCACTGTCTTCCTCATTCTTGATCCTGATAATCATCTCTTTTTGCTCTCCAACTGAGGCACCAAAGGCAGAACTGCTTTTTGGGGAGCCAAGTATAAGCCTGAATTCTTCATCTTCTTCATAAATGGAATCATCCTCTAAGGTCACCACACAGGTCTTCTCTGTCTCTCCTGCACAAAGCCAAAAGAGGAGACAGCTACATGAAATGCCATCAAAGGTATACAACATAAGTAATTGAGCACTACTCAAGATAACATGTTAATAAATTTGGAGCACTTTGAAAAATCTGACTACCTTAGTGATTTCATCAGCTTGTGGGTACATTTTTAAACAGTTGTTCAAGTAACTTCTTCAATGTAATAAAAACTAGCATTTATAGAGAGCTTTAACGTTTTCAAAACAAATGTAAACTCATGATGCTTACAACAACTCCAGCAGGCTGGTGCTCTTATTATCCCCATTTTACAGGTGAGGAAACTGAGGCAAAGAGCAGTTCAGTCACTTTCTCAGAGTCACACAACTAAGTGAGTGTCTGCAGCAGGATTCAAGCTCAGGTCTTTCTGACTCCAAGTCTTGGGCTCTGTCCACTATGCTACCTAGTCTCAGGCTGGGCTACCACCTGTCTCAAAATGGCAGTGATGTAAGGGACCTTGGACACAAGGTTGTCAATTCAGTTGACCATGGCAAGCAGTGTAAGACCTTCTTAGTGGGGTGGACTTACTAAGTAGCCTGAAAGGCCTGGTTTTGAGTTCTGGTTCAGCCAATTGTTAGCCTGGGTAAATCAATAACATGCCTGGGCCTTACTTTCCTCATTTATAGAATGAGATTGTTGGACCATGAGTTGTAATGCTTTATTAAAATTTAGTATGATTACATCCCTATAGATGCTCTGGTTGATTTGGCAATCACTGCTGCAGGGCATGGGGGCTCAATCCATGATTCTGCCTTTCTAACACCATGACCACATCATGATCATCAAGAACAATGCTGAAAATCTGTGTGTGTGTTTGTCCTTCATTGCCGAAGAAGACCATGCCATCAGAGAAATAATGACATGACTTGCACTTGACTTTGTTTTTGAGTGAGGGAGGGCTGTGCAGGTCACCAGCCTCACTTCTCCTCCAGAGCCAGCTGAATCCAGTGACCAGGTATTCATCAGGATGACTGGAGATGACCCAGGATGAGGCAATTGGGGTTAAGTGACTTGCCCAAGGTCACACAGCTAGTGAGTGTCAGGTGTCTGAGGTGAGATTTGACCTTCCCCATCATTGAATATAAAATGTCAGAGATAGAAGGGACCATAGGAATCATTCTCTTTGATCTCTCGTTTTCCCTCATTTCAACCCACCAGCTGCCAAAATCTACACAGATATGTGGAAGGGATATTCTCAAAAAGCAAGTCTGACTGCGTTCCCCTCCCTACTCCGTAAACTTCAGTGACTCTTTATTATCTCCTCTTTTTGGAATTTAAAACTTTTACTGAACCAGCCCCTTTCAGCCTTTACAGTCTTCTTGATTTTGACTCTGCATTCTAGGATTCAGACATATTGGCCTACTTACTTTTCGTTTTTCCCTAGGCATGGAATGCTATCCCTCTCAATCTCTTTCTCTTAGAATCTGGGGTTTCCTTTTAGACTCAGCTTAAGCAGTACTTTTGCCTTTCTTAGTACTCCCAGATGCTAGTCATTACTTCTCAGGTGACTTTCCATCTACTCTGCATTTATTTTGCATATTCTAATTTATTTATGTTCTCTCCTCTATTAGAATGTAATCTCCTTGAGGTCAAGGGCTATTCTTGCTTTTTCTTTGTGGTCCCAACACTCAGCACAATTCCTGGTACATAGTAATTGCTTAATAAATACATGCTTTTTGAGTGACTGATCTTTATCTAATCTTTTTGTTTTTTTTTTTTGTTTTATAATACAGAATTGTGTTTTTTGGGGAGCTTATAAGTATATAAGTATAGTAGTATGAGTATTTAACATAGATAAGTAAATGTGCATTTACCGGTGATAAATGCTCAAAATTGTTTTACTGAGAGAGATACACAATTAAAAAAGTTTGGAGACCACCTTTATAGATTAGCTTCCAACAACATTTATATATTTGTGCATATGAAAGATATTAAAACCTACATTTATATATAATTTATGTACTGATTATACAGAATATTTATTATGAGGATAATTTTATTTATTATTTATAATTAATACGTAGATTATACATGTGCATTTGGACAGCTAGGTGGCACAGTGGATAGAGTGTCAGACTTGAATTCAGGAAGACTCCTCTTTGTGAGTTCAAACCTGGCCTTAGACACTTGGTGCTGTGTGACTTTGGGCAAATCACTTAACCCTGTTAGCCTCAGATTCTTCATCTACAAAATGAGCTAGAGAAGGAAATGACAAACTGTTCTAATACCTTTGCCAAGAAGATCCCAGATAGGGTCCTGAAGAGTTGGACATGACTGAAACAACTGAATGACAACAATATGTACATTTATACATGCATGCATGCACATGTTTATATGTACATGCACATACACACATATACATATGTATATGTGTGTATGTCTATACATATGTCTATATCTATATAAATATCCATATCTATCTGTCTATCTATCTATCTATCTGTCTGTCTGTTTGTCTATCTATCCTCCTCTTCCCCCTTACTTTGATATTCAATATTCAATACCTTAGTATTGAGCAGCTACTCTGTGCTACCTCGGAGATCCAAGTGAACCCAGAGTTCTTACCTGGAAGAAAACTGACAGTGGAGTCATCTGTGTTGGGCCTTTCCTTGTAGTCAGCAGTCACCTGTGCAGAGCCCTGGCGAGTGTAGCAGCACACTGTGGAGCTGTGGCTAACGTCTCCATTTCGGTAGATCATGGCTCTGACTTGCCCATCTCTTTCATTTCCCAAGTAGAATGACTTCTTGAATTGGACCTTGGGTACTGGAAGAGAACATCCCAAACCTTTTTATTCAGAGGCTACACAGTGGGATGGTTGATCTCCTACCACCAGTCTTTTCAAGTCACTAAGAAAACTTCAATATTTCATGAGTTTCTCATGCCTTAAAAATGTAAGAATGTCAGTAGAACGTAAGCACTTGGAAGGCAGGTACGTTTTTATTTCTGGCTTTGTTTCTGGTACCTCACACTGTCTGGCACACAATAGAGACAATAAATATTTGTCTAAATGAAACAATCTTGTGAAGCAACATTAAAATAAATGAATTCTATTGTCTCCCTGTCATCCCCGGTACAGGGAGAAAGGGCAGAATTTGGAGTCAGAGGATCTGACTTCAAATCTAGCTCTGCTATTTGACATCTGTGTGAATTTGGGAGAATCATTCAATCCCTCTGGGCTTCATCTATTCTAAAATAATATAATACACATACATATAGATATATATGTGTATCTATACATGTGCAAATAAAGATATATGTGTATCTATACATGTGTAAATAAAGATATATGTGTATCTATACATATTTGTATAAAGATACATATGTGTATATATGTATATATGTATATGCACACATATACATATATACATACATACACACACATATATACATACATATATATATATATATGTATATATATATATATATATATATATATATATATATATATAATCTGATAATAAAGTTCCTTGTGTTTGAAATGCACTCCCTCCACCTACCACCCCTTGGAAGTCCCAGCTTCTTTTCGGTTCCAGGTCGAATACTGCCTCATTTCCTCATAGCCTCTCCCTCAGAATCTAGTACCTCCTTCCCCAAATTACCTTGGGTTTACTTTGTTTACATATTATACTTAACTATCCATGTCCATGTTGTTTCTTCCAAACAGAATATAAGTTCCTTGAGGGCAGGGACTACTTTGTTTTTGTTTTTGTATCTAGTATCTAGGACAGTTGCTTGGCACTCAATCAATACTTGTTGGTTAATTGATTGATCTGGAAAATGAAGGAGCTGGGCTAGATTTTCTAAAGTATCCTCCAGATCTAAATCTGTGACCTTATGAGCCATGATTTCTCAGTAGAAAATAAGGCATATTTTGGAGAACTGCCTTTTATCCCATCTTTTATAGGAAACCTTTTCCAGTCACTCTTAATTCTAGTGTCTTCCCTCTGTTAATTATTTCCTTTCTATCCTGTATATAAAACATTTGTATGTATTTGTTTGCATGCTGTCTCTCTCTTAAATGGTGAGCTTGTTGAGGGCAGGGACCATCCTTTGACCTTTTTTGTAACCCTAGTGCTTCGCACGGTGTCTGGAATGTTGGTACTTAATAAACGTTGATTGATTAGAGAGGCATTTTTCTTCCTTCAGACTATGACAAATATAATCAATAATAATAACAAAACAGCAATAAGTGAATTCATGAAATTATGTACTTATGTTTTCCAGTTTCCTAAGCATTTAGCATAACTTTGTAAACTGTGATTTCTTTGAGGGTGGAAATGTCCGCCAATATAGTCTCTCTATATAAATGAATTTGTGAAGGGTATGTGATATTATCAGCATGGGTGACTTTGGGAAAGGGAATTTCCATTACCATGGAAGATCCCAGACTGTACCTAGTCTATGATTTAAAGCGCTTAGGGAATTATCTGAGTCCCATAGAGGTGAACTGATTTGCTCAGGTTCACGTTTAGTCAACATCAGAGGACAAGCTTTCTGACCACCAGGGTAGCACTAGATGCCTTCAAAGATATGCAGTTTCATCAGTGAGAGTGCTTTCTCCAATGAGGCAGATTAGAACCCTTGTGAGACAAAAGGAATTCAACAGAAAGTTAAAGTAACTGACTTAAAGTCAGGGAGACCTGGGTTCAAATATGATCTGAGACGCTATCTAGCTGTGTGACCACAGATGGGTCACTTAATGTCTCTGTGCCTTGGTTTCCTCCTCTGTAAAATGAGAGGACTGGACTCGATGGCCTCTAAGGTCCCTTTTGGCTCTAAAATTCTGCTCCTACAACCCCAAGGTTTTGAGAATTGTGGCCAAAATTTTGCTACCAGGGGCTGATCTCCTGATGACCTCCAGATTTTGGAAATATGGTTCTCAGATGGAATATGTGTTATATCACTGGGCCCATGCCCAAAGTTAGCATGGTAGGACCTGCCAGAGCTCATGATGTGCCAAGATAACTCTTCAGAATACAGGGCTACTTCCATGTGTGGGGGCACAACTTCTGTGGAATATACCTACTGACACACCTACTTGCTCATACATATACACACCCACATTAGCACATTGTCACATCAGTGCATAAAAAAAAATAGTAGGCCCATCCATTAGCCAGAAATATTTTGTTCTAACCCAAGTGCTATCTCTGTTACTTTTGGATGAATTGCTAAAAAAACAAAATAAAACCCAATGATAATGTTTTCTGCTTACAGTCTGTGATGGTGTCATTGATGATAATGGTAGTTTTTCTAGGTTCCCCAAGCACTGAGTCCATGGGCATGCGGAGAACCAACTCAAACTTCTCTGGACCCTCTAAGACAGGTTGCCCCAGGTCATCCAGGATAGTCACATGGAAAGTCTTCATGTTCACTCCAGGAGCAAAGTCAAGGTTTTGGCTCACACCAATATAATCCATGCCAGCTACCAACAAAACGAGAATCATGAGTGAGGTTGCAGTGTTTATTGAAATTAATGTTCTTTCTGAGAAAGGCAAATAGTCTCCCAATGCCTACCATTCTTTTCTGCATCCAAATCCCTTGGAATAATATTTCATTCCCCAGGAGTCACCTCCTGGGAAAGGTGACTCACCAGGCTCTATGAGATTTTCAAGGACTGTACCAAGATATCCTCCTCATCAGTGTGGTTAAGTCCTATCATGTTACAAGCATCACTACGAACTCTTATTGATGGGAGCAGAGGCTCTGTGGGCAACTTTCATGTGAAATTAAAAGCTTTTCCTTTTGATATTTGGTAACCCTTCAATGATCTAGTATGCATTTTATTTGATAGAATTTCCATCACTCACCTTTATCAGGCTTCTGGCTTAATATTTCAAAATTCAACTCATTTTGATTTTGCCTCTGGAATCTAGACCATCCCTCAGCTAAGCTGTTATTAGTCATTTTGTAATTTGTCCCATCTGATCTAGGTAGCTTTTGTATTAGTAATTAAAATAGGTATCAAGTCATTACATCAAGGAAAAACAAATACTAACAAAACAGTGATAAGGAAAATGAGCTACCGAAAACAGCATTCATCAAAACATTTCTAAACTCAAACCTGTAGCTGTTGGTTCCCCTAAGGCTGTGTGATCCATTGGACAGAATGTTGGACTTAGAGTCTTGAGGCATGGGTTCAGATCTTGTCTCTACACTTACTAGCTGGGTGACTATGAGCAAGTCATTTGACCCTGTGAGTCTCAGTGAATAGTTGAGAACTGTTAATCTCTACTACTTCCCTTAATTCACAAAATTTTACAGCAAGAAGGGATCTTAGAGGTCATTGAGTTCAGCCCTCTAATTTCACAGAGGAGGAAACTGAGGCACAGAGATATTATGTGGCCCGTCTGTGGTCATACGGCTAGAAAGTGTCTGAGGTGGGATTTGAACCTGGGTCTTCTTGACTTTGAATCAGTGACTTTAACTTTATCCATGTAAGCTCTTGCTATGAGACAACCTTTAGAGCTAGTAAGAGTCAGAGACTGGCTTTGAATTTGGATCACTTTGATTCCAAGTTCTTAATTCTTTCCACTTTACTTCAGCATGCTATCTCTGGCCAAGTTATTGAGCCCATGCAAAAGGCTGAATATTTTGTTATTACCTTTTCCACTTTCTTTTCTTTTTCCACTAGACTCCCTTCCCCTTTGAATGTTTTCTCTCACCTTCTGCGGACAATGGCTCCGTCTTTCTTGACTGAATGGTGACTGTGGCTCGTTTGGAAAGGTCAGTCCCCTTTCTCCATACACAAACTTCCACAAAACCAGCACTTTCATCAACATGATATTCAGTGTTCCCAAAATACAGAGCAGGTTCTGGAGAGACAGGGGAGAGAAAATGGGCATGTTTCAATCTTGCAAATTTACTGTGGCCTCTGAACTAGATGCCACAGGTGGTGATTCTGAGCATAGATCCCAACTACATGCTGGCAGTAGCTGTCCCAGGTTCTGTTTTACATACTGTGACTATTAGGTAGAATTTTAAAAAAATGGATAAAATATCACTTGCTATTATTGTATTTCCATAAGACATGAAGTGATGAAACCAAGATAACATGTCATTTTTTTTATTTTAATGAGCTTGCCCTTTTAAGGAAAAAAAAAATAGTTCTTTCTGTACTGGAAAGATCCCTATGGGAAATTGCTAAAATGGCTTTAAATCTCCAAACCTAGCAATTCTTTGTAGAATGATAGGAAAGAGAGTGTATAGAGATATCTAAGAGGAAAATCTCTCCTTATTACTGGGAAAATTATTATATGGGGTTTTAATGTAGGTCGTTGAAGTAAAGGGGTTTTCCATCATGCACTATTTTTTTAAGAAGGAAAAAGCAGAATTGGATTATTCAATCTGATTAAACAAATATTATTAAGTAGAGCTTTGTGCTGCTCATAGGTAAGATACAAGTCTGGATGAGACAAAGTCTCTCCTCGGATGGAGCTTACGGCCCCATGAATGACCGAATTTTTAAAATGTGTTTAGTAAGGACCTGCTCATCATTGTGTTTGAGACTGAGAAGGGACCTTAACAGTCATCAAGCTCACATATAACAGCAATCTCTACTGTAACGTATCTATACCGTACTCTATATGCAATATTATACTATATATACAGTCTCTGCTATAGCATAGCACCCACCCTTTGTTCAAAGACCTCCAAGGCAACAGGCAACCATCACCCTCCTGGCAGCTCAGGGAATTTTTGGAAAGCTTCAATTGTTAGGAAATATTTTCTCCCCCAGTATCAAGCCTCAGTTTGTGCTTTTGCAAATCCCATCCATTGTTTCTGGTTCTGTCTCCTAGGGTGAAGTAAAATAAATGTCATTCCTTCTGCACATGACAGCCAATCATGTATGTAGGATCAACTACCATGTCATGAAAACAGAAAGAAACTATCTCATAATGAAGATAAATGGAGCCACGATCTATAGAAGAGCTTTTTAATTTTTTCTGTGTCATGGGTGCCTTTGCTGTCTGATAAATTGCATGAATCCCTACTCAGGAAAAAAATGTTTTTAAATGGATAAAATAAGATATGAAGGATTACAAAGAAAATGAAAGCTTAGGGAAAATAGAGACACAACTTTTTCCCATCCAGATTCATAAAGTTCCTAAAATCCTTGTTTCCCAGGTTAAGAACCCCTGATGGAGAGTGCATAAAAATTCCGGAGACAGACCCTCTGGGCCAGGGGTGGGGAACCTACAGCCTTGAGGCCACACATGGCCCTCTAGCTCCTCAAGTGCAGCTCTTTGAATCCACTCCTGCTCTGGGCTGATTTGTGTTAAAAAATAATAAAGCCAGAATTGAGTCTGGGAATTTGTTCAAAAGCTCTCATTCATGGGTGACACCTTGGTCACTGTTATGTCCACAGAACTAAGGTGATTAACTTGGGAGAAGTTGGCCCTTCCTCCCCAGATCTCATCCATACTTTCTCTTTTCCCCAACCCCCGCACTGGAAAACAAAAAGAAACCCCTTGTAACGAATATACTTGACCAATCAAAACAAATTCCTAAGTTGGCCATGTCCTCAAAAATGTGTGTCTCATTATTCTGTGTGTTCAATCCATCATCTCTCTCAGGAGTCACCTGTCACATCACATCATCGGTCTTCTGGTGGAAGGTGAACTTGATGTCTGTGCTAGCTGTCATGAAAGTCAAACTATGGGTGAGAGGGCGGTGGGGAGCGCAAGACCTGGTGTGCGGAAGAAGGCCTTGCTATTCTGTGCTTTCTAGTTTTCTATTCTGTGCTTTTCTATTTTAAGGGGAATTTTTTATTTTTATTGATTTGCTATGTTTTTATGTTATTTTCGTATTTGAATATACTCTTACCCCTTTCCCTTTTAACAAATATTTTTAGAAGAAGGGAAAAAAAACATTTGGCATAACCAAGCAACATATCAACCCTGTCTCATAGAATATGCGATAGTTCATTCCCATAGCTCCCCACCTCTCCAAAGAAGGGAGGTAATTGCATTTTTTTCAGCTCTTCTACAGAGCCATAAAATCTGTAGTGTTAATTTCATTCCTTTATGTTAAGTCAACATGAATTTATTAAGCACTTATTATGGGCTAGGCCCTGTGCTAAATGCTGGTAACACAAATATAAGCAAAAAGAAAGAGTCCCTGCCCTCAAGGAACTTATGTTCTGTATCCTTTCCTATTAACTCTTGAAGGAGTGACTTTTGGTTATTATAATTGCCTGGTGTTAGCTCTGTTTCATTGTTCTTGCCAGCAAATTCTTGGATGATCGTTTGGTCCATTGGCCCAAATGAGAGGCAGTGTTGCATAGTGGATAGAGCAGTGGGCTTGGACTCAGGAAGATCTGGCTTCATTTCCTGCCTCAGACATTTACTATACGTAGCCTTGGTCCCATGTCCCATGTTCTTTTCTATCTCCATGCTCTGTCCTTCCATTCACCTAATCAGTGGTTACTTTTGAATTGTGACATAGTGGTAAGAGAATTAGAATTAGAATCAGATGACCTGAGTTCATCTTGGGTTAGCGTTCCCGTACTTGTGTGGTCTTGACAAGTCACTTAAAGATGGGGTCTTCTTGACAAAGAGAATAGAGTGGTTTACCATTGCCTTCTCCAGCTCATTTTAAAGATAATGAAACTAAGGCAAACTGGGTTAAGTGGCACAGGTCCAGCTCTCTATCCACTATACCATCTAGCTGCCCCAGGTACTAGGTGTTTGACTCAGGGCAAGTCATAGCTAGTATATGTATCAGAGTTAGGACTTGAACACAGGTCTTTCTGACTATCCAGTATATCAGGGTGCTCTTTATATAGAAATCCTAGGAACTTGGCAAGTAAATGTTCTCAGTTCTGAGCTTCTCTTTGGCCAGTCCTCTCTCCCCACCCCTTGAGCCTCAGCTTCCACATCTGTGAAATGGGGATAAGGATGCCAGTTTCACAGTACTGCTGTGGAAATGAATGTAAATCACTTTGTAAACTTTAATGCACTATAGAAAGGTCAATTAGTTATTGAACAATCAAGTCCAAGAAGGTAGATTACAGTGTCCTCACAAGAAGTGAAAGAGACTAATACCACAAACGTCAAAGCTAGTGAATGCCTTTGGTCTCAGTCCTCTAATGTTGATAAAAGTCTTTAGTCCACAGGCCACAAAATGATTTGTGAAAATCAGAACAAGATAGATCTTAGTTATATTTCCAAGTGTAATTTTTAATTAATTAAATTAATTATTGAATTAATAATGAATCTTAATTCATTTTTAAGGTACAAAGTAGAGAAATATAGCCAGGCCACATGGTAGAGTTAAGTGTGAGGAACAGAAGACTAACGTCGTTGTTTTGGCTTCAGATACTCTAAGACACAAAGATATGCTTACATTTTGGTATAATGGAAAGAGCACTGGAATTGTTGTCTGGGGGCCTGTGTTCAAATCCCACCTCTTTCAATGATTACTTGTGTGATCTTGGGAAAATCATTTCTCAAGGGGTAGTTAGATGGTGCAGTGGATAGGGTGCTGGGTCTGGAGTCAGGAAGACCTAAGTTCAAATCAGGCCTTGGACACTTACTAGCTATGTGACTCTGGGCAAGTCACTTAACCCTGCTTGCCTCAGTTTCCTCATCTGTAAAATGAGCTGGAGAAGGAAATGGCAAACCAGTTTACTATGAGAAAACTGCTGAAAAGACTCCAAATGGACTCACAGAGTTGGACATGACTGAACAATAATAAAAGCTGTATAAAATAAGATATAAAACAAGTAAATAAAAAATAAATAAATAAATGAATGAATGAATGAACAAATAAATAAAATCAATCTAGTCAGACTGGATGACCTCTAAGATCCCTTTCAGCTCCATCTTTACGATCATTTGTTCTGCGGAGATATTGCTAACTTCTCACGCATGGACAAATCCTCCCATATGGAGAGTTTTCTTTTGGGCCCAAATTGTGATTTCTTTGGTGTATAGCCCCGGTGAGAACTTCCCTCCACTGATGCAGATTGGCACCTGCTTTGCAGTTTGTGGTCTTTGATATTTGCCTGGAGGCCTGAGAGCCTCTTACCCAGAGTCACACAGCTTGTTTATTTCCAAGTCAGAACTTGAACTCAGGCCTTTCTGACTATCCACTATAATATGGTACTCCTCATACATAGGATTTTGACAAGCAAATGCTCTCATCTCTGAACTCTTCACTGGCCAATCCTTCCCCCATGCTCCCCGCTTTCCTCATCCCCATTACTAATAATAAGAAACACCTACTTCGACCTCTTCTTTATCAATGTATTAATGAAAAAACTAAGGAAAGTCACTTGCCTGAAGTCCTCCAAGTAGTACCAGCAGAGTTGACATTTTGACTTAATGTCCTTTGATTTCAGGGTATATGTCCCTTTCACTACACCATGATGATAATAAGTCTTATGCTTTAACATCAGAATTGGACTATCTGTACATTTTCTATTCTATCACATTCATAGCCTTGAAGTCATCAGGGCCCCAAGAAAACCAAGAATGAGCTCATCAAGAAAGGCCCAACATGCACAGGGCCCAACCTACTCCTGAATGCTGCCTGAACTAGATGAAAATATACCTGGGAAATACTTAATGAAATAAAAATGGAAATACAATAAAACATAGATAATGTTAATATGTGGTTTTCTAAGTCATTACAAGGATCCATGTACATAATTTGGTGAGCCCATTTCTCTTTGAGCTTGACACTCCTGATCTAGCTTGTACTAAACTCTATAGGACTGCGTAAAACCCCATGAGGAGGACAGAAGTCTGTCTTTTTCTTTCTTTTTTTTTAATTTTTTTATTTTAAGATATGATCCCCTCCTCTTCAGTTCACTCTGTGTACTCTGTCTCTATGTGTGTGTGCGTGTGCGTGTGCATGTGTGTGTGTGTTATCCTATCCTGTACCCAGATGCTGAATAGTTTCAAGAGTTACAAATATTGTCTTTCCATGTAGGAATGTAAACAGTTCAACTTTTGTAAAGTCCCTTATGACTTCTCTTTGCTATTTACTTTTTCATGCTTCTCTTCATTCTTGTGTTTGAAAGTCAAATTTTCTTTTCAGCTCTGGTCTTTTCATCAAGAATGCTTGAAAGTCCTCTATTTCATTGAAAGACCAATTTTTCCCCTGAAGTATTATATTCAGTTTTGCTGGGTAGGTGATTCTTGGTTTTAGTCCTAGTTCCTTTGACTTCTGGAATATCCTATTCCACGCCCTTCGATCCGTTAATGTGGAAGCTGCTACATCTTGTGTTATCCTGATTGTATTTCCACAATACTTGAATTGTTTCTTTCTAGCTGCTTGCAATATTTTCTCCTTGATCTGGGAACTCTGGAATTTGGCCACAATGTTCCTAGGAGTTTCTCTTTTTGGATCTCTTTCAGGCAGTGATCTGTGGATTCCCTGAATACTTATTTTGCCCTCTGGTTCTAGAATATCAGGGCAGTTTTCCTTGATAATTTCATGAAAGATGATGTCTAGGCTCTTTTTTTGATCATGGCTTTCAGGTAGTCCCATAATTTTTAAAATGTCTCTCCTGGATCTATTCTCCAGGTCAGTTGTTTTTCCAATGAGATATTTCACATTATCTTCCATGTTTTCATTCTTTTGGTTTTGTTTTGTGATTTCTTGGTTTCTCATAAAGTCATTAGCCTCCATCTGTTCCATTCTAATTTTGAAAGAATTATTTTCTTCAGTGAGCTTTTGAACCTCCTTTTCCATTTGTCTAATTCTGCTTTTGAAAGCATTCTTCTCCTCATTGGCTTCTTGAACCTCTTTTGCCAATTGAGTTAGCCTATTTTTCAAGGTGTTATTTTCTTCAGCATTTTTTTGGGTCTCCTTTAGCAGGGAGCTGATCTGCTGTTCATGTTTTGGCTGCATGTCTCTCATTTCTCTTCCCAGGTTTTCTTCCACCTCTCTAACTTGATTTTCTATGAGCCCTTCTATGGCCTGAGCCCATTGAGTGGGCTGGGATATAGAGGCCTTGACTTCTGTGTCTTTGACTGATGGTAAGCATTGTTCTTCCTCATCAGAAAGGAAGGGAGGAAATACCTGTTCCCCAAGAAAGTAACCTTCTATAGTCTTATTTCTTTTCCCTTTTCTGGGCATTTTCCCAGCCAGTGATTTGACTTCTGAATATTCTCTTCACACCCACTTCGCCTCTGGATCCTCCCAGCCAGCGCTTGGGGTTTGAGATTCAAATGCTGCTTGCCAGCCTCAGGGCTTTTGGCGGGGGCAGGGCTGCTATTCAGTGTGAGATTAAGTTCAGGTGCTCAGGGCGGGGCAGGGCCGCCTCATGGGCTCAGTTCCCTCAGGGGGTTTATGCACAGACCTTCAACAATGGATCCAGGCTCCTGCCTGCTTGGGGAGCCCTGGTCTGCTCCCGCCTCTGCTGGTGCCTCCCGAGGGGGCCTGAGTTATGGGGGCACCCCACTCCCCTCTCCACCCTCCAAAGAGACCCTCTCACCGACCCCTGTCACCTGTGGGTGGAGGGACCCGTGCGGCCGCTGGAGATCCCATCCCTGAAGCCTGCTCGGATCTTTTCCTCTCGGTGCCGTGGCCACGGCAGGGCTGTACTCAGCTCCCAGTCCCAGCGCCCAGTCCGCAGCGCGAAGGACCCCCCGCGAGAGGTTTGCAGGTCTCTTTGGAATGGAAATCTCCCTCGCTCCAATGTTCTGTGGCCTCTGGGTGCAGAATTCGCCGTGAGTTACTTTTTTGTAGATGTTCTATGGGTTGTGGGTTCGGAGCTATGTGTATGTGCGTCTTTCTACTCCGCCATCTTGGCTCCGCCCCTGTCTTTTTCTTAAAGATCTCCAGTGTATACACAGATACCAGAAGAGATCCTTTGGTTTTTTTGTTATTTACTGGTTTCAGTCATGTCTAACCTATTGTGACCCTATTTGGGGTTTTCTTGGCAGAGATACTGGAATGGTTTGCTATTTCCTTTTCTATCTCATTTTTCACATGAGGAAACTGAGACCTACAGGATTAAGTGACTTACTGAGGGTCACACAGCTAGTAAGTGTCTGAGACCGGATTTGAACTCAGAAAAGTGAGTCTTCCTGATTCAAGTCCCAGCACTCCATCCACCTAGCTGCCCCCCAAGAGACTTCAACTTATACATTTCTTTTCTTTTGCTTTCCTAATTTCTATAGTTGAACTCTTTTGAATATTCTTTCCTTTTTCCTCTTCTCCCTAGTTCACATGAAACTTTGTCTCTTCTCCCACCTCCTATCCTTATTCTGATTCTCCTTTTTGGGTTCAGATATTATGATTTCATCTGTATTGGGAACTCTCATTGTCAAAACTCATGATCGTGAAGATCAGACCTGAGATTAAGTCCTGTCTTTGAGACACACTAACTATATGAACATGGACAAATCACTTAACTTTCCAACACCCCAGGCACTAGACTCTCTGTGATACCTTCAACAGGTTAATTCCAATTCATTTCCCCAAAGCTCAGATCATCATACTTCTTTGGATAGAGGCCTAAGGATAAGATTATAACTTCCTGATTTATACTTGGTCTCTGGGCCAAAGCAAACCATTTTCTGTCAAGCTCTAAAAGCTCATCTCTTATATCCTTCCCCTCCATTAATGGGATGTTGTGAATGTCATCATTGAAATTTGCTCCCTGATGGTTGCCTCAGTAGCCATCACAATTTACTGAGGTAACTTTATTATTTGGAACCTAAACATGGTGCCAAAAAGGGCCAGAGCGGGGGAGAAATGCAACGGAAGTAATCTATCTGGAAATGAACCAGATTCATAAAGAGAACAGGGAACACAAAGGAAGTCATTTGAGGCTATTCTCCTCTCTTTCTTCCTTTGCTTTCATGTATTGCCAATAAAGGAACTATCGGTTTAACTATGGCCCACTTAGCTACAAAGCTTCAAACACAGAGCTTCTGTTCCCTTTCCTCCACTTCCCCAGTATCTGATAATTCTTACTGAAGGACTTGATATTCTATCAACACATCACTAACTTCAATGCTATTAAATTTTTGTTGGATAGACTTTTCCTATTTGAGAATGTTTACTTGGATGGATTCCTTGTGCCCTTTCACTTTGTGGGATTATTTTCTATTTGTTTATAAAAAAATAACAATTTATTTTATTTTTATGTATTTTATTACTTGTTATTTGGGATTCTGTCATGGCACGGAAAGCAATCCCCTTTCTTTGAGATTTTAACTTTTGTGAAGCAACAAGATACTTACATCTGTATCTTCAGAGTTCCCTCATGAACAACCGGATCCTTTGTTCTATCCCATACATTCAGAAATCATGCTCCCACAAAGAATATGGCAATGATATGGAACCCACAATCCTTTAAAGGGGACTGAGGATCCGTTTTACAAAACCTTCATTGTTCGAATGACTAGAAAGAGCCTATATCAAAGGCTTGGCACTTTCTTTAGCTCTCTGCCTTTTCGCTTTTATGCATAAATGTAAATTCTAGAAGAGATTTTCTTGCTCAAATAGTGTTCCTGCTTTGTGGAATAGGAGTTTTGCCTTAAGAATTCTTGCAAAGACTTTCAGTACTTTAAAAGTAATTAAAATAATAAGAGCTAACCGTTACACAGCACTCACTGTGTACTCAAAATTCAGTGTTGATGGGATGGTAGAGAAACAGTTACACTCAATCATTAGTCACGGAATTGCAGTTCTAGAATGGTTTTTGACAATAGTTGCACAGTATGCAGTAAAAGTCACACAAACAGTTATGACCTTTGGCCCAGTAATTATATTTTTGGAAATGATACTCTGATAGTATAATAAAAAGAAAAAAATTCAAAGATTTTCATAGAAGCCTAATATGTAACTACAAAAAGCTAGAATCAACTTAAATGTCAAATAGTCAAAATGAGGTACGGCATGGTTCTATAATGGAATACTATGAGTGCTAGGTGGTGCAATGGATAGAGTGAGTGCTGGACTTGGCATCAGGAAGACTCATCTTCCTAAGTTCAAATCCAGCCTCAGACACTTACTAGCAGCGTGGGCCTGCATGAATCATTTACCCCTGTTTGTCTCAGTTTCCTCATCTGCAAAATGAGCTGGAGAAGGAAATGACAAACCACTCTAGTATCTCTGCCAAGAAAACCCCAAATGGGGGGCTTGACTGAAATGACTGAACAACAGCAAATGCACAAGTAAGATAGACAAATGGGATGAATGGAAAGAAATCTGAAAAAACCTTTATGAAATGATGAAAAGTGGGGGAAAAAAGGACCAGGATGAAGTACATACTAACTCTATCCATAGGAGAGGCAAAAACCTCAATAATAGAAAAAAGAAAGGCTGAACAAACTGCAGCATATGAACAGAATAGAGTATTATGAACCCTAAAAAATGATGCATAAGAAAAATTCAAAGAAGCATGGGAAAATTTGTATGAACTGATGCAGAATAAAATAAGAATAGAAGGACAGTATGCACGACTAAAATAATGTAAATGAAAATCTCCCTGAAAGGAAGCTGAACTCTGAGTTCCTGAAATAACAGTAATGGTCCTGGAGAACAGATGATGAAATACTCCTTTCTCATGTCAATAGAAATGTGGTGGATTGCTAGGGCAGAATGCTACAAACACTGTGAATCGGGTATTTTTCAACGAACTTTTTTCTTTTGCTCTAAGAGATGAGGAATGGTGGAAGGAAGGGAAGGATGTTTTCAGAAGTTACTGTGATATAAAAACAAAAGGTACCCATAAAGTTAATTTTAAAAACCCACTCTTGTAGGTACTTAGATGGACTAAATAGAAAATTGTTACATCATTTGTATTGAAATGAACGAATTTGAATGTAAATATGAAAAGCAGTTTTAGTTGATATTCACCTTTAAGTTTTTAATAAACTTAAATTAAGTAAAAATGTAGTTAGCAAGACTTCTAGTCCTTTCACCTCATGGTGAGGTAACACAGAGGTGGATGGCAGCTTCCTTGGAATCTTGAGAATGAGAAGCTTATGCAGTTATCAGAAACAGACAGTTTTCATACGTCAGAGTCTAGAGCTACTTTAAAAGAAGAACTCAAGCCCTAGGTGATAGTAAATAAACCCCAGAACACAGGGGCTGGAATATTCACCAACTTTGCGACGTTGGTGAAATTATTTAAGCTTTCTGGACGTTAGTTTCCCCAATTATAGAAGTGAAAAGGTTTGACTAGAATGTAATTAAATCACCCTAGAAACATATACATTGTATATATTGTATACACTGTATATGTGTATACACACACTGACATATATACGTATACACACATACATATCTATCTATGTTTGTACACTGTTCTTAAAATCTTCCTTGATAATGCATTCTAATATAGCAGAATTCTGCCTATTAGTCTTATTGTCCCATCTAGATTGTTCCAGCTATAATATAATTCAAGTCCAGCCTTTGCACACGCTGACAAGCCACTTAACCTCTCAGGGGTCTTGGCAGCTCTCTCAGACTCTAACTTGCAGAGAAGATAACTGCATTAATAGAAGAAGTGGGTGTTCCCTATACCAGTGAAATCCCAAGTCCAGTCCTTATTCCTGTTTCTCGCCTATTATTTTGCACATAAAGTACATAAAATGTGAATGGATTTTAGAAATAGTTACATCTAAGTCTCTCATTTTGTGGATGAGAAAACCAGACAGTATCCAAGGTAGTAAGAAGTACGTGGCTGGAGAACCATCTATTAAGGATTCTGACACATAGGGCTGACTTTTCTCTAAAAGAAAATGAAACTGTCCTTGAGACTTAATTGGTCTAGGGGACTAAGACTTGAACTGTTGACATAGCCTCCTGGTCATCTAAGTATATAAGTCAGCTCATGGTGAGTCAGAAGTTCCTCAGGCTTGACTCATGCTTCTGACCAGGTGAGGCATGTGAGGCAAAGGAGCCATGGCCAAGAGAATCAGTGCTGTATGGTTGATGAATATCCTTTCCATTCTATCATTAAGTAGATTCCCTTTGGTTAAAAGTTAGAAGGTCTAGTGGAGTCTGAACAAGATTAAGGAGAAAGTTCAACCTTCAGAGACTGAACTTCAAAGATTGAAATGAGGACTTCAAAAAAAAAGAGGGAACTCTGGATCTCCCCAAATCATTGGTTATTAATAATAATTTCTTTCACTGATGATGAGAATGTCTAGAAACTTGATATTGTGATCTGTCACTTTTAGTAACAGGATCAAATTAGGGATATGTGGTTGGCGGTGTTGAAGGGATACAATCAGTGTATTAAGTACACCGGGAGGACCAAATAACAAAATGTAATTCTTTAGATTATAATATTTTTAAAATATTACATTAAATATTATTATAATAACATTTACTATAATATATTATTGTAATATTTCTTATAATAAATCATATTAAATATAATATTTTAAAATTATTTGAGGACTGTGGCAGTGGTCTATGACACAAAAATAGTTTAAGCACATCTGCTCTAGACTAACATATTCAGTCACCAATTTGACTTTGGAATCATCTGGAGCTATATTTGCAATATTATCATTAACTGGTGCCATCTCCAGTCATCCTGATGAATATCTGGTCACTGGACCCAGATGACTCAGGAGGAGAAAGTGAGGTTGGTGACCTGCGCAGCCCTTCCTCACTCAAACCAAAGTCAAATGTAAGTCATGTCATCATTTCTCTGATGTCATGATTGGAAAACGAAAGATGAACACAGCCTGGAAGTAGACTGAGCTGCCTGAGTGGGGACCCAGGTCATTCTCTCCCTTCTGTCTCTCTCTCCCCTTCCTTTGGGGCTTTTGGGACTTCCTGGCTAGATTTTCTTCTCTCCTCCCCTCCTCCCCTCCTCCCTCCCTTCCTTTCTTCCTCCCTTCCTTTCTTCCTCCCTTCCTTTCTTCCTCCCTTCCTCCCTTCCTTCTTGTTTCCAAAACCTTAAACCCAGTACACTCTGAAGCCCATGGGCTGGACAACAATAGTTCTCTGCCCAAGCTCCACTTAATGACTGACTTAGAGTGATTATCACTAGTAACAGTTTCTGTTGATTTAGCTATTTTTTCTTTTGTTCATTAAAAGGGCCATTCCCTGGCTACTTCTTAAAAGAGGCTTATTCTCTCAATGGGCATTACCTCCCCCTAAGTGAGTACCTGCACAGGCCTTGACCTAAAGCGGCCAAGGTCTTGCATTGCATCCTGATGAATATCTGGTCACTGGATCCAGATGGCTCAGGAGGAGAAAGTGAGGTTGGTGACCTTGCACAGCCCTCCCTCACTCAAAACAAAGTCAAGTGCAAGTCACGTCATCATTTCTCTAATATCATGATCTTCTTTGAAAATGAAGGAAGAACACAGAACCCCAACCATGAACCACAATTTTGACTTGATTCTGTGCGGGTCTAAACAAAGAATAATTAGGATTTGGACCCCCATGTTCTTTGTTTCACTGGTGTTTTGACTACTTAACTATCCTTTGGAAAACAAACAAACAAGAACTAACAACAATGGTAGCAGAGCTTGGCTCCCTCAAATATTTCAAGTTCATGGTTCATTCTGTCTCCTTTGGAGGGTGGTGTTAGGGAACTGCCAGGAAGAATCCTCAGCAAGATAGTTTGAGGTTATAAGAATTTAAGAAGAGACTAAAAGTGGGGTAAGAGGGGTACGAGTGAGGGTAGAGGAGGAATGATATCTTCCCCACTTCAAGAGTAATTCCAGCATCTTTGAAACTAGCCACTCTAATCAGGGGCCCTCTGCCCTCAGACACCTGTGCAACACGAGCCTGGTTGGAGTGATGAACTATAACTAGGAATTTTTACACTTGAGTTAAATGCTAAACGAAGGCCAGGGCAAATGTGTCCTCCGTTAGGAGGAGGGATGGAGCAGGACAAAGATACTGAAACACTGGAATGAGGCTGTTACTGTCAAAGTCACTTCCAAGAGAAGGAGAAAAATTCATCTTAGCTTACCATCTGGTAGAATCCATTTCATTTTAGAGATAGGGATAGGTGTTGAACTTGTGATTTCAATGGTATAGAGAACTGCTGGATGAGTAAACCCCCCTACCAATACAAGTCAGCACCTTCTCTGTAATCTATAGCATGAGAGCATGAAATGGTTAAATGACCTGCAATGGTTAGTTTTCTGTTAGAGGCAAGATTAGAACTCAGCTTTTCCTGGCTCCAAGGTCAGCTTTCTATCTGTTATACTACTGCTGCCTCTCTTTTCTATATTTTATTTTATTTGCACTCTACTTGTGTGACCACGATCAAGCGATTTAACAACACAAAACCTCAATTACTCTCTATGCAAAATGGGGAAGACAATCCTCTTAGATTGTAAACTCCTTGAGGTTAGGGACCATCTTTTGCTTCTTTTGTATCTCCAAGGTTTAGCACATTGCATGGCACATAATAGGCCTTTCATGAAAGCTTATTGATTAATTCTCTGATCTCTGCTGGATGCTTCCTATTTTAAATATTGTCTAACTAGATAGTAAGCTCTGTTGTTCAGATATTTCTGGAGGATTGCAGTTGGTGTCAGCACCATCTAAATTTGATATCCTCAAAATTCAGCATCTTGAAACCAAGTTCCAGGTTCTCAGGCCTAGTTATGGCTCCCATGGGGGCGGTGAAAACCTATAACTGCTCTTGTGGTCCTGTTGGACTTCTATGAGCCTCTAATAGAATAACTTTCATGACTGGCTTTGCATGGAGGGCTGGAGGGGCTGGGTGTTCCAGGGAAGCAATTCTGATTTGGGAGAAAGCTCAGTCAGAAAAGAAGGATTTAGGAAGAATGTTGAGGGTTCTTGTTGCGTTGTGCATTCTTTGTTTAGGAAGAGGACCGATGACATCGAGGGTGATGTCTTGACTATGCATGAGCTGAATATAACTGAGGTACAGTTGCATAAAGTCATCTACCTCACTCTGCTTTCCTGTCATCAAAGTCCAGTGGTAGGACAAAAGTCAAGGTGACTGGTGATGGCCTGGGACGCACTGGTGACCTTGGCATCTTTGATGTCTGACCAAGTTCTAAGTCACCTTCATAGCTGTTGGAACAAATTATTCTTTACTGCCCATTCCATTAGGGAAAGGATTCACATGCTTGGGGTAAGCACCCACTAACTCATTGATGGGTTTGAGGCTCTTGGTTACTCTCCATCTGGTTTAGCCTTTCTGCCAAGATGATATTGTGGGGGTGTGGCCACTGCACAAGCTACAGCTTCTTGGAACCTCAGGTGAGAGTTTTGGGTGAGGTGAGCCCTCACACAACTGGTGCTCGTTGTCCAAAAGACCCTACTAATCCCCTCCCCACCCCCCATTTTTTTAGACTGGGTCTCTATCATGCCCACACTATAAGTGCAGTGCAACTCATGGGTTGATCACTCTGGTGATGGACAGAAAACCTTTAACCTACACTATTTCTGACCTGAGCTGGTTTGTACCTCCTTTGGCAACCATATTGGTGAACACTTGATTGACTTCAGTTCTATGGCAGCTCAGAAGCCCCAGATCCAAGCAATCCACCAGCTTCATCTTCCTCTAGTAGCAGAGATGACAGCCATGTTCCACTAGGTCTGGCTTTCTTCTACTGAGCCTTTCTTTTCAGATTTCACACTATCTACCTTCCCTCCACCAATCTACCTTCCAGTCATACTTCTCGATGTTCCCCATACATGACAGATCACCTTCCACCCCACCAACTTTTCACAGTCATCCCCCATCCCTGAAGTTTCCCCCCTTTTCACCCCCATCTTTTGGAATCCTCATTTTCCAAAACTCAACTCAAATACCAACTCTTGTATTACACCTTGCCTGATAGCACTGACTCTGGAGTCAGGAAGACTTGATTTCAAATCCAGTCTCAGACACTTACTAGCAGTGTGACCCTGGGCAAGTCACTTAACCCTGTTTGCCTCAGTTTCCTCATCTGTCAAATGAAGGAAATGGCAAACCACTGCAGTATCTTTGCCAAGAAAACTCTAAATAGGGTCATGAAGAGTTGGACATAACTGAAACAACACAACCATATCCCGTAGTTAATAATGTTCACCAGCTTCCCAACTACTTCATACTTTATTTTATATACATGTATTTCATGGTTACTTCACTCTGTACTTCCCTACCCACACCTCCACCTTTAGCAAAATGAATACTCTTTGAAAGTAGGCATTGTGTGGTTTTTATTTTTGTGTCCCAACAATGAGCATATTGCCTGGGACATCAGCACTATAAGTGTTGATTGATTGAGAGACTCTAGTTTATTTCATTTTACAGATGAGAAAACTGAGGCCCAGGAAAGAAAGTGACTTGTCCCAGGTCACACATGAATTAAGTTTCAGAAGCAGGATTCGATTCTAGGTTTTCTGACTCCAGAGTGAGTGTATACCACACACTGCTTCCCTCCATGCTAATGAGGAACAGAGATAAATACTTTGAAATTGAGCCACAAAACGAAGACTGGAGAACATGGATCCCGATTAATGAGTCTCCTTCAGACTTCTTTTCTTCAGGATAAATCAGGGTTGTTCCACCCTGCTGAGATCTTGGATCCCTGAAGTATTGAAGTGTAAATTCCTATTAGTCAAACCTTGTTTTTTTTTTCCTTTCTACTCAAGGATGTTTCCAAACTACCCAATATAGTTGAGCCTCTCCTCAGGGGGTAGGGACTTCTTGGGTCCTGCGGAGGACAAGAGGGATCAGACAAGATAATCTGGTAGAACTATGATACAAACCAATACAAAAAGGAATAGGACAGGAACAAAGGGCAGGTGGAGGTAGGTAGACAGCCAAGAGAAAAGGAGATGGAAAGAAATATATATATATATATGAAGAGAGAGAGAAACAGGCAGAGGGGGATAGAAAAGAGGGAGAGGAAGAAGAAGGGAGAAAGGGAAAAGAGAAAGAAGGAAGAAAGAGAGGAGAGAGAAAAGAGAGAGAGAAATAGAGATAGAGACAGAATGGGGAGGAAAAAGAGAAAGGGAAATGAGAGAGGAAGGGAGAAGAGAGAAGAGAGAGGAAAAAAGGAGAAAGAGATGAGGGAAGAGAGAGAGAAAGTGAGAGAGAGACAGAGAGAGAGAAAGAGAGAGAGAGAGAGAGAGAGAGAGAGAGAGAGAGAGAGAGAGAGAGAGAGAGAGAGAGAGAGAGAGAGAGAGAGAGAGAGAGAGAGAGAGAGAGAGAGAGAGAGAGAGAGAGAGAGAGAGAGAGAGAGAGAGAGAGAGAGAGAGGAGGGGAGGAAAAAGAGGAGAGAGGAAAGAGAGAGAAACCCAGAGAAGTAAGTGTATGTGTATGTTTGTGAGTGTGTGTGTGTGTGTGTGTGTGTGTGTGTGTGTGTGTTGAGAATAAGAAAAAACAAGGGAGACAGAGAAAAGAGAAAGGTCTAGAAGCTGCTGTGGAATTCCACCAGAAATTCTCTCTGGTATCACTTGATGCCCCTGACCTACTCCACTCAGCCCTTCGTTCCGTACCTCTCTCATAATCGTGACTGACATTTACATGGCATTTTGAGGTCAGCAAGAAGCACTTTACGTGCATTGTTTCATTTGATCCCCACAACCACCCTGTGAGTTAGGTGTGGCAGTGATTTTTATCCCTGTTTTGTAGATGAGAATTTGGAGGCTGAGACACTTGCCCAAGGCACTTTTCTGGGCCTCAATTCCCTCATTTGTAACATAGGAGGGTTGAACTTGATGCTTTTCCATCTCTAACTCTGCAGTACTATGATCCTCTGGTTCCTGGGTTACGTCTTTGACTTGTGGTATTGGACTTGCAGTCAAGTTCCTTGGAATCCCCACCCCTTTCTGTCCTTAAAGAGGGAAAGTATTCCCAACGCAGGTATTGAGAGTATTAAACTGTGACACACTGCCATAAACTATTTATAAGACATCGGGCTTCGTTATCCCATGGTTAATCTTGTCTGCGATTTTTGGATGGGCTCAAGAATTGTCTTTCATTTGTCATTGTCAAACTCCCACTTCCCATCTTCTTCCTTGTTTAATCTTCCTGGATTACCTTGGTCTTCCAGATATATTGTGGCCTGGATGATTAATGAGCCCTCGGCACAGTATTTAATCAATAATGTCTTGTCTGTTACAGTCTATGACAGTTGGAAAGGACGCCCATTCTTTGAGGAAAGGTCTCTCCCAGGCTAATAATCCCTGCCGGGGCCCTGGAGTTACTTGCTTGGCTTTGTTTTGTGTCCACAGGATGACTTATGGCAGCTTCTGTAATTTTCTGGGAATCTTTTGGCTCCTGAATCAACTCTATCTTTGGGCTGTATTGAATCAAAGAATGTCAAGAGAAACCTTGGCAAGACTTCACTGAGGAAAAAGCTCAGAAATCTTTCAAATTCAGGAAAATTTAAGTTTTTGCTTTGGCTGTTCTTTTCAATACTTTTGTGAGGCAGTCTTGAGAACCATAAAGTATGTCATCAATGTGCAAGTCTCTTCTCTCCCTTCCCTTTCCACCCATTAGATGGAAGGATCTCTGGGAGAAAGGACTATGCCATATCTAAAGCACTAAGCATGGTGTCCTGCTAATAAGATGTTTCCTAAACCTTTTAAAATTAAACCATATTATAACAGTTCCTACTATAACCTTAGGATATTTGGAGGAAGGACTTTAGAAGCTCTGACACCAGTGGGTGGTGGCAGTGATCAGAGCAGGACCCCTCTCCCCATGTGGGGTTCTAACCTTTTCCTGAGACATCAGAAAGGGCCCTGAAGGTCTGGCACTCTGCCCATTTTACAGATGAGGATATGGAAGTCCAAAAAAATGAAGTGATTGTTCAAAGTCCTACAGGAAGAATCAGCGTAGCAAGGATCTGAAGCCAAGTCCTTGTCTTGACTCCAAATCCTTTGCTCTCTTTGGTATACCATAGTGCTTTTCTTTCTAGATGAATGAGACAGAATTTGAAATGAGAAAAGTACAGGAGGCTACATAATTTGAAAGAGGATGAATGTATATGAGGAATACTCACAAAGCATTATTAGGAGTTACTTAAAGGAGCTACTGGCTGGGGGGATCTGGGAAGTTTTATACTGGACAACTACAGCATGCACTATTAGCAAAGCTAAAACTAGGGTGGGATGACTAGGGATTTTAGCCTGAGTGACAATATTTAGAGGGTGCTGACAACACTGTTCCAGAGTATGCTTCTTGTCTTTTTTCCCCCAGTTTGAATCCCTTGAGCTCTTTCTTTTGACTGGTCCTTTTAGACTGTGTCTTTCTGTAGCATAGAAACCTGGGGGTTGCTTCCTCTGCTAGCAACTACACCCTCTCTCTGAATCCCTCTGCTCCTCCTAGATACAAAAATAGCTAACTATAGCTCTGATTATTAGTCATGTCCTTTTGCTTTGATGCTATTAGGATTAGGGCACACCTTTAGCATTTAAAGTATGTCTAGTTAATGTTAATGGTAGTTGTTAATGTCTAGTTGAGTCTGTATTAATACAAGGATTTTTCCCCTCTTATGACAAAGTGCTTATCTTTACAAGATAAAATTACAACTCCTTTCTTCCATGGTGGCTTTCCCAAAGTCAGTTGTAGCTAGGTGATAGAGTGGAAAAAAGTGCTAGGATAAAAATTAAGAAGATGGGATAAAAACTGATTATTTAACAAAAATTGCTAGAAAAACTGGAAAATAGTATGGCAGAAACTAGTAACTATCTTACACTATATACCAAGATAAAGTAAAAATAGGTACATGATTTAGACATAAAGGGTGATGTTATAAACAAATAAACAAATTACCTGTCATCTCTATGGAGAATGGAAGCATTCATGACCAAATAAGAGAGAGGGAACATAGTGAAATGCAAAATGGATAAATTTGATCACATTAAATTAAAAAGATTTTGCACAAGCAAAGCCAATGCAACCAAGATTAGAAGTGAAGCAAAAAACTGGGAAACAATTTTTACAGTCAATGTCTCTGATAAAGGCTTCATTTAGAAAATATGTAGAGAACTGAGTCAAATTTATAAGAATTAAAGTCATTCTCCAATTGATAAGTGGTCAAAGGAAATGAACAGATAGTTTTCAGAAGAAGAAATTCAATCTATCAGCATATGAAAAGTGCTCTAAACCACTATTGATTAGAGAAACGCAAATTAAAACAACTCTGAGGTACCACATCACACCTATCAGATTGGTTAACATGACAAAACAGGAAAATGATAAAAGTTGGGAAAGATGTGGGAAAACTAGAATACTAATGCATTGTTGATGGAGCTGTGAACTGATCCAAACATTCTGGAGAACAATTTGGAACAATATCCAAAGGGCTATAAAACTATGTATGCCCTTTGACCCAGAAATATCACTACTAGGTCTGTATCCCAAAGAGATCATAAAAATGGGAAAAGGGCTTGCATATACAAAAATATTCATAGCACTTCTTTTTTGTGGTGGCCAAGAATTTTAAATTGAGGGGATGCTTATCCATTGGGAAATGGCTGAACAAGTTGTGGTATATGATTGCAATGGAATACTATTGTCCTATGTGAAGTGATGAACTGACAGACTTCAGAAAAACCTGAGAAGACATGCATGAAGTGATGCTGAATATTTTTCCTTTTTTTTCTCATGGTTTTCCCTTTGGTTCTAATTCCTTTTTATAACAATTAATATGGAAATATATTTAATGTGATTGTACATGCATCACCTATATCAGATTGCACACTATCTTGGGGAAGGGGGAGGGGAAGGAAGTGGAGAAAATTTAAAACTCAAAATATTATAAAAGAACCTTGTAAACTAAAAATAAATAAATCAATGGGGAAAAAAGTGAAGAAGAATTCAAATTTGGCCTCTGACACTTATTAGCTGTGTGACCCTGGACAAGTCATTTAACCTCTCTTTGCCTCAATTTCCTCATCTACAAAATGTGGATAATAATAGCACCTATCTCCCAGAGTTGTGAGGATCAAATGAGATCATCAACATAAAGAAGCCAGTAGAATTCTGGGCACAAGTAAGTGCTATGGGAATGTTAGCTACTATTATTATTATCACTACATATTACAAATCTACTCCCAGTCACATACTAGCTGTAAATCACTTAATCTCTGTTTGCCTTAGTTTATTCAACTGTAAAATGGGGAGTACAACAGCACCTTCCCCCCAGAGTTTTTGAGAGGATAGAATGAGAATAATTGTAAAGAATTTAGCGTAGTGCCTGGTCCTTACAGGTGCTTAATAATACTCGTCTCTTTCCTTGACAGTTCTTTTGTCAGTTCCCCTTCCTGTTGAGCAAACAGGATGGCTTTGCAGGTAACCACAGAATGCCTTTCTTACAACTCTCAGAAAGCTGATCATTATTACATTTAATTATTTTCTCGTTGATTTTCATGGTAAGTGTACTTCAAGGGTAAGGGAAATCTCATCAAAAACTGATAGGAGCTTGTTTTTTTTCTGCAAAAAATCCACCTCTGTCTTAATTATGAAGAAAGGAGTGTGTGGGGGCTCCACTTTATCTTTGATGAATGTTTTCTATGAAGTGAAACTATTCTAACCAATCTGGTAAAGTGAGGGCTTTATAACATGAATGTTATAGTTCCCTATTACTAAAGGCAATGAAGTCAAGAAGGGTCAGTAGCCTAGAAGGTCAAGCCTGGATACATGGCCACTTTATCCAAGACCCTGAAAGGGGAAGAAGGGAGAGAGAGAGAGAGAGGAAGAGAGAGAAAGCAAGAAAGGGAAAGAGTGAGAGGAGGAGGATAGAAAGGAGAATGAGAGAGACACACAGAGAAACAGAAACATTTAATCTGCCGCTTTCCCTTTAGCCATTACCATAACTTTTTCAGACAGGATGTCATTCTGAACAGCCTGGTTTGTGACAAATTAGCCAGGCCCAGCTGGGGAATGTCAGCTTCTCAACTTCTGCTTGATTTACTAATATGGCAAAGTCACAGCATGTCTTCATACTTTATTGGTACCATGCTTAGCTTAATTAAAGCTAGGTGCTACATTCTACTCCAATGCCTCACTGGAAAGTGAGAGACAAATGAAGGGTTTTTCAAGACTTATACCATATGTGGCCAAGCTCTGGTAGGTCCTACCAAGGCAGGGTACAAGTCTGGGACTGGACTGTGTGTCTGTCACCTCAGGACCTGCCTAGATAAACTCAGAGAGGTTCAACACTAGGATGTGTTTGTGTGTGTGTGTGTGTGTGTGTGTGTGTGTGTGTGAGTGTGTGTGCGTGTGTGAGTGTGTGTGTGTCCTTAGCAGCTCTTAAAGACCATCCACTAAATCAGAGGGGTTACACTCTACATTAGTGGAGGAAATATCCACTCTCACAAATTTAAGGATCCCCGAAGGTATGAAGCAGCATACTCACTGCAGACTACATTTAACTGGAAATCTTTGCCCACATAACAGAGTTGCCCTTTTAGCCCTGAGAGGGATGAGAAGTTATCCACTTTATCCCCAGTTTCCTCATTTGTAAAGTGGGGACAATACCAGCCCCTACCTTGTAGGGTTACAGTGGGGATGAAATGAAATAATGAATTTAAAGCACTTTTCAGACTTTAAAGTGCCATATAAATGTCCATTATCATCATTATCACAAATGCAGTTAATATGATGGGGAAGTAGCATGGAATAGCAGACAGAGTGCTAGATTTGGAATTAGGAAGACCTGAGTTCAAATTCTGTCATCTTGTTATTTAAACATTTTCAGTCAAGTCAATTCGTTGTGACCCAATTTGGGGTTTTCTTGACAAAGATATGGGAGTGAGTTGCCATTTCTTTCTCCAGCTCATTTTATAGATGAGGAAACTGAGGCAAACAAAGTTAGATGACTTACCAAGGGCCACATAGCTAGGAAGTGTCTGGTCTGGATTGGAACTCAGGTCTTCCTGACTTTAGGTGCAGTCCCCTATCACCTACCTGTCAATCCTGCCTTGGATGCTTGTTAATTATTTGACCTTGGTCAAGTCATGGAACCTCTTAGGGCCTCAGTTTCCTCTTCTATACAATGAATGAAGACTTCTTTCAGCTCTCGATGTTGCATTCCATGATTTCTATGACCCTATGATGTGTGTAGGTAACTCTTTCCATGAGTTCACAGTCCAAAGGCCTTTCTGCCTCAGTGGAGAATTCAAAGAGTTTCTAGCCCTTCCTGAGCTCACCTCATTTGCTCAGGGCCAAGCTTCTGGTAATAATCTTCCTCTGTTCATTTAGGCTGGTTCCTGAATGGCAGAGATTCACAACTCATTGCTAGACCCCTACTCAAGGTCTTGCCAGCTTGACAGGACCTGCCAGATCTTCTAATATGTTGGCATAGCCTTTAAAAGTCTGGCATCCTGATGAGGCTTAGAAATGGGGCCTTGGGAGATGCAAAATAGTATCTTAAAATAAGAGGCAGCCAGGTGGTGCAGTGCTCATAGAGCTCTGGCCTGGAGTCAGGAAGACTCAACTTTATGAGTTCAAATCTGGTCTTAGAGTAGACACTTATTAGCTGTGTGACCCTGGGCAAGTCACTTAACACTGTCTCAGTTTCCTCATCTGTCAAATGAGCTGGAGAAGGAAATGACAAATCATGCCAGTATCTTTGCCATGAAAACCCTGAATGAGGTCATCAAGAGTAGAACATGACTGAAAAATGACTGAGCAAGGATAGAGAGCTGAACTTGGAGTCATGAAGACCTGAGTTCAAATCCTGCCTCAGACACTTACTTGCTGTGTAATCCTGAACAAGTCAATTAATCTGTTTGCCCCAGTTTTGCTCTTCTGTACTATATATAGGGTGACCTCTAAGGTCCTTTCTAGTTCTAAATCTAGGCTATTATGAAAACCTGAGCTCAGTTTGGGATTAATATGACAGGGAAGCCAGTCAATCCAAGGGAATTTGATAAAGTGACACACACACCAATAAACCTACCGTCATCAGCATCCTTCAGGATAACAACTTTGGTGCTGGGATATCTGACACCAACTTGCCCACCCATTGGCATGGTCAGTGTGACCTTGAAGTTCTCCTCCTCTTCATAAAGGGAGTCATCAATGATGATAACTCGACATCTTTTCTCAGTTTCATCCTTGTCAAAATGGAGGAGGCTGGTGTGGTCTTCAGGGCGGGAGATGTAGTCAGAGTAAGATAAGACAGAGGAAGGAATTGTGCTGGAAGCAGTTCCTGTATGAGGAAGAAAGACCTTGAGTTAGGATGGGCAAGATTCCAAACTGCAGAATTGACTTTTTTGTAAATGATATTTTCCAGCAATGAAAGCTCTGTTAGACAGCAAACATACCAAAGGTTGGTTGTATGTGACCTAAGAGTCTATATATTCCACATGAGAGGGGGCTAGAACTAATTCTCATGGATGGAGTGAGTCTTCAAAACAGGGTTTCCACCAGCATCTTAATGGTGATGATAAAGTGTATATTCACAAAACACCTTACAGTTCATGCTGTGTTTTTCTTATGTCAACTCTAACTATATGGGATGGACTCTGATCCAGTTGGGAGCCCATATTCAATACAACTTTATAAAGAAGGAAAAAAGGAAGGAAATAAGCATTTATTAAGCACCTACTTATGTGCCAGATGGGACATATTGGTGGTACAATAGATAAAATGCTAGCACTGGAGTCAGGAGAACCTGAGTTCAAATTCAGTCTCAGACACCTATCAGATGTGTGATCTGGGGCAAGTCACTTAAACTCTTTTTTTCCCCTCAATTTCTTCAGTTGTAAAATAGGAACCCTGGAGAAGGAAATGGCAAACGCCTCTAGTATCTTTGCCAAGAAAACCCTGTAAGTAGTGTCATGTGGAGTTGGACACCACTAGACAACAAGAACTGTGCTTAACATTTCCCAAATATTATCTCATTTGATTCTTATTGTCATACTCCTGGAAGGGAGTTGCCAGTATTATCCCAATTTTACAGTTGAGGAAACTGAGGCAGACAGAAGTTAATTGACTTGTCCAGGGTCACATAGCTAGTAAGTAACTGAGGAGGAATTTCAACTCAAGTCTTCCTGACTCTAGGCCCAGTTTCTTGCTGCCCTCATTTGCTATTTTTGTAGAAAAGTGAATATGGTTTTCACTTTAGTGTGAATACCTTTTAAGGCACTGAATAGGTTCTGTTCAAACATAAGGAGAGTCAACAAAAGTGAAGTCCCTCTGATTGAAGCGTTTGCCCCTTAAGAGATGGATGGAGTCATAGGATCGTAGCTTCAGCCTTGGAGGGGAGCTCGGGGGCCCTCTTGTCTGATTCCTTCATCTGACAGCTGACCAAACTGAGATCCAAAGACATCATGTGACCTGTCTAGGGTTTCATGGGTAGTAAACAGCCTTTCCAGGACTTGGATTCAGGTTCTACGATTTCAAATCCAGTACTCTTTCAGTTGTACCAGAATGCCTCCAGATCAAATAAATGTATTTATTTTATAAATACTCACTATTAATACTCACTACTCACTCAGTACATTAATGAACAATCTCTGAAAAATGAAGAGACAGGGTGGCATGTTGGAAGGAGCACTGGATTTGGGATCCAAAGGCCTGAGTTCAAATACTGCCGCTGTCTGTAATACCTATGTGAACTTGAACAAGTCACTCACCTTCTCTGGGCATTGATTTCTTCATCTATAACACAAAGGAGTTGTACCAGAGGGTCTCTCAGGTTTCTTACAAGTCCTAAGCAATCCCTCCCCCTATCTTCCCTATTACTGCAGAAGGCAGCACCATCCTCCCAGTCCCTCAGGCTCACAACCTTGGAGTCAGCCTGGATTCCTCACTATCTCTCACCCCCCATGCCCAAGCTACTGCCAAGGCCTGCCAATTTCACCTTTTTAGCATCTCCCAAATAGGTCTCCTTTTCTTCTCTGACAATGCCACCACGCTGGTGCAAGCCCTTATCACCTCATGCTTGGACTACTACTATAGCCTACTGGTGGGTCTGCCTGCCTCATGTCTCTCCCCACTACAATCCATCCTCCATTCAGCCACTAAAGTGAGTTTCTTAAAATGCAAATCTGATCATATTACTCCCCTGCTCAATAAACTCCACAAACTAGATGCTCCATCTCTCAGCTCCAGACATTTTCTCACGCTGCCCCTCTTAGCTGGAAGGCTCTCCCTCCTCTGCTCCAATGAATGACCTCCTTGGCTTCCTTTAAGTCCCAACTAAAATCCCACCTTCTACAGGAAGTCTTCCCTAAGCCCTCCTAACTCTAGAGCCTTCCTTCTGTTAATTATCTCCTATTTATCCTATATACTGCTTGCTTTGTAGATATCTGTTTGCATGTTATCGCCTTCATTAGATTGTAAGTTCCTTGATGTTTAATATAGTTCTTGGCACATAGTAGGCACTTAATAGATGTTTGATGAATTGAATAGAATTGAAAATTTCTATGATGCTATGAATAGTCTTTCCTATTACACCACTCCTATAAGAGACTGAATGAGAACAAAGAAGCCAATGTAGTGTGCAATGTACTAGCTTCAGAGTCAGAAGACCTGAGTTCAAATCCCATCTCTGCCATTTATAAGCTGTGTGCCTTTGGGCAGCTCCCTTCACCTGTCTGAGTCTCAGGTTACTCAGTATCAATCAATTGATCACAGCATGCATTAACGGTCTACTACATGTCTACTACATACTACACTGTACCAAGAGCTGGGAACACAAAGAGAAAAGTGAAATTGTACCTGTCCTCAAGAAGATTATGTTTTAACGAGAGGAACGGACTTGTACTTTTACAAGGATATCTATATTTATATAAGGTCTATATGCACATGCATAAATGTACTTGTAAATCTAATTGTCTGTATTCAGAGATGACATTGCTTATGGTAATCCTGACAGATCAGAAAAGTGCCACAGTAAGACTTGGTGATTAAAGATGTGTCATCAATTTAGTCCAGTGTACTCCACAAATAGACTTTTTTTTTGGTAATAGAATCATGCAATGTTAAAGCTGGAAGGGACTCCAGGAATGACTAATAGGCTTTAAAACTGGAGGGAACCTAAAAAATAATCTCAGCCAACTCCCTCATTTTACAAATTTTCTTTCCCTCTAAATCCATCCATCTTCCAAACTTCCCTTCCCCAAACTTGAAAAATTCCCTTGGGTCAGGCTATTCTTTGAGATCCTCCTCTATCCTGACACTCCCTTGCACAGAACTCTCTCTCTAGGGAAGTTTTCAAAGATAGTAATGAATGTCTGGTCATTGGAACTGAAGTAACAGAAACAAACATTTTATTGGTATCCTTGGACACAGACACAACTAGGTTAAGTTGCTAAAAGGATAGGTAAATGACTAGAGAGACAATGTCCAAAGAGTGAAACTAGGTGACAAAGCCTGGTCACTCTGTAAGATTTTCCCATGTTTCAGTACACAAGAAAAGAAGAAGTAGGGGAGAAGGAGCCTTGAGCTTTGGCAGCCCCCTGATTAAGGAACAAATGACCTCTGCAACCCTGGGTTTTAACGATTCCTGCCAAGCTTTCAGGTTTTCTGATGGCACCATAAAGAACGTGAGAGCAGCGGAAGACTTGAAAGGACTTTCAGAAATGGGAGTGGGGGCAGGATACGGGGAGGAAGGCTATAAAGTGTAGAATAAACTGTCCCATTTTCCTTGCTCACAGAGCATGTAGAATGTTGGAATCAGAGGCTCTCATTAGCTGATAGAGGGCTCCCCATCAAACATGACACTGCTCAAGGCCAAGTGCCAAAGCAAATTCCAAATTAGGTTCCCTTTGTAGTAACCAATAACTATCTTCATTAAATCTTTTCCTCAGTACATTAAACCCATGATCATCATCAAATCATTCTTTAATATGTTGGTTTCTGTAACAGGAGTTAGAATTTCTCCCCTTCTCTGTTACCTTCTTTGTTTATTTTTAAAAAGAATAACAACTAACACCAGTTAGGTGGTGCAGTGGATAGAGTGCCAGCCTGGAGTCAGGAAGACTCATCTCCCTGAGTTCAAATCTGGCTTCAGACGCTTACTAGCTGTGTGACCCTGGGCAAGTCACTTAACCTTGTTTGCCTTAGTTTCCTCATCTGTAAAATGAGCTGGAGAAGGAAATGGCAACTCCCTCAGTATCTTTGCTAAGAAAACCTCAAATGGAGTCACAAAGAGTAGAACACTACTGAAAATGATTGAACAACTAGAAAAATAGCACAATATATTAATCCACTTATTAATTATTGGAGAATGGCTGAAGATAACTGGTGTTGCCTGTGTAATGGAATCTTTATTTCAGAAGCAGAGAGTCTCAGAACTGAAAGGTATTCTAGGGGATACCTAGAATAACATATACCTGAAAAAAAGAATCCTTCCCCCCTTTTTTTTATAATATGCCCAACAATTGACCTTGGCTTGAAGACCTCTACTGAGTGAATGTTCTTGACCCTTAAAGAAAGTCCTTTCCATTTTGGACTATCTCTAATTATTGGAAAATTTCTCCTTATATTAGTTCTAAATTTACAATAATACTTATACAACCAACCCTACAGTGTCGTGAGAAAGTGCTTTGTCAATTTTAAAGGGGGATAAGCATGTGAACAACCAAAAAGGAGAATTCGTTTTGGAAGCTCACTGATAAAATATGCAATCTGGAAGGAGGCTAAATTTCTCTTACTGACACTTGAGCATTTATTAACATGCATTTTGTCAAATTAGTAGCATGGTACAATGGAAAGAATTTTCAACTTGAAGTCTCAGGATCTAAGTTCTAGGATCTGGCTCTTCTACTTACCATGGGTGTAACTTTAGACAAGTCTCTTCCCCTCTCTGTGACTTGGTTTCCTCAGCTATAAAATCAGGGATTATATAATAACTCCTAACTTAATCTCACACTGTAGACCTATGATCCTGTGATTACTTGTCAACTTGGAGGCAGAGCACTAAAAGGACAGACAATTCACAGAAAAAAATACATTTGGACTATAATGATGAGGATAGGTTGGCAGGAGGCAGTATAGTCTAGAGAAGAGAGACCCACAGTGTGGAGCGTGGGGGTCACTGAAGATAAACTATTTTCCAGTTTCGCTCAGGGCTAGTACTGACTAAAAATTACAATTCTTGTATGAGGAAAATAACAAGCCCGAATAACCCAAATATCCTACCTTGGTGTGTAGAGCAAAGTACCATGAGTTCTTGGCTTACATCTCCAGACCGCCTAATAGGAATCAAGAGTTCTCCAATGTCCTCCTCTATTCTGTATTCTGACTCTGGAATGTAAACTGTTGACTCTAAAAAGAGAGGAGAATTTTTAGCAGATTATTTCAGCTTGATAGGCTATTTTTGTACATGAAAGTTTATATAAACCCATTAATGACCATAGTCCTGTTCAAAGTGATTAATTATACTTAGCAAAATACTTTATGGATATATTGTTTTGTTAGTGTGAAATGTTTTTTTTATAGAGTCAAATCAAGCTCTTCTACATATAGTAGACCCTCTTGTGGACAAAAACTTTATCACCTGGTAGCCACCTGGATGAAGAATCTCAATTTAGCTAGGTTAGTCCTTGGCATATTAATATAACACACCCACACCCACACATCTATACCCATATCTCAACCAAATACCATCTAAATGTCCCACTACTGAAATCAAACTTTGGAGGGCAAATCAAGTGCAAACTCAGGCATATTACACTAAGCTAGAAGGACTTGGGATATTGACTTCCCAATGGGCTGTTTTAAGATCAGCCTTATTCAAAGAGACTCAACCAGAAAGCTGGCTACAGGGTACTGATTTTTTCAATAACAGTAATTCACGTAGATATTCATTACTAGAAAATGGGAAATACTAAAAAAGGGATAATGCGTGAAAGAATTAGAAAACAAGACAACACATGATATAATCCAGTGCCAAGAATGTATGTGAAATAATTAATATTATTTTCTCCTACAATTACCCCCTCCTCACCACAAAAGAACCCCAAGAATTAAAGGAGGTATGTTTCCTCAAAAACATAGTTCATGAGCTCCCACAGTGTTTATTTTTTGCCTTTAGTCTACCAAAGGACAGAAGACTTTTGAGCTACCTCAGCTTTAGTCTGTTAGAGAAGAGTAAATTATGGGCCAAATCTAGCCCTTTTGACCATTTGCTGTATAAGAATAGTTTTTACATTTTAAAAATGCAATAAAACTTTACTGAAAATGTAAAAACTATTATTAGTTGACTAGGCAGTAAGAAAACACAGACTCGATTTAGCCTATAGACTATATAGTTTGTTGACCTCTGTATTAAGAGTATAGTAGCTGGAAATCAAGCTGCCAGCTCTTTAGTCATAGTCATCACACTCTTTAAAAATCCCAGGTAGAATGCCTTGAGGCCAAGTTTAAGTCTTTTCTTTTTAATTTGGAAATGCAGAGACCCTAGTCCTTTGTTCCAGACAATGAACTGATTTAGGATTTAACTGTCCCAAGCTATTTTTTTAGGATAGCATGTAAAGGATTTTGAGTTAGAACAAAAAAATCAGCTAAGGATGCAAGGTTGTAATTCTCCATAGATGTAACCCATGCCCTTGCCTTTATTTTGCATCTCTGTCATCCCAGGTTCTTTCAGAACATCAGGGAACTACTAAGGAAACTACTTTTTTTTTTTAAAATTTATTTATTTAACTTTTCAACATTCATTTCCACAAAATTTTGGGTTCCAAATTTTCGCCCCATTTCTCTTCCTCCCCCACCCCAAAACACCAAGCATTCTAATTGCCCCTATCACCAATCTGCCCTCTCTTCTATCATCCCTCCCTTCCCTTGTCCCCATCTTCTCTTTTGTCCTGTAGGGCAAGATAACTTTCTATACCCTATTACCTGTATTTCTATTTCCTAGTTGCAAGAACAATACTCAACAGTTGTTCCTAAAACTTTGACTTCCAACTACTCTTCATCCCTCCCTCCCCACCCATTCCCTTTGGGAAGGCAAGCAGTTCAACATAGGCCATATCTGTGTAGTTTTGCAAATGACTTCCATAATATTCACGTTGTGTAAGACTAACTATATTTCGCTCCATCGTATCCTGCCCCCCATTGCTTCTATTCTCTCTTTTGATCCTGTCCCTCCCCAAAAGTGTTGATTTCAAATTGCTCCCTCCTCCCACTGCCCTCCCTTCCATCATCCCCCCCACCCTGCTGATCCCCTTCTCCCCCACTTTCCTGTATTGTAAGATAGGTTTTCATACCAAGATGAGTGTGCATTTTATTCCTTCCTTTAGTGGAATGTGATGACAGTAAGCTTCATGTTTTTTCTCTTACCTCCCCTCTTTTCCCCTCCACTGAAAAAGTCTTTTATTTGCCTCTTTTGTGAGAGATAATTTGCCCCATTCCATTTCTCCCTTTCTCCTCCTAATATATTTCTTTCTCACTGCTTAATTTCATTTTTTTAGGATATGATCCCATCATATTCAATTCACCCTGTGCTCTCTGTCTCTGTCTATCCCTCCCTCCCTCCCTCCCCCCCCTCTCTCCCTCTCTCTCTCTCTGTAATCCTACCAACTACCCAGATACTGAAAAAAGTTTCAAGAGTTACAAATATTGTCTTTCCATGTAGGAATGTAAACAGTTCAACTTTAGTAAGTCCCTTATGATTTCTCTTTGCTGTTTATTCTTTCATGCTTCTCTTGATTCTTGTGTTTGAAGGTCAAATTTTCTTTTCAGCTCTGGTCTTTTTATCAAGAATGCTTGAAAGTCCTTGATTTCATTGAAAGACCATTTTTCCCCCTGAAATATTATACTCAGTTTTACTGGGTAAGTGATTCTTGGTTTTAGTCCTAGTTCCTTTGACTTCTGGAATATCCTATTCCATGCCCTTCAATGTAGAAGCTGCTAGATCTTGTGTTATCCTGATTGTATTTCCACCATACTTGAATTGTTTCTTTCTAGCTGCTTGCAATATTTTCTCCTTGACCTGGGAACTCTGGAATTTAGCCGCAACGTTCCTAGGAGTTTCTCTTTTTGGATCTCTTTCAGGTGGTGATCAGTGGATTCTTTCAATACTTATTTTGCCCTCTGGTTCTAGAATCTCAGGGCAGTTTTCCTTGATAATTTCATGAAAGATGACGTCTAGGCTCTTTTTTTTGATCATGGCTTTCAGGTAGTCCCACAATTTTTAAATTGTCTCTCCTGGATCTATTTTCCAGGTCAGTTGTTTTTCCAATGAGATAGTTCACATTATCTTCCATGTTTTCATTCTTTTGGTTTTGTTTTGTGATTTCTTGGTTTCTCATAAAGTCATTAACCTCCATCTGTTCCATTCTAATTTTGAAAGAACTATTTTCTTCAGTGAGCTTTTGAACCTCCTTTTCCATTTGGCTAATTCTGCTTTTGAAAGCATTCTTCTTCTCATTGGCTTTTTGAAACTCTTTTGCCGATTGAGTTAGCCTATTTTTCAAGGTGTTATTTTCTTCAGCATTTTTTTGGGTCTCCTTTAGCAAGGTGTTGACCTGCTTTTCATGCTTTTCTTGCATGTCTCTCATTTATCTTCCCAGTTTTTCCTCCACCTCTCTAACTTGATTTTCAAAATCCTTTTTGAGCTCTTCCATGGCCTGAGCCCATTAAATATTTATTTTGGATGTTTGGGATACAGAAGCTTTGACTTCTATGTCTTTCCCTGATGGTAAGCATTGTTCTTCCTCATCAGAAAGGATGGGAGGAGATATCTGTTCACCAAGAAAGTAACCTTCTATGGTCTTATTTTTTTTCCCTTTTTTGGGCATTTTCCCAACCAGTTACTTGACTTTTGGGCCCTTTGTCAAAAGTAGGGTATACTCTGGGGACCTGTAAGATATCAGTTCCTCCATGGTGGCACAATCAAGTGTGTACTGGTCTAGGTGCAGGGAAGGATTTTTGTGCCCAGAATCTTAGCAGCGTTTTCTCTCCACAGGCACCTGACCTCCAGTTCCTCCAAGCTAGCACTGGGGGGTGGGATTCAGTCAAGCTGCGGGGGCAGGGCCTCCATTCAGTGTGAGACAAAGACCTGCTGCCTCAGGGCATCTACACAGGGCTAAGGTACCACTCAGCTCTTCAGTGCCCCCAGGGGTTTTTGCGATCTAGCTATGGTCTCAGGCTGCTGTAGGGGCTGCCCTGAGAGCTCCTGCCGCCTGCCCAATGTGAAGGCCCTTCTCCCTTCCTGGCCAGCTGAATAAAACCCATCACTGACCTTTTGGCACCTGTAGGTTGAGGGATCAGTGGACCCTCTGCTGCTGGGACTGGTGATTCTTTGACTGGAGATTCAGCCCCAGAGGGCTGTTCACAAGCCATGAGCTCCTGCATCCAGGACTGGGCTGGGCTCCACACTTCTCGCTCTGGGTCCAGTGCAACTAATGTTTCCTGTGGGTCTTTCAGGTCACCTTGGGCTAGAAATCTCCTCTACTCTGTTGTTCTCCACTTATGCTGCTCCAAAATTTGTTGAGAGTCCCTCTCTACAAGTGTTTTATGGGCTGTGTGGGGGCAGCCTCCGTATGTGTGTCTTTCTATCCTGCCATCTTGGTTCTGCCCCTGGAAACTACTTTTTTAGGACACTGACTATTTGATCATCCATGGTAAAAAAAAGGAGCAGTACAGATAATAAAAACTTATCTTGATTAGAACTTTCCTACTAAAATCATTAGCAGAGAAGCCAATGGAAAACTGGCTTTAACATCAACTGAGAAATTGCAAACAAAGTGAGGTTCATGAATGCAATGGAATAATATTGCTCTAAAAGAAGTGACATAGATGAAGAATTCAGAGACACACTGAGGACACTTACATGCACTGATGCAAAGTGAAGTAATCAAAACTGAGAAAACAGCATGTAGAGTTACTACAATCATGTAAATCTGAAAGAACAATACAATGGAAAAGGAAAGCTGTGCAAATATAATTTCCAATAGATCTTGTAGGAGAGTTGTGAAAATATTGTTCTCTCATTTCAGTTAACAGGTGGAAGTCTATGCAAGAGGCACTTTGCACATACTGTGAGACATGGCCTTGCAACATAATGGTTTCATTTTGCTAACCTGCATGTTTCTCCTCTGTCTTTAAAAAATTTTGTTACAGGAGAATTCAATGGATAGGGAAGATGGGCATAGGTCTCTTGATAAACAAATGTGATGTAACAACCTTAAAGTATCAGTAAAAGGTGAGCCTCATGCTTAAGGGGAAATCTAGATACCACAATGATCTTTCAATGACTCTGTAATATCACCCATGTTGGTATTCCTTCCAGTGGTGTAGATGGCAAACCATCCATACTCATCCCTTCTTTTGGATTCCTGGTTATGTTCTCTTTTAAAGAGTACATAGGAGTACTGGCTCTAAATTTCTCTTCCTTGTATAGATTGCAATGAAGCATGCCAGCTATCATAAGTTATCTTTCACCATCCTGGGTCTGTAGGACTAATTTCATGGGTCAGAAAGTTCCAAGTGACCAAGAAAGTGACCAAGTTCTCTTATTCATCCTCCAATGTTTTCCATTTAATGTTTTCTAAGTGAATAGTTATATGGGAAATGTTATCCTTATGTCCCTAAAAAGTGAAAATAAGACTTGGTGCCCAAATAATGTATCCAGTGAGATTTATGGAAGAATCTGAATTATTGCAGAGATGAATTACAGCCTGCTGGAGTTGAAATGAATAGTGAGCAGAGGGAAGACATTTGTTACCAATGAATGACTTGGGGACTTTCAGATGAAGGGCATAGTCCTCTTGGTCTACGGAGCTTGTTCTGGGTTCCTGAGCCAGGCTTCTCCACACTATACAAGGACCAGTATCTGCATGAAAAGTCTTAAGCAACAATGTGATTTGAGATTAGATTGCATTGGGCTTATAGGGTGAAAAAGTTATTCTTCTAATGTCATCAAGGCCTTTTTTGAATATTTTCCTTTTGAAGATTTACAAGCAGTAATTGGCTTAGTGATGTATGCTTTAGCTCATGGACAAGCTTTTTCTCTGTGTCAGTTGACCAGATTCATGGATAATCCTTTCCAAAATTGTGATTGATCTTTGACCCTTGGCAGCCACACAGGTAGTTGTCCAATGTCTAGTGTCTATGTTTTGTAGTTATTGACATAGTGTCTCTTTCATTAGAATGTGACATCACTTAAGTTAGGGCTAATGATTTTCCAGGGTATCTAGGTGAGTGCTGGGCCAGGAGTTAGGAAGACTAATCTTTATGAGTTCAAATCTAGCCTCAGACACTTCCTAGCTGTGTGACTCTGGGCAAGTCATTTCACCCTGTTTGTCTCAGCTTCCTGTAAAACGAGCTAGAGAAGAAAATGGCAAACCACTCCAGTATCTTTGTAAAGAAAACCCTAAATGAGGTCACAAAAAGCTGAACATGACTGAAAAAACGACTCAACAACAACAAATGTTTTTGCTTTTCTTTGAATTCCTAGAATTTAACAAAGCTTTTGGCACACAGTAATGCTTGTTGACTGACCAACTAACATTGTGTGATTGATCTAAGACCCAGATCATCATAGGGTCTCCTCAATAAAAATCTATGGCCATTTAAAGAAAGTCAATGTAGCAATCCACACATGAAAAGCCAGGAGGATGAGGAAGATGTATTGCCCAGATTATGACATGCAGTTGGATAGACAGTCCATTGAGTCAGTCATTATTACATATATTTTGGACAAATACTGAAGGTGGACAATGAGTTGGACCCAGAATTAAACAGGAGGAAGAGACAGTATGGAATAGATAGGGGAAACATATATTCATACATACATACATACATACATACACCTGGATCTGTTCAATGTCACAAATACTTATCTTATTAACATCAATATTCTTGACTCTAAAGAGAGATATGGTGGATAGAATGCTGGACTTCGAGTCAAGAAGACCAGGGTTCAGATCTTGCTTCTGCCACTTAGGCCAGTCAAGTCACCTAGCATCCCCAAATCCCAGGACAGTCTAAGACTAAGACTCCTTAAGACTATAATTTATTGATGGATTATGATGTGCATGGATAGAATAAGCTCTCACCCTGATGATGCCACAGGTCTTAAGTTGCCATTTTCTTGATGACATTATATGTGCCATGAATCATGGCATACCATCATTCCTGAAGAATCAAAGTTGCAGATGACCCAGTGGCAATGTCAATGTCAGTGTCAATGTCAAGGGTGATGATGATGATGAGACATGTAGTGGGCATAAGTAGGGTGCTTATTATCTTACCTAAATGAAGTTTTGAGTGAAAAGAAACATAACAAGAATCACCAAAAGACATGCATAACCAAGCAAATAACAAGGACTAGACTTCTTGTAAGAGTGAGGCTACCAAATGGATTTGAGATGGTGAAAAAAAATGAGACGTCCAACATATTGGGTTGCTGCTTCTCTAGTAGAACATGGAAAAGAATTAGGCAGGTCAAGAGGACCTGGATGAATGGAGCTCTGAACTAGTGGATGGACTAACCACACTGATGAAGTACATCCCTTACCTCAAATACTACAATGGTCATACAAAATGGAAGCCTGGGAATGTTTACTTGAATGAGAGACTGGAAGTAGGATAGAATGGATAGAGTGTTAGACTCACAGTCAAGATGACTTAAGTTTGAATCTTGATTTAGGCACTTGCTTCTTGCTGTGAAGTTATTTGCCAGTCACGTTTAACTCTCCTTGACCCCCTTTTGGGGTTTTCTTGACAAAGATACTGGAGTGGTTTGCCATTTCCTTCTCCAGCTCATTTTACAGATGAGGAACTTGGGCAAAGAGAGTTAAGTGATTTACCCAGGGTCACACAGCTAGTAAGTGCCTGGGGCCATATTTGAACTCAGGAAGATGAATCTTCCTGAATTACTAGATGCTTGCCAGACACTTGCTAGCTGCATGAAGCTGTGTAAGTCACTTAGGCTCTCTTGGCTCTCAGCTCTTCATTTGCAAAGTAAGGAATCAGACTATCAGTGCTTCTTAAACAGTGGGTTGTGACTCCATATGGGGTTACAAAAAATTAGGCAACAGTACAAGGTTTCTGAACGTGCAACGACCAAAAATTAATTGAAAATCAAACACCTGATGAATTCGAGGTATTTCTGGCAGCAATTACTATATTGCATCTCTCAACTTCATTGCTGCCTTGGTTCTGAAAGCAAAGCATGAACACTTTGCACTGTGCATGCCCTCAGTCCTGAAACCCAATGAATGCTGCTGGAATGTGAAATATGAAAAGGGGTTGTGAGTGGGGAAAAATTTAAGAGGCCCTGAACTGCTGACATCCTTTTCAGCTCTAAATCTATGATTCTTGGATAGTCAGAGCTAAATGGGAATTACGGATGCTGGAGGGAGATGCAGTAAAGACTATTATGACACATTGGTTAACTCTGCATACCATCACTGGGATCAACAATTTCAATAGCTGCCATCTTTGGGAACTCCAGGGCAGCCATGACAGGGTCAGAAAGAATGATATGGAAGGTCTCCGAGGCCTCATATTTTCCATCTGATATGATCCTCACTCTCCACATGGCTGTAGACTGGCCAGGATTGAACTGAACCTGCTTTTGGGGCTTCCCTTTGAAATCTTCGTCCTTTCGTGCTGTCCCATCTTTGGTTCCAATGCCTGAACAAAAAATGTAAAGCATAAGCCAGTGTTAAATGAAGGGATTGTATTAACTGGCCTGTAAGGTCTCTTCTAGCTCTAAAGATAGGATTCTATGAACACCTGATTGAGGGGTAAAGAATTTTTTCTTTCAACGTAGTCTCCTTTACTAGATAGTTAACTTATCTACTAATTGGATGAAACAGAAGTGGCCAAAGAAAGGTTGATTCCTTCAAGAGATACATCTCATTCTAATAGATTTACTTTTTGTAACATTTATAGAGTGCTTTCTGTATGACAACCTTATGTAATTCACATTTCCCAGAGGAGGAAACTGAGTCTTTAAGACATTAGGTGATTTGCCCACAATCACAGAGCTAGTGAATGTCCAAGGTGGTATCTGAATCTGGGTCTTCTGACATTAGGACTTTGGTATTATGCTGTAGCCCTGTTCTAAGTTCATTGGCTAAGGAATACAGATGAAGCCTATAAGGGAAGGGATTTAATTTGATGATCTGTAAGGCCCCTTCACAGTTCTAATTTATGTGAAGCTATGACCCTGAAAAGGAAGTGGCAATAACATTAATGACTCATTTTTATATACCACTTTTAGGCTTTCAGATCTCTTTCCTCCTCTTTCTCCCTTCTCCATCATCCTCATCCGCATCATCCTCATCAACAACATCTACATAGAGCTTTAAAGTTTGCAAAGCACTTTCCAAATATTATTTAACCTTATCTTCATAAAAATCCTGGGAGATACATATCTATGTTTTAAAGACGAGACAACCAGAGTCATATGGCTGGTATATGAAGCAGGATTTGAACTCATGTTTTTCTTTCTCCAGGGCCAGCACTGTATCCATTGTGCCACTTACCTGCTATGGCATTAGTAATCTCATTTTAAAGCTGAGGGAACTGAGGTTCTGAAAGATAAATCAAATTGCCCAAGATCTCAAAAATAATAAGCAGCAAGCACAGACTTTGAAATCTGGTCTCCTAACTCCAAGGAAGAGTTGGGGAAGAACTGAGTTCAAATTCAGACTCTGACACCTATTCTCTGTGTGACGTTGGTGAAGTCATATAACCTCTATCTACCTCAGTTTTTTCATCTGTGAAATGGGGATAATAGCATCTAATTCCCAGGGTTGTTGTGAAATTAAAATGAGAAAATGTGTGTAAAACATTTTTCCAAACCTTAAAGAGATATATACATCCTAACTATTAAGAAAGGAAAAAACTGAGAAAAGGAAAAGATGGCTTTTTTCCTCATTTTTTTTCTTACCTTTAGGGAAGAGGACTCCGGAGAGGTGGATAAGAATCACTGGCTAGTCCACAACTTTTAGAACAGTCAGTCCAGAGGAAAGACTAAGAATGTGTTTTATTCTCTTTCCAGTACAATAAAGTGCTGAAAAGGACTTTCTGTGAGGTCCAAAGGAGGACCAGAGCTCAATAGTTTGCTCCATGTGCAAGTTAAAGGAAGTCAGGTTTCCTAGGCATTTCTTTACGTTTTTCTTTTTAATTTCTCACTGTACGTTTACAGAAGCAAAGAATCCCACCTCACCATTTCATCCTTCATTCCTGCCGGACACCAGCTATTATCAAATACTATGTCACTCCTCTGCTCAAAAAGCTTCCGTGGTTTCCTATCACCTCTAGAATCAAATACACACTCCTCTGTTTGGCATTTGAAACCCATCACCATCTGACTCTAACCTATCTTTCCACACTGTTTTTATATTACCCCTCTTCATGCACTCAATAGTTTAACTAATCAAACATTTTGGTGATCTTCGTACACGACATTCATTCTGTCATTGCATGGGCTAGCTTTCATATATGAGTGATTAGGTGGTGCAATGGACAGAATGCTGGGTCTGGAGTTCAGGAAAACTCATCTTATTGAGTTCAAATCTGACCTCAGACACTTCCTAGCTGTGTGACCATGGGTGAGTCACTTAACCCTGTTTGCCTCAGTTTCTCATCTGTCAAATGAGCTGGAGAAACAAAGGGCAAATTACTCCAGTACCTTTGCCAAGAAAACCCCAAATGGGATCTTGGAGAGTCAGATATGACTAAAACAATTGAACAAGAACAAAATCTTTCATTCCTGAAAGGCTCTCCCTCCTTACTTCTTCTACTGGGGACCCAAGTTCTTTTTAAATATAGTTCAAGTGTTATCTCCTAAAAGAGACCTTTCTTGGTGTATTCTAGCTGTTAACTATTCTTCTCCAAATTGTCTTGTACTTATTTTGTGGGTATATTTTGTATATATTTGTACATAGTCTCACCTTCTTTTCCCCACTAGACCTCCCCAGTAGGAAGTAAGGAAACACACACCTGAGTTCAATTCCAGCTTTAGACTCTTCTTACCTGTGTGATCCTGGGCAAGTCACTTAACTTCCTCAACAGTAAAATGGGGATAATAAAAACGCCTATCTCGCAGGATTGTTATGAGGATAGAGTGAGATAATATTTGTAAAAAGTGCTTAACATGGTACCTGGTATATAGTAGGTACTACATAAATGTTTATTCCCTTTCTTTTATCTTTACTACCTGAAACATAATAGGAGAATAATAAATGCTCACTAAAGGGAATTGACTTAATTTGGGAACTTTGGCTTTTTCCTATGTGGTCAGTTGTAATCTAACCCAGTCATCAGCCACTAGTCAACTTTAAAAGCAATAAGTCTTTTTTCTTGTAACTTTGTTAGCCAAGATTTCTGGTTTCTATCACATCACAACCAACCAATCAGAAGTCACATACTTATGAAGGATGTCTCTCTCAGGTATCCTCTGCGCTTGAGAGTTACTTCTAAGAACTTGGAGTCTTCATTGACGATGTAGTGCTCTTTCTCTAGGGAAATCCAAGCCCAGTTTAGATGGAAGGATTGACTTGTTAGCTTATTTCCTCCTGTAATTAAAAAGAGGAAAGTGGAGAGATCAATTCAGATTTTTAAAAGGAAAGTTTTAATAAGCTGGGTTTGCTTCACTCTTCTGAGACAGTAAGACAAGGGACTGATAATACCCCCAACCCTCACCACTCAAACACCCCAATAGACCGAGGAGGAAAGATCTTTAGACTTAAACTCAGAGAATGAGGTCTTCTAGTCCAACTTTTATTCTAGAGGTGAGGAAATGGCTCCCCTGAAGGTCATATAGGTAGGGAGTAATGGGAACCCAGGATTTGTACTCAGGTCTTCTGATTCCAAATCCAGCACTTTTCCCACTATACCAATAGAAGAACATCCTAGGTGGCACCTATAGTCATGTGGCAACCTTGTCAGCAACTAGGAGGAGACAGGATGCTCCCTTTACATCAATGCACAGGATTAAATACTGATTCCTAAGTCCCTAACCCTCAAGAGAATATAAGCACTGTGAGTGTGGAGACTGTCATTTTTCATCTTTGTGGACTTAGCAAAGAGTCCTGTGTGCAGCAGGCACTAAATAAATGCTCATCAAACTGAATCAAATTGTATAACTTGTGACTTTTCCAAACTACAATTTCTACCCTAAGATACTATGCTACAATTGACATCATAGGGCATCTTGCAATTATGAGGTTCTTTTGATTAATGGCAAGTAGAAGTGGGGTTTCAGTGTTACATGGCTGTCAGTATCACTCAGGTACTGTACATGTAGAGCTCATAATTAAAAAAAAATTTCCCCCCCACCTTGGGCTATATAAATCCTATAATACTTTTTTCAAGATGAAAGATGTCTGTTCCAGTACAACATAAACTGTTTTAAAAAAAAGGTAAGGAAAGAATCCTACCAAATTCTTCCTATGACACAGATATTGATACTTAAACCATGGAGAGTTAAAATGGAGAAATAAACCTATAGACCAATTTTCCTAATAAATACTCATGAAAAAATTTTAAGTAAAATACTGGCAAGAAGATTATATCAATATGCCCCATAGATCATCCACTATGACCAAGCTGGATTTATAACAGGAATACCAGGCTGGTTCAATATTAGGAGAACCATAAGCATAATTGAGTGTGTTAATAACAAAAATAAGTCATGTGATCTTTCTCAATAGAGGCAGAAAAAGTTTTTGACAGGATACAGCATCTATTCCTGTTAAAAACACAAGAAAGCAGAAAAATAAATAAAACTTTACTTAAATGATAAGTAGTATTTATCTAAAGTCAAGGGCAAGTATTATCTGTAATGGGGATAAGTTAGAAGTCTTTTCAGTAACATCAGAGGTGAAGCAAAGATGTCCATTACCATTTCTATTCAATACCATACTACAAAATGTTAGTTATAACAATAAGGTAAGAAAAAGAAACTGAAGGAATAAGTATAGGCAATGAGGAAATAGCACTATTACTTTTTTGCAAATGATAGAGTGGTTGTGCAGATGATAGGATGGTCAACTAAAAAGAGTAATAAAAATAACAACTTTAGCAAAGCTAAATATAATATAAATTATATATATGTAATATAAAATAAGTCTGTACAAATCATGAATATTTTTATATATTTCTAACAAAATCTAGCAGGAAGAAAAAGAAAGAGAAATTCCATTTGAAATTGCTATAGACAGTATGAAATACTTGGGAGTCTACCTGCCAAGACTCACATTGGAACTATATGAATACAATTACAAAACACTCTTCATAGAAATAAAAGCATATTTAAAGAATAGGAGAAATATTAATTGCTTATGGATAGGCCAAGTTAATATAATAAAACTGACAATTTTACCTAATTAACTTACTTATGCAGTATCATACCATCGAACTACCAAAAGATTACTTCATAGAGGTAGGAAAAAATTCCTTTGAAGAAATATCAAGAAATTTAATGAAGAAGGTGGGAAGGAAAAGGACCAGGTCTCAAACTATACTATAAAGCTGTAATCATCAAAATAATTTTGGTGTTGGCTAAGAAATAGGGAGGGTGATCAGTGGAACAAATTAGCTACACACTATACAGAAGCATATGAGCATAGTAACCAAGTGTTTGAAAAACCCCCAGACTGTGATTATTGAATCAGAAACTCACAATTTGAGAAAAACTTTTGAGAAAACTGGAAAATAGTCTGGCAAATACTAGGTATAGACCAGCACCTCACATCATAAACCAAGACAAGCGCACAAAAGGTATATGATTTAGACATAAAGGGTGATATCATAAGTAAATTAGAGGAGCAGAGAAGAAATTGCCTGTCAGATTTATGAACAGAAGAATAGTTTATGACCAAATAAAGGATGGAAAGGATCACAGGAGGCAAAAATGAATCATTTTGATTACATAAAATTAAAAAAAAACCTTTTTATACAAAGAAAAACAATACAGTTAACATTAGAAGAAAATCAAGAAACTGGGGGACATGGTTACAGCCCATTTCTCTGAAAAAAAATCTCATTTCTAGAATATATGGGAAATTGAATCAAATTGACAAAATTAAGATATTCTCCAATGGATAAATAGTCAAAGGTTATGAATGGTCAGTTTGAAGATGAAGAAATAAAGCTATCAATAATCACATTAAAATGTTCTAAATCATTAATAACGAGAGATATGTGAATTACAGCTCCTCTGAGGTTCCATTTCACATTCATAAGATTGTCTCAGTTGTCAAAAAAGGAAAATGACAAGTGCTGGAGGGGATGTGGGACAATAGGTACATTAATCATATATTGGTGTACTATAGTTGGTGGAGTTGTGAACTACTCCAAATAATTTGAAAAATAATATGGAACCATGCATGTTGTTAAATTGTGTATATCCTTTAATATTGCTACCATGTTTATTCCCCAAAGTGATCAAAGAAAAAGAAAAATAACCATGAATAAAAATATTAATAAAAGCTTGTGTGTGTGTGTGTGTGTGTGTGTGTGTGTGTGTGTGTGTGTGTGTGGTGGTGGTGGCAGTGGTAAAGAATTGGAAACCGAAGGGATGTCCAAACAATTGGGGAATGACTGAACAAGTTATAGTATATGAATGTCATGAAATATAATTATGCTATAAGAAATGATGAAGGGAATGGTTTTAGAAAAACCTGAAAAGACAGACTGATATGAACTGATGAAAAATTAAGTGAGCAGAACTGGGAAAACAATTTATGCGGTAACAGCAACATTACAACTATTATTACAATATCATTACAATGAATGATAATCAGTTTTGAAAGGCTTAGTTACTCTATCACAATGACCAACCAAAATCCAAAGGACTGAAGGATGAAACATTCTCTCTTCTTCCACATAGAGAGGTGATGGACTCATAGTGCAGATTGAAACATATCCTCTCCTGTCCTCTTGTGTCCTCTCCTCTCTTGTCCTCTCCTCTCCTGTCCTCTCTTCTCCTGTCCTCTCCTCTCCTCTCGTTTCTTCTCTCCCTTATATCTCTTCCTCCTTCCCTCCCCCTCCTTGGCATAGACAATGGGGAAATTTGTTTTGTATGACAATACATATTTGAAATGAGTTTTGTTTTCCTGACTTTTCAATGAGTGGGTGGGTGGGAGTGAGAAGGGGAAGGGAGAGATTTGGAACTGAAAGTAACATAAAATTGAATTCACACACATACAAAGAAGGAGGTCCTTGACAACCTTTCTCACAGTTCTATCAGGTGTTGGCAACCACTATTTGGTCAGAGAAATACAATGATTGGAGAGGCACAACTGATGAACCTTGTGACTCTCCTCTGATTTACCGATGAGAAAAGCAAAAATCCATTCTTTCATTCATCCAACAAATATTTGTTTGATATTTACTGCCAGTGCTACACTATGGGATATACAAAGATGAAGAAGGCAATGAAGTTTGTAATGTAGTACTTTGCATCCCTCCCCAATATATTTTCATTTAATTAATACATTCTTCTATAAGCTGTCTTATATGTGTAGTGCTAACTTCCTTTATGAAAACATTTGTTTCATTATATAGATAAGAGTGCATATCAAGAACTCCCAAAGTACATTTATGACACAAGAGAACAGTCTAATAACAGCAGGAGCGTCTACCGGATACAGAAGATCAAATAAAAACCCTATACACTGAGCTCTGATTCATGATCTCTTCATCCCAATAGTATAGCTTAGACACAGTAGAGAAATTAGAATGGGAATTCTGAAATTAGACTCTTTATGCCTTCTAATCTTCTACAAAGAAAGCAAAAAGAAATTAAAAAAGCAAAGAGGTATTCTTTAGTTTGCATAGTTTTCTGACTTAGAGATACTCTTCACACCCTTACTTGGACTTAACTTGATGCAGTGCTCTGATACAGGATCAGAGGACCTTGTATATATTGAAGACACTGATCATAAAGTGATTGAAATGCCAACACAAGCCACTCATTGGTTGTCTGTTGATAGATGGGTAATTGTGTATTGTTCCCTGCTAATGTTTATGTTTTGGGGCAGTAGCAAAGGTAGACTAGGAGATGGTGGAGTAAAAAGGAGAGAGAGAGGAAGAGAGGAAGAGGAGAAAGGAGAGAGAAGGGAGAGGGGAAAAAAGGGAGAGGAGAGAGGTAGGTAGAGAAGGGATGAGGGGAGGAAGGGAAGAAAAGGTGGAGGGAAAAGAGAGAAAAGGAGAAAATAAGAGAGGGAGAAAGAGGAGAGGAGAAGAGAAGAAGGGAGGGAGGAAAAGAGAAAGAAAAAAGGAAGAGAAAAGAGGGAAGAAGAGAGATAAAAAGAAGAGGAGAGAGAAGAAAAGGTGAAAAGACAAAGAAAAGAGAGGGAAAAAGAGAAGAGAGGAAGAGGAGATAATGAGGGAGAAAGTGGAGAGAGAATGAGAAGAGGAAAGAGAGGGAGAGAGAGAGGGAGAAAAAACAGAGTTGGGAGGGAAAAGAAGGAGGGAAGAAAGGAGAGAGTAAGAGAGGGAAGGGGGAATGTAAGGAAGGAGATAGGGAGAGGGACATAAGGATGAGGAGAATGAATGTGTTGCAAAGACACAGTACTAGAAAACATATCCTTCTGATCTCAACATCTTTTGGGTTATTTTGACATTTCACAAACACTCAGTTCTATTTTATTTTCTCAATATAAGCACCGAACAGCCAAAGCTCTGGAGAATGGTTTCTCAAGGTTATTTATCCTTTTTAATTTGGGAGGCTAATTTTATTTTGCATCATGGCTCCTTTAAGTTGAAAATGATACAGACGTTAACATGTTCCCTGTTCTTGGGTGCCTCCAGAACCAAAAGCACATCTCCCTTATTTTCCCCCACCCTTGGTATCTCTGGTTCTCTCTGCTATATGAGTTTAAGCTTAGATTTCAACTTTGGGGTTTTAATTCTTCCCATAAGGGCAGCTAGGTGGTACAGTGGATAGAGCACTGGGTCTGGAGTCAGGAAGACTCATCTTTAATTCTGGTTTCAGACACTTCCTAGCTATGTGACTCTGGGAAAGTCACTTAACCCTGTTTGATTCAGTTTCTTCATCTGTCAAATGAGCTGGAGAAGGAAATGGCAGACCACTCCAGTATCTATGCCAAGAAAACCCTAAATGAGGTCGCGAAGAGTTGGACAGGACTGAAAATGACTGTTCAAGTTCTGCCCATACCAGCTTCAAATTTCTTAGATTTGTTACAAAATAAAAACAGTCATTTAAATACAACAGAACTCTCATCTGCCTAGGGCAAAGCAATGGGTGTACCGATCTTGGGAGCAAATACTATTCACATTCCCCATTTCTACTGGACCATAGGACTTGAAGTTGGAGTGCCCAGGCTTAAATCCTAGCCGTGCCTGTTGTGAACTAAGATAAAACCTTTAATTCCCCTTAGTTTTTACTTCTATAAAAAGAGGCGGCTAGGCTAGGCTACCTCTCAGGTCTTTTCCAGGACTAAATCTTGATGCTCTGATTCTACTTTAATTCCATTCTATCCATTGGGAGTTACAAGAGATGTGTATATGGTGGTACAACGAAGAGTTAGCTGGGACACAGTGACAGGTAAGGGCCCAATGGGGCAAGGTGACAAAGGGAGTTTGCACACAATTGAGAAGCTGCTTTGGAAGTCACAGTCTCACAGAAAATTAGAATTGGAAAGCACCTTGGAGGCTGTCTAGTTCCACCTAGACCTGATTGAGAATTCTCTTTATAGCATCCTCCACAACATCTTTTCTCCACTTAATGGTTTCCAGCCAAATATTATCACAAACATGGTTCTGAGATTACTAACAAAGCCTGTGATTATATGGTATTAAGGGCAAAGGTGAAGGAAATAAAATCCAAGTCATTCAGATCAAAGTTATAGGAATGAATGGTTATAACCTATGTGTAAGTTGAGTTGTGATTAGTACTATGGATTAAAATGATATAAGAAGCATAGGTCATTTAGATTAGTGCTTACCAAGCTCTGCTCTGTGAGAAATCTTTACTGGTACATAAAATGTTTCTTATCTTACACTCTGACTTTTAAGACCTACATACTTAAAAAACAGACCCCTCCTGTATTCATTCTGTTATTTCCACTCCCATCTCCTTTGGGAAAGGTCGATTGACCATATGAACAACAGCACTTCTCTCTAGATGTTTGTATGTCTGATTTTCACTATCTTTAGTCTTCAAGTGACATTGAATTTTCATTTGAATTCTTTGATTAAAGGAATCCATAACTTTTAGGAGAAGCAGTGCTATCTTGTAGAAAGATACCAGAAAGACTGGGGGATGGAAAGATCTGAGCTTCAGATCTGGACCTTGGGCAAGTCACCTATCCACTCTCTGCTGCCATGAGGGGTAATAACACTTTCCTTGCTAATGAATCAGGGAAGTTGTTACAGACTGAGACAATGTATGTGAATGAGACAATGTGTACCATTTTTTTTTTTCTGAGAGGAACGCTGTGACATTTGTTAGCATGGATTTGTAATGGACCAAATACCATGGATACCTCATAGATATGAACCATAAATCTACTTAGGAAGCAAATGTTTCCATGCCTCAAAGATCTATTATTGTATCATTTTGGTTACTCTTCCACCAGTAAATACAGATCAAGACGTTGCTAAGATATATGCCTTAGCCGATGGCTTTGGTGAGCTTCTCTGATTAGAAACAAAACAAAACTTTGTGTTTTGGGGGACTTTTGCTTTATTTTGACTGGATCTGTGATTTATTCAGTGCAGGGAGCTCCCAGTGAGGAATTGCCACCCCCCACCACTCCTCCATTTATTCAGACCAGCACCTTGCCTGGTAATTTATAGTCATAGAGATTTGTCTGGGGCACTAAGAGGTTATGAAACTCACCCAGGATCATACAACTAGGATGTTTCAGAGGACCTGTATAGAAGCTTTCCTGACTATGAAGCCAGATCTCTATCTAGTAGATTGCACTGCATCTTGATTTTTAAAGATCTCAAGCAAAAATCTTAATTATCTGGTGGCCATCTGCAACAGCAAGCAAAGTAGGATTTTTGGCTGTTTTTCTGGATTGAGTTTTAACCAATCAAGTGCTTTTTATTGAGTCTTGCCTTTGAATCAATCAAGAATCTTTGACTGGAAACAGTATATATATATATGTATATATATATATATATACATCCATATATATGTATATATATATATACATACATATATATATATATATTGTATTGCATGTAGAGAGGGAAGAAGAGCTGAGAGAAGCAGAGAGAGAAACAGAGCTGAGAGAGAACTGACCTTGACTGGCCTAGGGGAACTTGCTTGTGGGGAGGTCTAATAGAAAGAATGTTTGTGATGTCAGCACTCTGCTGTTGGTCTGTGTTGATTTCTCAGACATAAGTCCTGCCTGTTGATTTGTGTTAATCTCTCGGATAGAAGTCCTGTCTGTTGGTCTTCATGAGTGAATTGAGACAATGGCACTGGTAATGTGTATAAATATTGTTATAGCCCCGTTAAACTTTGTTTTCCTAGAAGCACAAACGTGGGCAGGAGTCCTTGGAGCATACTGTCAGGAAGAAGCAGGAAGAGTTTGGAATGGAACAGTCTCTGTGAGCTGAGACAAGGAGCAGAAGCAGAGAGCTGCCTGCGTGTGAGCCCAGGCAAGAACTGGGAGCAGTTGGCCCACGGCAGAGGAGCCATGGGGTTGGAAAGTAGACCTTGAGTCGAGATGAGAGAGAACTTTACTTGGACATTGTGTATTGATTCAGGAGACTGCTCTTACGGTGACCTGGGGTGGATGGTGTGGTATTTTCTGCTACCCCTTAAGAATGTATTATGCTATGGAAGATGCTAGCCTGGGACCCCCTGACTCTGGGGATGCAATGATATATGCTATGTGTCATACGACATACTGAGTCTTATGAGACAGATGTATGTATTAGATGATATGTTTTTCTTAAGGATATTGCTAAGGATGCTATATTTTACTTTATTGAACCATGTTTAGTCTATTGCTGAATAGAGAGTTCATTATCCTATGCAATTAGACCCTTGAAATCATTCATAGCAGCAGTCCTCAATGCTGCTGTGATTGGTTTTACACCACCCTCATGGTAATGAACCTCTTTAAGCTTAGGTAGACTGGTCCATGAATGACAGGCATACAAAATCCTTAATCTGTCTATACTCAAAGCTTTTCCAGCTTGATAGTGCATGCCAGAGCTTATACTGGCTTCAGTATCACTACAATAAGTAAAGTGGGTAAAGGGGGAGGCACATTTGATCCATGGGGTAGAAGGACAGTGGAAACGACTGATAACACTGAGGGCATCCTCCATATTGTAGATCATTAAATACTTGAGACTGCTCAATTCTCTGGGCTGGAATTTCTTAAGCTTCTTTTAAACTGCATTGAAAAGTGAGTAATGAGGAGAATATGAGAGAGGTAGGTGAGAGCTCCTTGGGACAGAGCAGAGTGGCTCTGGGGAAACTGATTACCTGGGTAGTTTTCCCCGTTTGTCAGCATTGGTGTTATGTGGATCTGTGTATGTCCCCGAGGAAAGTCTTGTTATTCGGACTGTGCTATAAACTGCCAGTGATATAAAGGTACATAAAGGGCTGGGCAAGCTGGATCTCCAGGTAAGTGAGAATTGTAGCCTTGAAAACACCTTATGAGGCTTCCCATATTCCTTGGGTATATATGTTTCAGAAGTCATGGGATCATGGTCATTTAGTACATTACCTGGCATATAGTAGGTGATAATAAATGTTGAATAATTGACTGCTTGCTTCTATGACAGATTAGAGTAGGACTTACTGGAAACAAAGAGTACAGGAAAAAATCAAAATCTATTTTATTTTTTATGTTTTCTTTGTCAAGCCATTTTCAATGCTTTCCACCCAGAATAACTTCGTTATAATCTTGGTATTTACAAATCAAATTTTATAATACTTATGCCTTCTAGAGGCCGCTAGGTGGCGCAGTCACCATATCTGTTTTGTGATGAAAGAACTTTGGTGCACAGTGGCAGGTTAAGGGTACAGTAAGGAGAAGTGACAAAGAATTTGTAAACAATTGAAAAATTGCTTTGAAAGTCACGCAAGAAAATCACTCAGTTATTCCAGAACGCTGACTCTGTTGTCAGGCAGATCAGAGTTCAAATCCAGCCTCAGACACTTACTAGCAGTGTGACTCTGGGCAAATCATTTACCCTCTGCCTGCCTCAGTTTCTTCATCTGTAAAATGGGGATAATAGTAGTACCTACCTCCCAAAGTTGTTGTGAGGATCAAATGAGATAATATTTATAAAGGCCTTAGCCCAATACTGAGCACACAGTAAGTGCTTAATACATGTGTGTTTCCTTCCTCTCTCCTCCTCCATCAAGTTATTCTAGAACATGGTCATTTTCTCTATTAATGTGAGTGTTGTAGAAAATTGTGGTAATTACACTTCAACAAATATAAAACAGAACTCATGATTCCCCCTCCTCCCACCCCCAGCCCATCCTTTCCCCAACTTTTCTGTTTCTGCTCAGGGCATCACCATTAGGTTCACAACCTAAGATTCCACACTATGCCTCCTCCAGTCCCCATCCAAACTGTGACCAAGTCCTGTTGGTTCTGGCCCGATAGCATCCTTTGCACCCATTCTCTTCTCTCCACTCCCATAGTTGCTTCTCTAGTACAAGCCCCCTTTACTTCTCACCTCAATTGTGGGTACAGTCTCCTAATAGGTCTCCCTGTACCCAGCCTGTCCAACCCATCCTCTACACAGCTGCCAAACTGAGAATCCCAAAGCCCAGCTCTGGCCACGTCACTTTCCTGCTCAAGAAGAGGCTTCCTATAGCCTCTAGGATAAAACACAAACTCCTCCATTAGGCATTTAAAGCCTTTTGCACTTTGTCTACATCCTAGATCATTCCCCTCTCCTGCATTCAACAGTTCCAAAATTCAACAATTTCCAAAATCCTATTTCCTGCTACTTTGCTTTTCCTTTGGCTATCCTCTCTGCCAAGAAAACCATCCCTCCAAACCTCTGGCTCTTGAAGTCGCTCCTTCTCTTTAAGACTCAGTTCCAGTCTCACTTCCTACAAGAAGTCTTTCTTTCTTTCTTGGATGTGGATAGCATTTTCCATCATGAGTCTTTTGGAGTTAATCTTAGATCTTGCATTGCTAAGAACAGCTAAGTCTTATCAAAGTCAGTCACTGCATAATGTGGCTGTTACTATGTACATGTTCTCCTGGCTCTGCTCATTTCACTCTGCATCATTTCATATAAATCTTCCCAGGTTTTCAACAAGCCTTTCTTGATGTTGTCAGTGCCCTCCACAAGCTCACTCCTGCAAATCACCTGACAGCATAGATTTTACATTTACTTCCTTGCCCATATGTTGCCACCTGGACCCCATTCTTAAGGTCAGGGGCTCCTTCCTTTCTCTTTGTAGCCTCAGTGACTGGCACATAGCAGGTGCTTAATAAATGTTCCCTGAAATGAATGATCAAACCACTTCAAGATAAACCTACAATGACCATCCAAGACAGATAGATATAAATCCTAGTTCACAGACCTGCATCAGTCATTACAGAAAAAGTTGTCACTTTTTTTCCCTCCTCAGAGCTCCCTCCCCATGAATGATGTTATATTTCACATGTAGATTACTTGCTTCTCTTCTAATTTATGAGCAGATGGGAATGTTAGACTTGGTGCATCACTGATTGGCTGGCTTCCCTAATGAGACAAATAGGCTGAACCTCTCCTTCCATACCACTGACAAACAAGATGCTACACTGGAACAGTGTTCTCTCAGAAGCACTGATGAGATAACCCATTCAGACCAGTGACTAAAGTCTCTAGGCCCAGGGGTGACATCTACATTCATAAAGATGTCCTAGCTAGGAAGCATTCAGGTATGGGAATTCCTTCTGAGAAGTCTTCTTCCAGGCAGGCTCAGGTGAGTGGTCGGCTTTAGGTTTGGAGATGAATTTTAAAGGGCTATCATACCTATTTATATAGTGGACTTACCCTCCAAGACCCTTGACCTCAAGCATCACATAGAGCAGTTTCATTTAATATTTTATTTTTCCAAATTATATGTAAAAACAAATTTTAACATTTTAAAAAAATTTGCATTTCAAATTCTCCTATCATATCGAGAAGGTAAACAATACATAGAGCAGTTTAGAAAATTGATTCCTAATGAGAAATGTTGAAGGGGATATGGGAAAAATGAAACATTAATGATGGAATTGTGAACTGATTCAACCATTCTCAAGATCAATGCCCAAAGGGGTATAAAACCATGCATACCCTTTGATCTAGTAATACCACTACTAGGTGTGTATTCCAAAAAATTATAAAAAATAAACAGGAAAAGGACCTACGTGTAGAAAATATATATATAACAGCTCCTTGTTGGTGGGAAAGAATTGGAAATTGAGGGGATGCCCATGAATTGGGGAATGACTGAATAAATTGTGGCACGTGATTGTGTTGGAATACTATTGTACTATAAGAAATGATGATCAGGATGCTCTCAGAAAAACCTGAAAAGATTTCCATGAGTTGATGCAAAGTGAAATGTGCCACGTGCAAAGCAACAGCAGTACTGTAAGAGCATGAGCTGTGAATGACTTAGCTCTTCTAAGTAATATAATGATCCAAGATAACTCTGAAGAACTTATGATGAAAAATGCTATCCATCCCCAGAGAAGGACCTAAGCATGTCTGAATGTAGATTGAAGCACACTTTTTAAACTTTCTCTCTCTTGATTTTTTTTTTTGGTTTATGTTTTCTTTCACAACGTGACTAATATGGAAATATTTTGCATGACTGCACATGTATAACCTATATCAAATTGCTTGCCTTCTTGGGGGGATGAAGAGGGAGGAAGAGAGAATTTGGAACTCAGAGTTTTAAAAATGAATGTTAAAAATTGTTTTTACATAGAACTGGGGAAAAATAAAATGCTAAATAAAGTTTAAAAAATTTTCTTTCTCCCTTAAGAAAAAAAAGAAAATTGTTTCCTACACCTATGAAAATTTCCTTAAAATTCATGGGAATTCCCTAAGCTTGTTATGAATTGGGAAAGTGAAACAGGGAATAGATATTGAAATGTGACATCAGAGCCGTAACTGACAGTTCCTGCACCTGGCGGAAGAAGGTGTGTTCCTGATGTGTGGCTGTTAGGGAAAGTTTTCCAGAAGAGGGAGGAAGTGATCCCAGACAGAGGATGTTGCCACCGCTGTGGCACCCACAGAAATGGGGAGGAGGAGAGGCAATCCCTACCACAATGCTAATCACCCTCCGCTGCTGCCTTGGAATAAAACTCTGACTACCCCACCCTACTTATACCTCTTGGTGATAGTTTCCCCAGTTATCTTGGAAAATACAGAGGTACCCTCTTCATCGGCATAAAAGATGTTATGCTAAACCGTCATCTAACATGAAACTGTAAACTTCCCCCAATGCTAAGCTACTGTTGTTTTTTTTCCCTCAAAAAGGCTATAAATTCACTGACAGAACTGTAACTTGAGACCAAAGAATTGGCATGTACAGAGTAAGGCAGAAAGCCAAAATGTCCACCAGGCTCTCTTCCCTCCTTACTCCCTGGAGCGGTCTCTTCTGTTACTAAGATTCTGGATTACAAACCCTACAAGCTCTTTCAACAACTTAACTGACGGAAATATGCCATACTTCCTTCCTACCCAAGGATACAATTTCATTCAAGACTTCTCTCTCATTACTCTGGTTTTTGCTTCATTCTCTTGGCCTGAATACTTTCTGGGGCTAACTACATGACATATGTGTGCGCATGTGTGAGCATGTGCATGCACACACACAACATACAATATATAAATACAAACATATATGTAATAAAAATATAATGTCTCTATATATGCACACATCTATTATTTGGTTGTTATGGTCATTTTGATAAAGCCTTTATGAAACGTTGTCTTTGCTTCTAATTAGTGAAAGAAATTGAAGAAGAATGTAGAGCTCTTGTGCTTTCCCCACTAAATTGTTTTCTTTCCTGCACATTGTAGGACCAGAGGCTTAGAGCTGAAGGGATCTTTTGAGTTATTTAGTCAAAGCCTCTCATTTCAAAGGACCTGAGGTTCACAGTGGGGAAGTATTTGCATAACTTGTTTTTTCTTTTTTGGGGCAATCAGGGTTAAGTCACTTGTCCAGAGTCACACGGTTAGTAAATGTCTGAGGTCACATTTGAATTCAGGTCCTCCTGACTCCAGCACAGGTGACCTATCCATTGCGCCACCTAGCTGCCCCGTTTGTATAATTTTGTAAATGTAATCCCTTCTAATATTTAGTTCCTACAAATTTTCTAATGGATCTGATATATGACACAGCCACATACCCATTCAATACTGATTATCACTAAGGGTTTTCAGCAGACTGCTTAGGGATTGAAAAGCAATGCCCTGGAATCAACCCGGTCATTCTTTCAGAAAGAGATAAATGTCATACCTCCCTTCTTTTCCCAGCATATGGTGTTCTTGATGGAGACATAGATAAACTTTAAGAGAAATAGAATATGGACCTTTACAATTAGAGAAGCATCACATGAAATCCTGTATGAGAAGAAAGTATAAAAGTAGAACCTTGTGAAGGAATATTTCATAAGCCAACCACCATCATTGTTTAGACTAACTGTATGTGGAATTAGCCAGCCTTGTCATGCTTCTGACCTTTAGAATAACCTCCATGTATGTTAATAAATGACCTTCCTCTGGGAGCTGTAACTCAGAATTTGAAAGAAATAAAAAGTTTAGAAACTAAAATGAGCCACAGTCTGTTTCTTCAGTTAATAACAATCCTTATGAATACTTTCATTATTACTAAAAGGGCAAGCCAAAGATTGGACAGATTGTCATTCCTGAAAACCTTGGCAAGCACTTATCAGGCTGAGTTACTGAAAGGAAAAGTAGGATTATTGTATGAGATAATTGGTAGATAAATGAAATGGTTACACAGAACATCCTGGCTTTCAGGCAGAATACACACACACACACACACATATAGACACACACACAAATACACATATATGTACATAAACACAAGCATACATGTATCTGTACACATTTATGCACACATGTGCATATACACACAAATATATATGTATATATAAAACATATATATGTGTATGTGTATAGATATATGTATATGTGAAATAATAAATATAGGTGACCCAAATGGCAATGAAAAGATACACTGTAGGTGTATCTGTAGCACTATCATGCTACAGAAAAGATACACTGTAGCACTATCATGGAGGACTTGGGTTTAAAAAGTGACTCAGAAGAAACAGACTCTTAGGGTTTCAAATGATGCTTAAGACAAACCTAGAGCAGTTGTGTCAAAGTCAAGTAGCAATGGGGTTGCATATGGATCCCTGGTGGTGGTGAGTTGACTTAAAAACCACATGTTAAACATTATCTATGTTTTATTATATTTTTATTTATTGTGCTAAATATTTCTCGATTACATGTTAATCTGGTTTGGGCTGATAACTTCATGTTTGATCTTTCTGATCTAGAATAAGCTGTTTGTTGAGGCATATAAAATGACATTCAGAGAAGTTAAGTGTCTTGTTCATGGTCACAGAGGTGGTAAATCTAGTGTTTTTCTGGCCATACCATGTCATACCATACCAAACCACACCACATCACAATGCGCCATTCCATGCCATTCCATGCCATCCCATACCATACCGCCTCTTACAGAATATCTTAAGATATATATGTCAGCAAGGGGAGGTAGGCTGCTTGTGTACCAAGAACTGACATTGATGGCTTTGTCCATATCATTGATAAACATCTTAAACATCCCAGGATCATGTATGCATCCCTGGAGCGTTCCACTGGAGACCTTCTGACAAGCTGACATTACTCCAGTAACAACTTCTCAGTCAGTTCTGCATCTCTTTAATTGTGCTGTGTTTAATCAACAGCTCTATCCACAAGATTAGCATGAAATACTTATCAAATGCTTTGCTAAAATCAAGATAAACTATATTGGCAGCATTCCCCTCTAATAGTTTAGTAACTTTTAAAAAAGTGACATAAAGTTATCTTGGCATGACTTGATCAAACCAGCTCTTTGCAACCATTTTGTATTTTCTAGATGTCTACTAACATTGTCTTTAGTGATCTGTTCTGAAGTCAAGATCACCGGCCTATAGTTTACACAGTATATGGCTTAGTTTATAATTCCCAGGTTTTTCTTCAGACCTACAGAGGTTAAATATCTTGATATATTTGGCCTCAGAGGACAGAATCATCTAGAGCCCACCACCTGTCTGCTGAGAGATGGGAAATATCCACTGTTGTTTTCCTCGCTTCATCTCACCTCTAAATGAAGTCTGACATGTAACAATGACGTCAGACAAGCAACAGCTGAAACTGCAGAGAAATTTAGGCTTGAGGTCAGGAAAAACTTGGACAAGTAATGGAGTAGTGGATGGAGGGCTGGGCCTGGAGTCAGGAGGACTCATCTTTCTGAGTTCAAATCTGGTCTCAGACACTTTCTGTCTGTGAGGCCCCAGATAAGTCACTTAACCCTGTTTGCCTCAGGATCCTCATCTGTAAAATGAGCCAGAGAAGGAAACGGCAAACCACTCCAGTATCTTTGCCAAGAAAACCCCTAACTGGCTCATGAAGAGTTGGATATGATTGAGTAATGACTGAACAGGAAAAACTTCTGGATGATTAGACCTATTCAAAAGCATGGTGGGCTGCTGGATGGGTGATAGGTACAATCACTCAAACATAGAGTTAGGAGTAGGGGAAAAGAACCAGAATAATAAAATTCATCCCAGCCTGGGGCCATTCAGGGTAGGATTCTATATTCTTTCATAGCTTAGCAGCTCCTAAAGGCATCACTAATTCACAACCCAGAAGTCCGACATTAACCACAGCTGACATTTTTATAGCATTTTATGGCTACAAAGCACTTTGAAAACACTACTACTGTGGATCATCTCCCCAGTCCTATGACTGCTTATGCTCATAATGATGAAGTGGAGGGATTACAGAAAAATTACATTTTGTTCTGTATACTCTGTTTAAGGAGGCAGGGAAGTGTGCAATAGATTTTGTTTTATTTTTGTTCTGTGAAAGTTTTATCGATGCTTTTTGCTTTTTATATCACAATCATTTCTAGATATAACTCTCATAGTTCACCACCTCTCCAAGTAGGGGAGGAAGATGATATATTTTTTAGCTCTTCTTTGGGGCCAAAAATCATAATATTATGTACAGCAGCTCATCTTGTAAGAACGCTGGATAAAATTTCCTTATTTATAAAATTAGGGTGTTGAGTTAGGTGACTTCTGGGGTTCCTTGAGCTCCAAACCCTATGAGTCTATAAGTCAATTTCCACTCCTTACTTCTATAACTAGTTGAAATTAGTTCATATTTTCTCATATATTGTCTTTAAATTATCCTCAAATTTCTTCATGAATTTCTCATTGACTTTAATGAACTATGTAAAGAGAGGTGTGGTAATAAAAGTTCTCTGAAAAAAATGTACATAGGTCACTTTTAAAAGTTTAATCTGTTATCATTAGCATTTTCTCAATTGGCTTAGTTTACCAGGGTGGGGGACCTGTGATCTGGAGTCAGCATGTGGCCTTCTAGATCCTTCGGCATGGCCTTTTTGACTGAGTCCAAGTTTCACAGAACAAATTCTTTTATTAAGGGGATTTCTTCTGTGAAATTTGGATTGAGTCAAAGGGCTGCTCTTGAGGACATGGAGAGCCACATGTAGCCTCGGAGCCACAGGTTTCCTACCCCTGAAACAATCAAGAAAACATTAAATTTAACCCTGATTTGTAGCATTTACCAGTTTTCCATGTGTGAATGTTCATGCTGAAAAGTTAACAATTGGCTTAGAAGCCAGTCCAAGCCAGCTCTAGGATACCCCTATAAGCCCTCTTTCAATATCTTTTACAATATATACTTATTCAATGAATGAATACTTGTGTGATCTGTTAGCTTTCCGTGACTTAGATGTAATGGACACTTTGCTCCTCAGAAATGTATGTACATCATCTGTGAATCTGAGTTTGGTTGCCTTCCTCTAGTGTCATTTTCATTTCTATCACTCTAGTCACTTTGTACATTATTCTCCTGGTTTTACTTCTTTGATTCAGAATCATCAATTCATACAAATCTTTCCATATTTCTCTGAATAAATGAAAGAATAACCGAATAAAGCATTTAATAAATGCTTGCTTTGTGCAAAGAAGTACTGTCCTTAGATTGTCCTCATTGTCTTACGGATTGCCTGCTGCTCAGCAATAGTTTCTTTATTAAAAAGTATTTTGTTGGTGCTCTTTTTAAAAAGATACTGCTGTCCCTTTCCTATGATTCCTCCTTAGAAAAAGAATCCTCTGTTTTTAAAAAAAGAAATGAAACTAGCCAGAGCAAAGTCTGTCATCGCACAACGTTGCTGTTCCTGAAGCCACTTTTATTTCCAGAAGCAGCTTTTGTGGTTCTAGATGAGGTAGGCAAAGAACAACATGAAGATCTGTTAGAACGTCAGCTTTCACAAGAGGATTGTTTCATTGACACCCAGTCCAGAAAGGTACAAAGATGTGTGTAAAGTATCAAGCTGGGGTGGGGAGAAAGAATTTTACAGAAGGAAGAGCCCTTTAATACTGTGAGCCTCAGTTTCCTTATCTGGTGGAATGGGTGGAGAATTGGCCTTGAAGCCAGGGACACCCAGGTTCAAGTTCAACCTCTGACCTTTGCATGTTTATGCTAGCCTGGGCAGGGCACTTAACGTCTTGGCTTTCTAGGCAAGTCTGAGACTCTGTGTTTCAGAGGAGGTGCTGACCTGCATTTTGATGGTCACTCTGCTAATGAAGTCCCAGTTCTGGTCCCTAGCCCTACCCTAAAGCAAACCAACATGGCTCTTGTGTAGGATGTGTTTACATCTTTTTGCCCTTATGTTCTGCCCCCTTTCTGCTGAGGAAGAAAGCATTCAACAGTACTTTCCTCTTGCTTCTGAAATACACCACAAAAGCATGGACTGCCCTGCAGACAGTGAAGATGACGAGGCACTTGGGAACGGTAACATCCTATGGTTCCCTGAGAAAGCAGCTTCCTTCCTGATGGCCTTTAAGAGAGAATTGTCTCAGTGCTTTTGTGGGGGTGCTCTGGAGCACAAACATTCTATAGATCGCAGAACCACCACAGAAAGAGAGGACATGTGACTTGCTCAAGGTCAGACATATCTGCTCAAGGACCTGCTTGTTTTAGAGATTCTTTTTACTCTTCAGGCCCCAGTTTTTAGTCCTCCGGGGTCAGGGTCAGGATATTTTTTTCAAGTGGAAAGTTTCATCTCTGGAGCAATCTTTTCACTTGTTTCTTACATTTTCTTAATTTTTCAGGGCACGTTAGAAGAACCCTTAAGAGGTGTTTGCTGTCTGTCAGTCAGTTAACCAACAAACATTTGAATGCCTTCAACCAATTAGCAACCATTGATAACTGCTTAAAATATTCCAAGTACTCCTCCAAGTTATATAAAAGCAAATCTGTCTCTGCCCATATTTGTCTATGGCATATATGGCACGTGACTCCATTACCTGATTTGTGCTATTAATATGAGCTTCTGTTTCTACTGAGAGCTTGGCACTGGGGTAGGCATGGGAGATATAAAAGCAAAAATGAAGCAGGCCTTGCCCTGGAACTTTTGTTCTATTGTGGGTAGAAGGGTGAGAAGGAAAGAGTGATATATTTGTAGATGAGTCAATCCAAAATATATACTCAATATGATTCTTGGTTTTCAATGACCTTTATCATCCAGAATGATCACTGTCATAAAAAACAAAAAAGGGATTGGGGTGGAGAGAGAGAGAAGGGTGAAGTGGTGACTTCGGTCCCATGTTGCCTAGGATAAGAGGCCTCCTTTGTTATATGACCTCTCCTACCCTAGAGGCAGCTAGGTTGCTCAGTGGATAGACCACTAGACTTGGAGTTTAAATCCAACCTCAGATATACATCTTTTCCCTAATCAAGAAGTTTTAGGAGTTTATTGCTCATGAGGATCAATTATAATCTTGGGCATTTAAGCGCTTCACCATCTTTCCAGACAGATTTCTCATTCCTTCCCCATCTCCTTGTACTTTATGTACAGGTTGCTACCCAACATGCCTGGCTCTCCCTCCTTTCCTCTGCCTCTTAAAAACAAACCCTTGGAAGTCAGGGAAGCTTTCCTGGAAGAGGGATGATGGGGCTTGAGATGAGTTTTGAAAAACCTGTAGGCCTGAAATATTAAGAGAAGAAAAACAAAGGAGGCAGTGTGGGAAGAGAACAGATCCAGTGTGAGAGGATCTGAGTTCAGATTTCAAATCTGACACTGAAGAGATCTTGTGCAATCATTTTTGCTTCTGTAGGCCTCAGTTTCCTTATCTGTAAAGTAAAGCAGACAGACTAGATGTCCTCTAAGGTCCCTCCCAACTCTAGGCCTCAGATTTGGAGCCTGATTTCTCCTTTGGCATTCCTGGCAGAAGGGATTGTGGGGCATTGTGAAAGTACTAGTTTGCCTAAGGAGGAAATTAATGAAAGGAGCAGTGGGAAAATTGGGTTGGAGAGGGAGACTGGAGAAAGACTGCAAGGTCTTTGAATGCAAGACTGACAAGGGGGGATTCTTACTGAAAGAATTTGTCTTTCTCTTTTTCAGGAAGAAAAGTAATTTCTGTAAGAAGGTCATATCTTAAATAGCACTAAAAAGAGCCATATAACAAAAGATATTTATCAAATATGTGGTAGAAATTTTTAGGATCGTAAATTTGTGTACACATTCTAAAAGGTTTTATGGCAATATATGTATTTTAAATAAACTAGATGGATTTCCCTGATCTTGGTCAGTCAGCAAACATTTATTAAGCACCTACTATGTGCTACAGCTTCTGGGGGGGTGAGGGGGGAGTACAGCCAACTGACACAGTGGATAGAGCTCTGGGTCTGGAGTCAGGAAGTTGATGGTGTTGTTCAGTCCTTTCAGTTGTATCCAACTCTCTGTGACCCCATTGGGGTTTTCTTGGCAAAGACACTGGAGTGATTTGCCATTTCCTTCTGTAGCTCATTTTGCAGATGAGGAAACTGAGACAAGCAAGACTTGCAGAGGGACAGAGAGCTAGTAAGTGTCTGAGGCTGGGTTTGAACTCAGGTTTTCTTGACTCCAGGCCCAGCACTCTATCCATTGCACCACCTAGCTGCCCAGAAGTCAGGAAGACCTGAGTTCAAATCTGACCTCAGACAGTTACTAGCTCTGTGACCATGGGCAAGTCACTTAACCTTTTTTGCCTTAGTTCCTCATCTGTAAAATAAGCTAGAGAAGGAAATGGCAAATCACTCCAGTTTCTCTACCAAGGAAACCCCAAACAGTGTCATCAAGAGTCAGATAGGACTGAAAAGAGTGAACAACAACCTGTACAAGTCATGATGCCAAGTGTTGGTGATACAAAGGAAAGCAATAGTCAGTCCCTTTTTTTCAAAGAGCTCACAATCTAATAGGGGAGACCACATGCAAATAACTAGGTACAAACAAACTATATAAATTGGTTAAATTAGAAATAATCTACAGAGGGAAGCTACTAGAATTAAGAGGGAATTGGGGAAGGCTTCCTGTAGAAGGGAGAGTTTTAGTTGGGACCTGAAGGAAGCTAGGAGGCAGAGATGAAAGAGAAGAGGCCTCCAAGCATGGCAGACAGTTAGAGCAAATACCCAGAGCCAAAAGATGGAGTGTCTTGTTCCTGGAACAGCCAAGAGGCTAGTGTTTCTGGACTGAAGAGCATGTGGTAGTGAATAAGGTGTAAGAAGTCTGGAAAGGCAGTAGAAGGCTAGGTTATGAAAGATTCTGAATGCCAAACAGAGGATTTTATGATTGATCTAAAGGTAATAGGGAGCCACTGGAATTTATGAGTGTGTGTGTGTGTGTGTGTGTGTGTGTGTGTGTGTGTGTGTGTGGTGTGACACGATAAGATCATTGCTTTAAGAAAATCACTTTGGTGGCTGACTGGAAGATGGATTGGAGTGGCAGATCCACCAAAAGGCTCTTACTACTGTAAAATTCCTTCCCCCCAGCTTGACATTTCACGTACATCTTTTGTACCTTTCTTGACTAGTTTTCAGTGAAACAATCCTCTTATGAAACTTGAAACTCTAATAGATCTTCAAGTTATTCTTTGCCTACTTATCTAGAACTACAAAAGCTGCTTCTGGAAGTAAAGGTGGCTTCAGTAACAGCAATATTGTGTGATGACTGACTTTGCTAGACTTAGATCTGAGCAGTGCAATGATCTAAGGCAGCTCCAAAAACTCATGATGGAAAATGCCATCACATCCAGAGAGAGCACTTTGGAGTCTGAATGCGGATGGAAGCAGACTATCTGATCTTTTGTTGTTTTTTCTTTCTTGTGGTTTTTCCCTTTTTTTCTGATTCCTCTATCACAACATAACTAATGTGGAATATGATCATACATGTATAGCCTATATCAGATTGCATGCTGTTTTGGGGAGGGGGGTGTGGAAGGAGGAGGAAAATCTATAACAAAGTCTTAGAAAAAGTGAATGTTGAAAACCAAAAAGAAATTTTTAAAAATTAAAAAAAAGAACTGAAAGTAGGTTCTTTGCTGCAGAGTTAACCAGAAGATTCTGTCTGTATCACCTGAGAGAACCTGAGAGAACATCACCAACCAGACTAGTTAGTCAATAATAAAAAACAAATGAGGAACATCTGACCATCACATGCACACACATAACAGTTGTGTACACATTCCCGCACCTAACTTCTTACTGTCGGCTGTTTGTTTTCACGAACCATGAGGTTAGAAATCTAGAGATAGAAGGGACCTTAGAGGCTGTCTAGCTCAAACCTTCCCTCCTATTTTACAAGTAAGGAAACTGAAGCAGTAAACAAGCAGCAGGTGTACGAACTAGGATTGGAAAGTAGATCTTATAATTAAAAACTGTGGTCTCTTTCCAGTATGGCACAATAGTCCTGTTCCTGTAAGCTGTAAAATTTGATTCAGCAAAGCAATTTATACAGTCTCTTATGCCTGTGAACAAGATGGAAAAATGTTGGCTAGATGATAGTACAATTAACTCAATTTACAACTGATTGAACAAGTATCCCAAAGGGTATTGATTTATGGATCTCAGTCAACTTGGTGGGTGGTCCCTAGGATTGTGGTAGAGAATGCTGCCCTTGGCCCTGTCCTATTAAATCTTTTAATCAAGGACTTGGATGACTTCATAGATGGCACACACATCAAATCTGTTGATGACACAAGGTCAGTAGCAATGGCCAACACACTGGATAACAGGATTAGAATTTGAAAAAAAGTTTTGGAAGGCTAGAGTGTTGGAGCAAAGCTAGCAATATGTAATTGAGAGATAAAGGTAAAATTCTGCCTTTAGGTTAAAAATACTGCAAGAATACAGAATGTGGGAGGTGCCGCCAGGGAGTCATTTATATGAATAAGACTGGCCAGGGGTGGTTAATGAACTGCAATTCCTTATGAATTAAAAACATGACACAGGACTGTATGAATAAAAATATAATGCCCAGGCCAAGAGAAATAATAGTGCTTCTACATTCTGTGCTGATCAAATTACATCTAGTGTGCTGTATTCAGCTCTCAACTCAACAACTCTCTACTGTCACATTTTAGTAAGTGAGAGTATAGTCAGAGTTGGAGATTCTGGGAATGTTAACTTGAAAAAGAGGGTACTTGGGGTGAGATGAGGGTGGGGAGAGGGAAAATTATAGCAATCTTCAAATATTTTAAAGGGCTAGCATAGATTCGTAGAAGGAACCTTGAGGGCTGAAAGAGACCATTATATATAAAATGAGGATTCTGATACTGTAGAGACGAAGTGACTATTTTAAAGTCACATCAGTAGTAAGTAAATAACAGAGCTCAAACTTGAATGTGGAATTTCTAACTCCTAGAGCTGTCCTCTTTTCCATATATTATGCTGTAGATTTGGCTTGACAACATTTTAGCAATTAGAACTTAAATAGACCACCCTGTGAAGTGACGAGCCCTCAAGTAGTGGACATATCTAAGGAGAGGCTGGAGATGTCTGAGGGGATTGTTTAGGAGTATAGTGACCTCTAAGATCACTTCTAACTACCATTCTTTATTTTGTGGAATACTCAAAGAGCTCCATTTAGTTTTGTAGAATATTAGAACTGAAAGAAACTTTTGTAGAATATTAGAGCTGAAAGAAATCTTAGAAGTCATTTGGTCCAACCTTCCTCATTTTATAGATGAGCAAACTGAGGCTAAGAAAGGTGAAATGACTCACCTCAGATCACACAGAGAATTCTGTGGAACAGCCAAGACTACAACTCATGATCTCTTGATATCTAATCCATGACCCTTTCTAGCATTTCTCTCCCTTTTCCTTCAAGGATCTGTGATTTTTGTCAGTATGGAGACTCTTCTCATGATGCAGGTTTCCACTCTTAACAACTTACCTAGTGGTTCATCAATGAGAGAAAAATCCATTATTTCACAGCCAACTTGGTATGAGCATTTTCATGGTACAAAATGAAATATAAAAGCTTATGGCAAAGTTCACTTCTTTTAATTTTAATGAAAAATGTTTACTGGTTGTCAGGGACCATACTAGGAACTGGGAATATAAAAACAGAAAATAAAACTATCTCACTTTAAAAGGAGTATATATTGAGCTGAGTTCCTACATTGAGATGTCCCTACTACAGTCATGAAAGCCCACTTCTAAATAAACAAAATGTTGCACCTCCCAAAGTGATGACCTTTATTTGAAGAGGAGGTAAGGGCCTTTGTAACTAAGGTGCACTAAAAAAATCTTTTAATTAACAAATATTTATTTTCTTCTCCTCCCACCTCTCTCCCTATTCCCACTGGGAAAAAAAAAGAAAAACACAACACTTGTGATAAATTTTATACTATATTTTTGCCAGAAACTTAGAAAAGTAATATACTGATACAACTGAAGATGAAGAGTTTGGGACAAAGTTTTCCTTCGTGTAGGACAAAACAAAATGAAAATCCATTTTTAACAGCTTTCTAAAGGTTGGGATTCAATGGCTACAGACACTTAAGGGTCTATAATCTCTATCTATTAAGTGGATATTCTTCATTTGTTTTCTCTAAGCAAGTCTTATGTAATGTGGGTGTATATAAGGCCCTGAAGAGGGCCTGTCAATGGTTTTTAACCTAAAATCTGTGGATTAAAAATATTTTTTGATAACTGTATCATTTTTAATTGATTTTCTTTGTAATCTGATGTGTTTTATTTTATTGATTTAAAAACATGATTGTGAGAGGAATCCATAGACCTTAGTAGACTACTAAATGACACAAAAAGGTTAAGGACCCCTGCCCTAGACATCTGAAAGGAGGTTTGAGGGATGGAGAGAGATGCATTACAGGATAGCTGAACCATCCTGCTTTCAAAGAGAAAATGCCATTGGGTGACTACAGAAGGACAAGTCCTTCCTCTTCCCCCTCCATGGTACAATACCCTTGAATCCCTGACCACCAGGGACAAAGGTACAAAGACGCAGAAGTTAAGGGCTATGAGGGACCTCAGTAGACAAATCTCATTTTGTAGCTCTTTTTTCACAGAATAGTTTTCCCATTGGACCCCAGATATTTGTTAGTGCAGTAAGGCAACTACAGAGCTGTTTCTTTTCCTAATTAATTCTTATTCTCAGGAGAAAAAATTCCACTTTTAAAGACCCCTTTAAGCCTCATTTATATTTGCATTTTTATCTCATTGGTCCTGTCCTTAAATGGGTTTAGATAATACTCTTCCCCATTAATAAGAGTTGTGTATGCATATCAAGGGCATTGGAAAGCTCTTTGAGAACGACATGAAAGATAAATGCACAGGAGAAAAGAAAAAGAAACTAGGAAGAACTTGTAAATGATTGGGTCCTTTTTAACATTTTAATTAAATTTAATATTTGCTTTTTGTTGCTGTTCAGTTATTTTTTCAGTCACATCAAACTTTTCATGACCCCATTTGGGGTTTTCTTGGCAAAGATCCTGGAGTGGTTTGGCATTTCCTTCTTTAGCTCATTTTACAGATGAGGAAACTGAGGCAAACAGGGTGAAGTGACTTGCCTGAGGCCACACAGTTGGTATGTATCTCACAAAGATGAGACTTCTTGACTCCAGACCCAGGATTAAACTTCACCACCTAGTTGTCCCCGAATTATCATATATTTAAATAAATCTATTTATATAACAAAACCTCAATTTCATATCCTGCCTCAGACTAGCTATATGACCTTGGGCAAGGCAATTAAACGCTGTCTGTCTCAGTTTCTTCATTTATAAAATGAGGAATAGGATTTAAATGTGATGACCTCTATGATCTTATAAGTTCCTAATTTCATATACCATCCCCTTTCTGTTCTTTGTATATTGTAATGTGCTTACTGATTATTAAGTTTATGATAAAAAATGGAGAAAACTGTTGGATTGTAAGAAAATGACACAAAGCAAATAATGACCAGAATCCAGCCCCATCATGGTTCCTGTTCCCTTCTCTTGACCCTCCAACTACGTGAAACAAATACAGTACTCTTATCAGAAAAAAACAGTCAGAACTAGCAAACTTTGGTTTTTTGTTTTGCACCTGGGGCAGCAAAAATGTATCCACGTGAAAGGAGCAAAAACTGGCCAAAAATTTTTTTAATTCAGTTATGATCCCAGCATGCTCCTTGAACATGGTCTTTTCTGAGGAGACTCAAGGTAAAGTAGGCCAGGGTAGGCCAGGGTAGAGAATGAGTGAGGGAACAGAGGAGAGGGAAAGGAGAAAGAAGCTGGTGATCTGATAAATTCCTATTTCAATTCTGAATTTAAATTTTCTTCTCAACTGGGCTTAAACTCTGTTGTTTCTAGCTGTTGAAAGACTTCAAGAGCACTAGGGCAAAGACCTGCACACTCTATCCTAGTTACAGCTCTCACATTAAAGGTAGCCTTCTAGCCCAAGGGAAAATATGATTTTAGCAGCCCTTATGCTCATCTTGAGTTAATTCAATTTAATACCATTTCTAATTAGAGTTCAATGGCCAAGCTCTTTGAAATACTTTCCCAAGAGCTAACACACTTCTAGTGCTTTGTCTTTTGACTTTCCGGTCTAGTACTTATTTGTACAGAGAGAGAGTCATCCATGGTGGTGGCAGTGGGGAGATTAGATTACACATTCTGCAGAATTCTGCCTGTTTTTAATGAATGAGGCTTTGCATCCAGGTGGAGTGCCCTCTTTCTTTAAAAGTTTGATCACTGAGAGTACAGTAATAAATATGATGCTTTCAAAACTATTAAGCCTTAAAATGAAACTGACAAATGAAATGGAACATGGGAGTATGATCCACCCAATCTATGTGACACTGGACATTGGTCTGGAATCAGGGGCTGAGCAGTGAGGTCAAAGCAAGCTTATTCTCAATGAAAAACTGGTGACACATCCTAGATACTTGACAAACCAGGGGCTTAATACTATCTTCTTATGAATGCTATAAGACCTCTCAAAGGGAGAAAGGTGTGTGTTGTTCTTTAAAGATCCTGGTGTATAAATGAGTCTGTAATAACCATTAGTTGGGCAACAACTACTGTGAAAATTAGCAATATGTCATTTTGTCAGTATGTCATTTTGTGGGCAAAGTTCTTTTAATAACTGGAAAGGTTGAGACTTGAAATTAAAAAAAAAGCATTCATCAGATTTGTGAGATGCTTAGAATTTAAAATGGGAATTCTGAAATAAAGAAAAACATCTTGTATAGTAGTGGGTGAACAAATATAGGAGAGGCAGCTTAGAGTAGTGTAAAGAACACTGGATTGGCTTCAGAAGAGCTGGGTTTGACTTTTGAACTCTGACTTTACCTATGAGGCCTTTGACAAATTCCTTTACTTCGTTAGGTCTCAGTTGCCTCACTGGTGAAAAAAGTATGCATATGTATATGTGTATACGTACATATATGTATGTGTATAGGTATGTTTCTCTGTGTAAGTATATATGTACATATATACACATACATATATACCACACATACATACACACATGTATATGGAATTGGACTAAATCATTTCAAATATCTCTTCTGACTTGAAGAAATTCTATGATCTAGAAAGTGCATTTTGAAGATTTAACTCAAGGCAAGCTGAGTTTATTGAAGAGTTTGAGAAAAAGGCATTATGAAGGAAGAACAGATTTTTTTTTCCTAAAGGACAAAATAGTGAAAGAGAGAGAAGCAAGACTATTATTTCAGCACCTGCAAGGATGGATGGTCTGCCCTCATCCATCCTACTAAGCTCCAGGGCCTCCCTATTGCCTCCAGGATCAAATATAAAAAGTCTTGTTTGGTGTTTGTAAAGTCCTTCACAACTTGGTCCCTTCTTACCTGTCCAGTCTTCTTACATTTTACTGCCCTCCACAAACTCTGAGTTGGTTATAGGGTCTTTTTGCTGTTCCTTGAGCACAGTGCTCCATCTCTCTGATCTGATTCTACTCCTTTGTATTTTCTGTCCCCTACATCTGGAAAGCTCTTCCTCTTAAGCTTCACCTCCTGGCTTTTCTGGTTCCTTCAGGACTCAGCCCAAATCCCACCTTCTGTAGGAAGCCTTCCTTCCCACTTGTTCCCTCTTCTATTCTCATTCTTTTATTCTCTTTCTCTCTCTCTGTCTCTTTCTCTGTCTCTGTCTATCTCTCTGTCTCTGTCTCTCCTCTCTCTATCTCTCTCGGTCTCTCTGTGTCTCTCTGTCTCTGTCTCTCTGTCTCTCTCTCTCTCTCTGTCTCTGCCTCTCTACCCAGTGGATATAACACAGGGCCTGGAGTCAGGAAGATCTGAGTTCAAATGTGGTCTCGGACTAGCTGTGTGACCCTGGGCAAGTCACTTGATCTCTATTTACCTCAGTTCCTCATCTATAAAATGGGGACACAGTGGAGAAGGAAATGGCAAACCAGTCTAGTATCTTTGCCAAGAAAACCCCATGGACAAAGTCTGTAGCATCATGTAGAGTCAGACATTATTGAATGACTGAAGACCGAATATGTGTGTAATTTAATGTATATGTATGTATATAAAATTATATACAATATTATTTGTATATTGTCTCCCCCTCTTTAGAATGTATATTCTTTGAAGGCAGGGACCCTGTTTCTGTCTTTCTTTTTATTCCCAGGGCTTAAGACATAATGAGTGCTTAAGAAATGCTTTTTGACTGTTGATTTTTGACTGACTTGTTGACTAGCCCACACCCACACACATCCATACATACCCACACCCACATATATAGACACACATATTAAAATATAATATATACACAATTTCTGTGTATATATGTATATTTATGTATATATACATATACCCACCCCCACATATACACACATATATATGCAATATATCATGTATATGTTTATATGTGTATGTATATGTATACACATACACATCACATATATGTATGTATGTATACACACATATGATGTTTGGCAGAGAAAAGGAGATTGATTGTAAGGTAGAGAGGAGTGATACCAAGACAAAGCAAATTTCGTTGAGTTTTGTTCTTTGTCAATAACAAAAAGGATTGTCCCAAATTTTGAGCTTATGAAAAAGAAGCTAGTTGAGATAATAAAGAGGGCAAGGAATGATCATGAGACTTAGTTCCTTGAAGACAAAGGAGCATTTCGTGCCATGTTGCATGCAATCTCTTTGAGTAGGAAACACAGAACCTCTCCATTCTTTTCTTGAAGGACCTCCAGATAATTATTCTGAACTTTGGACCACAAATGATGATAGAGGTTATCTATTCCAAACCCTCATTTGACAGGTGAAAATAATTGAACCCAAGCTCAAGGTAACTTATGTTAACTTGCTTAAGGTCACATAGGCAAGAAATAATAATAAATAGTAAAGCTGGAATTTGAACTTGATTCCTCTGGCTCATTTCTTTTGAATGTATTTTCTTCATTTTCTCCTTTTTTTCAAAGAGAACAATGCCATTAGTTTTTAATAGATAGGCATTGTGTAGGAGAAGACAACACAGCACAGTCCAGAATACTGGATTTAGAGTCAAGAGAACATAAGATTACAAGAACTCAAAAGGAACATTGGAGATTGCCTAGTCCAATTTTTATATAGGAGTAAACTGATGCCCAGAAATGTGAAAGTGGCATTCATCATCACCCAGGAGACCTGGCTTCATTCAGCTCCCGGTTAACACTGTGTAACCTGAACAAGCCAACTTCCCATCCTTGAGTCTTACTTTAGTCATCTGTAAACTGAGGGGTTATCATTCTTGCCCTACCTTCCACACAGGGTAAAGAGGAAAGAGCATTATAAACCTTAAAGCCCTCTAGAGGTAAATGATTATCATGGCCAATAAATCGCTGACATTGGGAATGTCTTGAAGTTCATTTGAATGCACGGCTCAACTCCAGTAGAAACTAAAGTAGTTGAAAGCAGGGACAGTTTAATTTTTGTCTGTTTCCCTCTTGCTTTAATGCTATGCCTGATTCTGGAGTAGAAGCTTAAGAAACACCTATTGACTTGTACCTCCCACAATGAATCCAATCCACTGTATGAAATGAAATGATCAGTATTATCTAGAATAACAGATACTGAGCTTATTTTATTTTTTTAAAGAAAGCCTAGATCACCTTCATGGAACTAAGCCTCTCCGGTAGACTGTACTATAGTTTCTCCTGCCTGAAAGCAACTATATACTTGAAAAGAAGCAATAAATGCAGACTGGTGAAATGCTAAGGCTTTTTTATCCTCTGGTGCCTGATAGCCATTATTCTTTTAGTTGGAGTAAAGAGTCTCCTGCACAGTGGAGAGAGCAGATGTCAAAAGGCCAAGAGTTCTACAAACTGAGAGAGGAGGTGAAGCCACCAGGGGTGGGAAGTTATTTCTATGTAACCCCAGAGAACACCAGTAATGGGTCAGGGCATTGTTCTGGGCTTGGTAGCTCCACTTCTGTTCTCAATTAAAAGGGCCAGGAAAGATAATGACTTCCTCGTGTAGCGATATAAACAGAACACAGTTCAACAATGGCAGCCTCTAGGAGGCTTGTCTTCATTCCAACACATGGAGTCCATTACACCACTCCTTAACCACACTTAAGAGTTTGTCTCCCTCAAACACTCACATTTATTAAGTGGACGATTGATTGCTCCTAATAAGATCACACAAAGCTGTATTCCTGTCTTTCTAATCACCAGTTTACAGGAAATTACCTTTATCCATAAAGGAGACTTTCTAATTCTTCAAGAATTATTTTTTTATATCCAAAGGGAGATATTTAACATTAGAATCTGTCATTAGAATTATTATTTTTTTCCTATCTCACTGTGTGGGTAGTTCTGGGCTTGGTTTCAGAAAGACCTGAATTTAAATATCCCATTTAGCGTTTATTTAGCATTTATTAATTGTAGAATCCTAGGCAAGTCACACATCTCAGACAACTAACTGGGACTTTTTTTTTGGAAGGGGGAGGCAAGGCAATTAGGGTTAAGTGACTTGCCCAAGGTCACATAGTTACTAAGTGTCAAGTGTCTGAGGTTGGATTTGAACGCAGGTCCTCCTGACTCTGGGGCTGGTGCTCTACTCACTGTACCACCTAGCTGCCTTGGGATTTTTTCTAGGGAGGAAGCTGGGTGTGGTAGAAAGAGTTCTGGAGTCAGAAGATAAGAGCTTAAATTCTGTTTCCGTGTGATTGCAGGCAAGTCACTTAAGTGGGTCTCCTCTTCCTGGGTCTCCATTCCCTCATCTGTAAAATGAAGGAGTTGGATTCTGTGGCATCTGAGGTCCCTTCTTTCTCCAGTCTATAAACCTGCAACCTCCTACTAAGTCCTAAATTTGTGTTGATGGAGGGGTTTCCACAGTGGAAATTCTCGCTGATGAAATCAAACCTTTTATATTTGCACAGGCACACTGTAAAAGGATTTCCTTCTGTTTCCTACTCTTTTCCTTTAC